>NC_044556.1:111857555-112457555 GCF_007565055.1 Rhinopithecus roxellana | reverse complement strand
AAATAAAAAGAAAAAACTTGAGACAAATTTAGCAGTTTGTTTGAGCAAAGAATGATTCATATATCAGATGGCACTCAGAGCCATAAGAGGTTCAGATAGCTCCACCCAGCAGTGACAGCAGTTGTTTTTTCCAGGCAGAAAACACAGAAGGAAAATCAAGAAATAACATGATTGGCTTGCCACGTACAAGTCCTTTTCTAATTTTGGTTTTCTCTTTAAGGCATATTTTTTGCCTGCTACCATGACTTGTATTTTTGATGCTGTTGTTGAAAGCTGATGTATTCCTTTGCTATGCGTGCCACAGCATTCTGGTAGTTTGATGACACCTTTGGCATTCTTTGGTTTGAAGAAGCGTTACTTCAATCTATTTATCTTCAAAAGATAATATTCCTGTGTGCACGTCCAATTTTTTTAAAATAAGGAGACCAGTTTCAAAGGTAAAGCCCAGACACTTGTTAAGGTAGTGAGGACAGATTTTAATTAATAACATATTTTGGGGTATTTGTGGGGTTTTCACCTAAAATGTAATCTTACACAGGCTGTGGATTATATTTGTTTCCAGGAAGCCCCATGTGTTGCCTTGTGCGTGCATCAGTCCCTTGAGAACTCCCTGTGAGTCGGGAGGCATCAGTTCCAGTGACTATAGGGAGTTGAGGAGCTAAAGAGGTAAGTGAAACATCTGGTGGGGTAAAAGGATGTGTGTAGGAGTTACGAGATTAAAGAGGTTCATATCAAAGTGTCAGGGGTGTTTAATGGAAAAATTAAGATGGTAAAAGAAGGAAGGAAAAGAAGAAGGAAATGGGGAGGGAGCAGTTTTATAGGAGCCAGTGTAGGCAGATCTTAAGATTTTCAAATAAACCATTGCAGTTCCAAATTATCCACAGTAAAGTAATTTTGCCTAAAATAGAAGCAGACGTGGTTAGTGTCATAATATATAGAGAGAGTAGCAACTCAAAAGGGGTTTAATTAACTGTGGAGTTCCAGTGGGAAAAGTAGGTTCAAATAGAATGAAGAGGCCTCACAAGAAGCCAGAGTGAACATTCTAGCACAGGAGTTAGGAAGTGCATTCCCACTCAAAACAAGGAACAACAAAATAAACAGCCAGCCCAGGAGGTATCTTTCACAAGAAGCCTGGAATTCTAACCCAGCCTTAGAGACTATACAGAGAAACATAAGAAGAAAACACGTCCTCATCATGCTTCAGTGCAAATTTCTACAGTGTTAGGCCAGAAGTCGAACTCACCACCAAATACCCAAAAAAGTAAGTCAACTGAAGATGAGACAAAGGTTTCTATGCATGAAGGATTGTCTTGTCCAAGGGTCAGATGGGGGTTCCAATCTGGATTTTAGTTCCAGGGCCAGATAACTGTCAAGACAGACAAAATGGCAAACTAGTTAAAGAGGTAAGAACATGCTCTAATTAGTCACATACTGTTGAAACAGGGAAGAGTTCATCATGAACTGAACTTTGATGTATCCAGGTTGAGGAAAATGTCAAAGGGAATTTGAGGAAGGAGAAATGGGAGTTAGTGGGGGCTCAGTAGGGTCAGGGATGTGAGAAATTACAAATCGCGAGAAGTGGGAGTTGGTTCCTGGGAAACCCATTTGGTTTGTTAACTGATACTTGCTGATGTTGGGCTTCTATCCTCCCACAGAGGTTGGCTATCTTCAAGTCTTGGCTGGGACAAGCAGGAAATTATTTTGGCATGCTATAGATTGTCTGTGTACTTACATAAGTTGTATGTTGAAATCATAAGCCCCAATGTGATGATATTGGGAGAGGAAGTCTTTGGGAGTTGATTAGATCATGAATGATGAACTCATAAATGGCCTTAGTGACCTCATAAAAACAGACCGCAGAGAGCTTTCTTGCCTCTTCTGCCATGTGAGGGCACAGCAAGAAGACCACCCTCTATAAATCAGAAAGTGGGTCCTTACAGACCAAACTGACTGGCAGCTTTATTGTGGACTTTCCAGTCTGCAGAAATGTGAGACATAAGTGTCATATAAGGCCATGGTACTTTTGTTATAGCAACCAATAACAGGCAGATTTAAGTTTTCTCGGACAGTTCACTTTAAGGGAGACTGGGCCATCCTAGAGATATAGACTTGAGCTGTTACCAACTATGTTCCTATCTTTTCCAAGTTTTTATAGACCAAAGTTTAGGCTTAATTGAGAAGGCTCAGAGGAGCCTGGCTAGAGTTTGGTCAAGTTTAAAATGATCGTCAACCCTGTGTACATCAAAATTGAGTTCAGTGCGTGCTGGACTGTTTTCTCTGTTTCAATAGTATATGACTAAAACATGTTGTTATCACTTAACTTTTTCTTCAATCATATTGGATTTGGGACCCTTTCTACTAGAGTATGATCTCATCTTCAATTAACTAATTACATCTGCAATGATCCTATTTCCAAATAAGGGTACATTCTGAGATAGTCGGGGGATGACTTCAGTATATGAATGTGGGGTACAATTCTTACCATAATTTACATGATGTGTTAGGTAAAGAGAAACAGGCGTTTAGTGTGAATTTTATGTTTACGCATTAGGCTGTTTATAGCTAGTTTTACCTATGATATCAGAGGCCATAATTTGCTCTAGTGTTCTTATTTTTGTGTCCTCTGTTATCTTTGGCTTCTCTACAGATTCATTATTAAACAGGATATGAAGCTTGTCATCTTTCCACGTGCATCCTGTTATCACACACGAGATACATCAATGTGTTTGTAGGTATGGAAGGTAGAGAAATCATTCTATAGTCCTACAAATTGGTCTGAATCTATTTGCTTCTTAACATTGCCTTCCCCCCACCACACCCCCCACATAGGTGACACAGGTTAGAAGGACCTGGAGTTGGGTATTTTCCTTCTGGCATATTGGTTAGCCTGTGGTAAAACCCAAGTAAGTTAGGCAGTCTCTGTTAAATTGTTTCTATTGAGATCAGGTCATTGTTAAGGTGAACAGAAAGCTCTGGGCATATTTCAAACGTTTTCTCCTCTCTCTGCCAAAGCAAAAGGGAATTTCCCTCTACTTTGCACAGTGAGAAGCTGTAGAGACTCCTGAAGGTAAAAATCATGAGTATAGGGAGGATTTCCTAAGACTGGGGCTCAACACTGTTTTTATTTGTCAAGTTAGTTCACACGAGCTTCCAGCAACTGATAATTTCAACTTCAAGTGTCCTTATGGTACTAGCCCCAGTTGCTGATTACTGTTCCAGGACATTTATTGAAGAAACTCTCCTTTTCCCAGTGTATGTTCTTGGCACCTTTGTCAAAAATCAGTTGGCTGTAAATACATGAATCTATTTCTAGGTTCTCCATTCTGTTCTATTGGTCCATGTGTTTTTATGCCAATACAAGGCTGTTTTGGTAACTATATTTTGAAGTCTAATAATGAGAGGTGACAATGTGCTAGCAGCCCTCACTCTCAGCGCCTCCTCGGCCTCAGTGTCCACTCTGGCGGTGCTTGAGGAGCCCTTCAGCCCGCCACGGCACCCTGGGAGCCCCTCTCTGGGCTGGCTGAGGCTGGAGCCACCTCCCTCTGCTTGCCGGGAGGTGTAGAGGGAGAGGCATGGGCGGAAACCCGGGCTGCCCGCGGCCGGAAGCTGTCTCGGTGGGCCCCGCACTCGGAGCCTGGCCGGCACCGCCGGCCCAGAGCAGTGGGGGGCTTAGCACCTAGGCCAGCAGCCGCAGAGGGTGCGCCCGGTGCCCCAGCAGTGCTGGCCGGCCGGCACTGTGCTCGAATTCTCGCTCAGCCTCAGCCACCTCCCTGCCGGGCAGGGCTCGGGACCTGCCGCCCGCCATGTCTGAGCTCCCAGGCTGCCGTGGGCTCCCTGGTGGGCGGAGCCTCCCTGATGGGCGCCGCCCCCTGCTCCTTGTGGAGCCTTGTCCCATCTACCGTCCAAGCGCTGAGGAGTGCAGGTGCAGCTAGGGACTGGCGGGCAGCTCTGCCTGCAGCCCGGGTGCAGGATCCACTAGGTGAATCCACTAGGTGAACCCCCTCCTGAGCCGGATGGGGACTTGGAGAACTTTTATATCTAGCCGGAGGATTGTATGTGCACCAATCAGCACTCTGTATCTAGCTAATCTGGTGGAGACTTGGAGAACTTTTATGTCTAGCTAGAGGATCCTAAATACACCAATCAGCACTCTGTGTCTAAGGTTTGTAAATACAGCAATTGGTACTCTGCTAACCTAGTGGGGACTTGGAGAACTTTTCTGTCTAGCATTGTCTAGCTCAAGGATTGTAAACGCACCAATCAGCACTCTGTCAAAACGGACCAATCAGCTCTCTGTAAGATGGACCAGTCAGCAGGATGTGGTGGGGTCAGATAAGGGAATAAACGCAGGCTGCCCCAGCCAGCCAGGGCAACCCGCTCTCGGTCCCGTCCACACAGTGGAAGCTTTGTTCTTTTGCTCTTTGCAGTAAGTCTCACAGCTGCTCACTCTTTGGGTCCACGCTGCCTTTATGAGCTGTAGCACTCACCGTGAAGGTCTGCAGCTTCGCTCCTGAAGCCAGCCAGACCGCGAACCCACCGGGAAGAATGAACAACACCAGACGCGCTGCCTTTAAGAAGCTGTAACGCTCACCATGAAGGTCTGCAGCTTCACTCCTGACAGCAAGACCAGGAACCCACCAGAAGGAAGAAACTGCTGACACATCTGAATGTCTGAAGGAACAAACTCCGGACACACCATCTTTAAGAACTAGAAACTCTCACCGCGAGGGTCCGTGGCTTCATTCTTGAAGTCAGCGAGACCAAGAACCCACCAATTCTGGACACAGTAATGTGATGACTCCAGCTTTTTTCTATTTTTTGCTCAGGATAGCTTTGGTCATTCTGTGTTGCTTTTCTTTTATTATAAGACCTTTGTATATTTTTCTTGGTACTTTTATTTTCACTGTCTGATTATTCATTCTCAAATGAGACCAAAGTGATAACATTATGTTTCTTTTTTTCCTTTACTTTTTTTTTTTTTTTTTTTTTTTTTTGAGATGGAGTCTCGCTCTGTCACCTAGGCTAGAGTACAGTGGCACAATCTTGGCTCACTGCAACCTCTGCCTCCTAGTTTCAAGCAATTCTCCTGCCTCAGCCTCCTGAGTAACTGGGATTACAGGCGTGCACCACCATGCCTCGCTAATTTTTGTAATTTTTTTAGTAGCGGTAGGGTTTCACCATGCTGGCCAGGCTGATCTTGAACTGCTGACCTCATGATCTGCTGGACTCAGCCTCCCAAAGTGCTATGATTACAGGTGTGAGCCACCATGCCCTGCCTAAGGTTAATATTTTTATGTGTGAATTTGATCTTGTCATCATGATGCTAGCTGCTTATTTTGCACATTAGTTGATGGAGTTTCTTCAGTGTCATTGGTCCTTATATTTTGGTGGTGTTTTGTTTGTTTGTTTTTTCCAGTAGCTGGTACCTGTCTCTTTTACTGACCATTTGGGTTTAAACAGTAAGTGCCTTCCATTTTTATTCTCTGAGCTCTGGTCCTGTATGATTTTTGTTTTTCATGAATTAATATTTATGTAAAATCATTTTATTTTTTCTTAAAAAGTACATCTTATAAAAAAATTAATGGTGTTTGGAGTGCTGGAATCATATACATATTTCAGCATTCTCATTGTATAGTTTTTAAATAATTACAACATTAAATGGTCGTTTAAGCAAGACAGTTTTTTTTCTTGGGGCATCCATTGAAAGCATGTTCTGCAGATCAAGCTGGTAATCTGTGCAAATGACTGATGTGTTCCTGTTTTAGATTTAGTAATTGTATTTATAAAATACATTATAGATATATAATTATATTCACAAACAAAAGTATGCTCAATACAGGTATTTATTTAAAAAAGAAAATACTCATGTTATTCAATTGTAGGGAAGATTTTTAATAAATGGTGGACATTTTGTAGATTAAATCAGAAATGTTCACGATATTATAAATATAGTATGAAATTATATGTGTATAATTATTACAAAAGCAGTATAAACATATCCATATCATAGGAAAGCTGTAAATTCAAGAAAGTAGTAACAGGATTTTATTTTCAAATGTGTTCCCATTTTCATCTGCAGTTAAGTAGATTTTTTAGGTTGCTTTGCATATGTTAATCATATCTATGTTCTGGTTTTCTTTTTGGTGCAAATAACTATTATCTACATATTGCTGGAATTAGCATCTTTAGCTATATTATATGTTTTTATTCTGAATTATGTTTGAATTTATTGTGTACAGTAATAATTTGATTTTATTTTCAGTGGAATTTGTATTCCATATTACCTTAAATGGTTGGTTGTCTTTGAAAATGGTTGCTTCACAGTTCATATGTAGTTTTTTCTACATATTGTGTTCATATCATTGCTTTACATCTAGTTGTCTTTTCATTTGGAGCTGTTTCTTTCCTTTAAATGCCACATCTTTTGCCCCAGGGCCATATTCCATGTAAACTGAGACTGTGATACAGGTACATTCTTCCCGATGCCGTATCTCTCTTCATTTTTGTGTGTGTGAGGCTTCCTGTAGAACGTCTTCTCTACTTGCATATTGTAAATAAAAGCATGCACTCCTCAGCATGTTCTGCTCAGTTCCCAATCTTCCTTCCATTACTGATGGAGGAAAATCACAGGAGAATATCCTGGAAGACAAATTTACCCAGACTTATTTTCCTCTTGTTTTTGTTAAGTGTGCTATTCATCATTTTGTTTGGTAAAAGTATATTGAAGAGGTGCCAGTTGGACAGGGTATTTGTGAAGAGGCAGCCTGAGTAATTAGTGAATTCTCCTGATGCCTTTTTGTTCTGTGTGTGCAGCCATTTCGCCTTCAGTCCAGGCTTTGCTAGGAGAGGCAGGTCCAAACGTTTTCATTAACACATCTGTAGACAGGCTACAATTGTCACACAAAGATGAATTATACATGAGCACTAGTTTTATTTTCTGTTGTTATAAATCTGAATGTTGGAAGACTGAGGCAGAGGAATCACTTTAGCCCAGGAGGTCGAGGCTGCAGTGATTGAGCCACTGCACTCCAACCTGGGCAACACAGCAAGACCCTGTCCAAAAAAAAGTCTAAGTCACTAGAAAATTCCACTTCCACCCCAGATTCTCCCTGCATTTTACTCTTCATTTGCAGTGATGTTTTCATGCTGCTTTTTTCCCCTCATGTGTATCATAATGAGAATATGAAGTAAAATTACAACCACATATTAAACCACTTTTTTCTGTAATTGCACAGTTCTCTTAAAATACTTGAAGTTGACAAATTGATGAAGTTCAATCGTTTTGGGAAAAGAAAGTGAGAAAGAGGCCGAGACAGACAAAGATACACAGACAGAATTAAAGTAAAAGTTTGGTCAAATATAAGACTACAGTTCTTATTAAAATGCTTCTAGATATTTCATTTTTTTGCTGTTTTGGAAACCAAATATAACTATGATCATTAACATGAGACAGTGTGTGGGATTCATATTTCAAATTTTAAAGTATAAAATTATGTGAGTAACTTTGTTTTCCAGAGTTTAAGGCCAGAAACAATAACTTATTTTATGAATTTTCTATGAACATGTTAAAACACTTACATTTTAGTGTATGGCACTTTTACTCAACTTTTAAACACTTCAATTAAAAGAGAACTAACTTAAACAATATATGAATCAGTCTCCTTAATGCAAGTTTGCTTATTTGATTCTTTTAATAAAATATTAATTATTATTTGCATCTCACAATTCTGTGGAAACAAAGCATCACAACTCTGAATAATAATTGTGTTTCTCGTGTTGTAAATAAGCCAGTAGAGTGGGATGGTCCATTCTCTGGTTAAAAGTTACATATTCTAGGAAAATGGTCATATATTTTTTCAGTCTGTTATATACATTGCTTTGCCTAGTCGTATATACACATACACACACACATGTAGATGCACACAAACTATATAAACAAACTATAACTGTAGAAATGGTAGAGTGTATCAAGTGCTATGGAAATATAGGAAACAATTCTGCAGAAGGATGAGAAGGATGGTGTTTCAGGACAACTAGCAAATGCAGGTGACATTTCAGCTGAGCTTTGAAGCACTAGAAGTTTATCAGATGGGCCGGCACATTAGAAGTAATAGATACATGAACCTTGATGGCAGGTGGAGTAAAGGACCTTTTATTTTCTAGATGGAACCCAGGGTCTTGGGACTGACAAGAGGAATGTCTGGGGACAACGAACCCTCACTCGGCCTTGGCGTGTTTCGCTTCTTTAGAATTCCAGGTATTTCACGAGTCCCCGTGGCTTGTCCAACAGCATTTCCCAGTATCAGGGTCCTCAAGGCCCCTTTCACATCTTTGTTTCTCAGAGTGTAGATAATGGGGTTTAAAAGGGGGGTGACTATGGTATAGAAAAGAGAAACTTTCCCTGGTTTTTGGATCTACTATTGGCCGGTTGAAGGTACATGAATATGATGGTCCCATAGAAAACAATGACCACAACCAGGTGAGAGGAACAGGTCCCAAAGGCCTTTTGGCGCCCCACAGCTGATTGTATCCTTAACACAGCTTGGGTGATAAAGCCATAGGAGACTAAGATGAGTAACACCGGGACTATTAGAAAGACTACACTGGCCACAAAGAGTTCTGCCTCATTGAAAGTCGTATCCACACAGGCCAGTTTGATGAGCACTGGCACCTCACAGAAAATATGATCCAGTTTGCGATGACCACAGAGGGGCAGCTGCACAGTGAGGGAGCTCTGAACCAGGGAGGTAATGAGGCCGCAGAGCCATGCTACACTGGCCAGAGACGCACAGAGCCTCGGGTGCATCATGGCTGTGTAGTGCAGTGGCCGGCAGACAGCAGCATAGCGGTCATAAGCCATGACGGCCAAGAGGATACACTCGGACGAGCCCAAGCCCATGGCCACGTAGAGCTGGGCCACACAGCCACCGTAGCTCACGGTTTTGTCTGCTTTATTCATGGTAACCAGTAACTGTGGGGCAACACTGGTGGTAAAGCAGATGTCCACGCACGAGAGGTTGCTGAGGAAGAAGTACATCGGAGTGTGGAGTCTGGAGTCCAGACAAGACACTAGTATGATGGCAGTGTTCCCCAGAAGGCTCAAGATGTGGAGGAACAAAATGATGACAAAGAGAAACCTCTCTAGCTGAGGCTGATCTGAAAATCCCAGGAGAAGAAACCCCTTTTCAGAGCTGTTGTTGGTTTCCTCCATTTTCCTGCAGCTTCAGGACACGTCAGCTTCAAATACTAAGTGATTAATATCTGGGGGAGAGAAAGGAATGAGGTCAAGACTGGTAATCCACAATCGTTTACAGTATGATTCTCTTCCTTAATGTATCTCCTAAAACATGTTGTGAAGACCTAGAGAACTTTCCTCAACATAAATCCATGGGCTGGAAATGCCACTTCCTTCTATGTTTATTGAATGAAGTTTTACTCAAATGACAAAAGTATTGTATTAACTTTGTTTTTGATATTTGTATTTATTCACTCTGCTTATCTTGTACTTTGCCGATTTTTACACTGACATATTTGTATGTTCAAATGATGTATTTACGCAGTAAAGCAACTGACCCAATGTCCTTTCTGTGCAAATATTTTGTTATATTTATACAAATATATATATACTTTGAGATGGAGTCTCACTCTGTCGCCTGGACTACAGTGCAGTGGCGTGATCTCTGCTCACTGCAACTTCTGTTTCCTGGGCTGAAGTAATTCTCTTGCCTCAGCCTCAAGAGTAGCTGAGACTACAGGCATGTACCACCATGCGCAGCTAATTTTTGTATTTTCTTTTTTTGAGATGGAATCTCACTCTGTCTCCCAGGGTGGAGTGCAGTGGTGTAATCTCTGCTCACTGCAAACTTCACGTCCTGCGTTCAAGCAGTTCTCCTGCCTTAGCCTCCCAAGTAGCTGGGATTACAGGCACAGGGCCCACGCTCAGATAATTTTTGTATTTTTTTTTTTTTTAAAGTAGAGATGCTGTTTCACCATGTTGGCCAGGCTGGTCTCGATCTCCTGACCTCAGGTGACCTACCCGCCTTGGCCTCCCAAAGTGCTGGGATTATAGGCGTGAGCCATCGTGCCCAGCCTCATTTTTGTATTTTTAGTAGAGATGCTGTTTCACCATGTTGGCTAGGGTGCTCTTGAACAACTGACTTCAAGTGACCCACCTGACTCAGCCTCCCAAATTGCTGGGGTTACAGGCATGAGTCACCGCGCCCAACCTCTATACAAATCTTGACTAATAGTCACAAGCTACTATCAAAGTGATATTTTCAAATGCCAAGTCAAAATAAAATGGAGAATTTATAAAATGAAATGTGTGTATATGTTACTCTATATGTATAATAGTTGTCTAGGTAGAATTACATCAAAAGCCAAAGCAAAATTAAATTTTTTTTTAAAATTCTACTTTAAGTTCTAGGGTACATGTGCAGAACGTGCGGGTTTGTTACATCGGTATACACGTGTCATGGTGGTTTCCTGCAGCCATCAAACCATCATCTACGTTAGGTATTTCTCCTAATGCTATCTCTCCCCTAGTCCCACAACCCACCGTCAGACCCTGCTGTGTGATGTTCTCCTTGCTGTGTCCATGTGTTCTTCTTGTTTGACTACCATTTATGAATGAGAACATGTGGTGTTTGCTTTTCTGTTCCTGTGTTAGTTTGCTGAAAATGATGGTTTCTACCTTCATCCATGTCCACACAAAGGACATGAACTCATCCTTTTCTATGGCTGAATTGTATTCCATGGTGTATATGTGCCACACTTTCTTTATCCAGTCTATCGTTGATGGGCATTTAGGTTGGTTCCAAGTCTTTGCTATTGTGAATAGTGCCACAGTAAACATATGTGTCCATGTGTCTTTATAGAATGATTTATAATCCTTTGGGTGTATTCGCCACACTGCCCAAAGTAAATTATAGATTCAATACTATCCCCATCAAGCTACCATTGACTTTCTTCAGAGAACTAGGAAAAACTACTTTAAATTTCATATGGAACCAAAACAGAGCCTGTATAGCCAAGACAATCCTAAGCAAAAAGGACAAAGCTGGAGACATCACACTTACCTGACTTCAAACTATACTACAAGGCTACAGTAACCAAAACAGCATGGTACTAGGACCAACACAGATATATAGACTAATGGAACAGAACAGAGGCCTCAGAAATACCACCACACATCTACAACCATCAGATCTTTGAGAAACCTGACAAAAACAAGAAATGGGAAAGAAATTCCAGATTTAATAAATGGTGTTGGGAGAACTGGCTAGCCACGTGCAGAAAACAAACTGGACCCCTTTCTTACATCTTAAACAAAAGTTAACTCAAGATAGATTAAAGACTTCGATGTTAGACCTAAAACAATAAAAACCCTAGAAGAAAACCTAGGCAATTACCATTCAGGAGATAGACATGGGTGAAGACTTCATGACTAAAACACCAAAAGCAATAACAACAAAAGCCAAAATTGATAAATGGGACCCAATTAAACTAAAGAGCTTCTGTGCAGCAAAAGAAACTATCATCAGAGTGAACAGGCAACCTATAAAATGGGAGAAAATTTTTGCAATCTGTCTGACAAAGGTCTAATGTCCAGAATCTACAAATAACTTAAATTTACAAGAAAAAAATAAACCACCCCCCTCAAAAAGTGGGTAAAGGATATGAACAGACACTTCTCAAAAGACATTTATGCAACTAAAAAACATGAAAAAAAGTTCATCATCACTGTTCTTTAGAGAAATGCAAATCAAAAGCACAATGAGATACCATCTCACACCAATTAGAATGGCAATCACTGAAAATTCAGGAGACAACAGATGCTGGAGAGGAGGTGGAGAAATAGGAATGTTTTTGCAAAATAGGTTTTTAAAAGTAAGTGAAAAAGACAACTAAGAAAAATTCCATAGCTGCGTGTGGATCACAGAGCGCTTCCCTACCTTCTGAAATCACAAAAGATGATGCCAAATCAGGTGTTTTAATTGTGTGTAACTTTAGTAGCAGGGGAGAAACTGAACAAATATTAAGCTAATAGGTAACTTACACTCTATGATTTTTTGTAACTTTCCAGTGTGTTTGTGTGTGCGTGTACACACGTGATATGATTAGAGGGCAATTAGGAGATTGCCTTATTTCTGTAACGACATCTAGATTTCTCTGATGAAAGGAGTTGTGGAATTTAAGACTTTCTTTTCCTTAAGAGAATGAAGCTATACAAAACCCCCCTGTGATCAGGTATTGTGTAAAACCATCGTTATTTGAGCTAGAATTATTTAGGGGAAAGACAAAAAAAAAAAAAATTGATCCTCAAAGCACTTTGTTCCTTCCCTATGTTACTATTTTTGCTAATAAAGAATAGACATCAGTTGCAATGCATAGGCTAAATCATGGATGCGCCAGGTAAGTAATCATGTACTGAGAGAACAGTATGATTTCAACCAATCTCCTGTCAACTATATGCAGTTACACGCATATGCATGTGTGTGTGTTTGCTGGTGTCTCTCCTCGCCTCTTCCACTACACTTTATCTTAGCACACACCATTTTCTGCCTGGACCTCTGTGAGAGGCTTCTAACCAATAACCCCTTGCAGCCTTTGCCTTACTCATCCCATTATTCACAGGCAAACAGAACACAAACTCATCAAATATAAAAAGTAAGCTTTTGGTGCTGGTATGTATCTTCAGCTATATTATTCATCTGAATCTTTCTACTTTTATTCTTAAAATGTATACTAAGCTTTCAAGACAATGAATAATGAAAGAATGTACAAGTGGTTATTTCAATGAAATCAGGGAAAGAAAACCCGCCAACTACAGACGACAAGTAAGGCAGAAAGAGACACATCAGAATTGGTGCAGAAAACCAAGATTTGGACCAGGAGACCCTGCGGGGAAGACAAATGGGATTTGAAGTTACTGGTGGTGGCAGTGCTCAAAAATATCAGGAAACATCTTTTCCTAGATTGAGAGTGTCATCGCATCAGCCTGAACTTCAGAGCACAATTATGATAGACAAGGAGGCAGGAAGCCATCAAAAGAGCAAATGGAAAGAAGGACCACATGGGGAGGGGGTGGTGGAGCTAACAGGGCAGCATAGTCTACACTGGGGTGACCAGCCAGGCCTGCCCACGGTGAGGGGGTGGGATACAGAAGAGGACACGGAGAAGACGGCAGGAATGAGTATGACAAGGCCTGAGGAACCTGCCAAGACTCCCCAGGGCCTGTAAACTCATGGAATTCCCCCAGTAATAACTGAAAAGGCAAAAACTGAATCTTAAAAATAAGATATGGAAATTCAGTTTCCTTCCAACACTACACACAAAACAAAAATAAGTAGCTAACTTCCTAGCAGAATAAATAAATCCACCCAAAAATTATTGCCATGAAACAGAACTAACTCACGATACGGTATCACACTTAATTTACAAAGAAAAAATCCTTGATAGGCTCTTTTAGCGATGAGAGATCATCATGAGGCCGAAATACTGGAAAGCAGAGACTTGATAATTGACATAATTTGTCAGACAACACAAAGATGTGAAATGGAAATTAGCTTGACCCAGGAAAGAATCTGAAGAAAATGATGAAAAATAAGCCAAATGGTTGCTTCATAGTTTGTATAACAATAAATACTTAAAGTTGATAAGTAGTGAAGCATGAAGCATAAAGATATAGTAATAAACACTAAAAAATATTGACTAAATTTGGATGTTAAAGGAAAAAAAGGAGAGAAAGCTATTGTATTCTTACGTATGCTAGAGAATCAATAGACATTGTGTAAATGGAAAGATGACTGTTTAATCTTCATAAAAATATTTCTATACTTTATTAAAGTATTGGCATAAAGGAAATAGAAAAAGTATAAAAATTTTATTAAATGGAAAAAATAGACCACTTAATGAAAGACCTTTTTTAAAAAAAAAATAAAGAGGGAATATAACATAAAACAAAACATGAGAAAATGCAATTAAACTTAATAGGCATATCAATAAACATCAATGGGATTAACACACTTATTAAAGGAAAAAGATTACTGTTCCCTCTGCCTTGGAGTCTTTTCCCCCAGATCCACTAGAACCCATTTTTTCTATTCTTTTAGGTCTCTTCTTTGCTATTCCATTATCAGAAAAGATTTCAATGACCAATGAATAAAAAAGATTGATCTGTCCCTTATCCTATTTTTCTTCATAAAATTAAACGTATTTTTGTAATTATTTTTCTCTTTTCCACAATATAGTGTCATATTAATAATATGAGACATTTTGCTCATTTTTATCCCTGGCATCTGCTGAAAGCCTAACATGGTGCTAGCCCCAAAGTAGATGCTCAAAAATAAATATGTTCTGAATGAGTTTATTCAGTCACTTTCTGGAAGGAGAGGGCTGGGTCAGACACAGTGCTAAGGACTCAGAATCCTTACTGCTAGAATGACAACGAAATGACAGCATCATGTTAGTGGCACATTTAAAATGAAACAATATCAATATTGAAAATATTTGTAAGGTTTATTTGACAAAAGATAAAATCATAACACATTTACCTGTGATTATTCATAAATTTAAATTTCTAGATAATTTCTAAGATTAAAGGTTTTTTAATTTCTTAAACTTTTAGATAACCATTTTAAGGAATATATAGTATATATCTGTATGTTATTAACAAGTAATTGAAAGTAATTACTTCATATTATATTAAACTATTATAGCTATAAACATGGTGTAAACTGTTAATGGTTATTCTGCCCCTTCTTCTCTTGCTACCTCCTGCTGTCCTAAGAGAAGTTGCCTTAAGCAGAATTGTCTCATCCTGATCCCCAAAATCACTCTCTCTATCCACTCACACATTATCTTTCCCAAGCTCGAGGAAAAAATAACAGAATGAGAGACGAAGGTTATGTATTATTATTGAGACTCGTGGTGTTTGTAAAATTCCAAAATACTGAGATATGGCAAAAATTCTATGCGACTTCTATTGAATGCATGGATGTATATGTTTATGTAAGTTTTCTTTTGACATTTTATTTTGGTAACTAGAGTTTTATTTCCCTTGGCGACTGAATTTTCTGTTGTTTATCAGGTATTTTTCATTTTGCTTTAAATAGAATTTCCCAAAATAAACAGTTTTGGCTTATACCTATTTTATGTTTTTTATGATGTCAAGTCCATGGCATTTGCTCAGGGCAAGACTTTAATTACTGAATTCATGATTATCTTTCTACTTCCCAAACAGTTCATTTTTCTTTCCCATTATTCAAGAGTTGCTATATCCTTGAGCTTGATATTCTTTATCTGGAATTTGATGCAAAGCTCTGCTAAGTGGTGATGATGATCCAAGAGTGGATGATAGAATTCTAGAATACAACAGGTCTTTCTCTTTCCATCAATCTTAAAGTCTGTAGGTTGATGAAAGACAGTTTTGTCACAGCCAGTTACATTCATCGGTTAGCATTGTGGTCTAAGGAGGTGAATATAATGAATGAACTCAGCAATGAACAGGTTTTCTGATGCCAGAAGAAGTTTTTCCTGCCTGTTCTATAGGTCTTGTGCCATGTATCACATATTTCTTCACTTGATCTACTGTACAATGGGTATAAACTTTCAGTTACACAAGATGAGTAAGTCCTAGAGACTGGCTGTGCAACATCGTGCCTGTAGTTTACAATACTGTATCGTGCACTTAAAAAGTTTGTTAAGAGGGTAAATTTCATGTTAAGTGCTCTTACCACAATAAATAAAATTTATCATGAGCCAGGCATTGAATTAAGCTCAGGATATATGATGAACAAATTTAGACATGACAAAAGATCTCAATAAAACTTAAAATATTTTGCTACAATAATCGCCTGAAAAAAAATCAGTCTTCCCTATAGTATAATGTGGATGGCCACAAATGAGTGGTTTTAACGTTATGTCTCCTTTCCTGGCTTTTAAAAAACAACCCGTAAAATTCATCAAACAAAATCATATCAGTTTCCAGGATCAGTGTTTGCCAAAGACTGCTCTTTAAAATGAAGGGATCACCTCAGTCCAGTCTACTTGACATGATCCCACCTTGTCAGACAAGCTAGTCAAGATTTGGAAAAGACAAATACATTTCAATCCTTTGAAAATCTACATAATCAGAAGCACAGACTTATCTGGATTGGTAATGGGTCAAGTTTAGGGACACATTTAAATTACAATGTAATTTTTGGCTGTAGTTGATCAGCAGTTTACATCCATATATTCATCCAAGTTGCTCTTCCTCAAAATTAATACATTGACATTTCTACCTGCAAGATTTGTGATTCATGCTTTCAGTTAGTACAATTTTCATATAACATGTTTTAGAATACCTGATATTGTGGGAGATCTCAATTTCTTCCTGATCTTTCCTGGTTTAATATTTGTGTGATTCCAATGATAAATCTCAGATAATAAAAATAGCAAAAAATTAAAATGAGAAAATAATATACAACTTATTAGGGGAGAAAGAGGAAGAGATGCTCCCTTAGTGATACACAGAAGGTGGGATGCCTGGTGTGCTTTTTCTATATTTTTGCATATTTGAGTTTCAGAAAACAAACCCATAGAATCACTATGTGCTGCATACACTGAACCTAAAGTAATAAGTAATTCTGAAAGAGAATAGAGGAGAAGAAGGACTCCCTACAGGGATAAAGGGCCTAGACTTAAGGTATGGCTTATTTATGCTTTTCACACCCCAGGGACTACAATCCCAGCTCACCAATTAAACTTTGAGAGATTCAGTGTAGATTTAAGGTCCTGGGATTACTTCTGTGGGAAAAAATAGCTTACCATGCAATGGACCAGATACTCATAACCAAAATCTAATGGGACAGAAAATATACAATTATATTTACAAACTTGGGTTTAATTTAAATGTTAATTAAAATATGTTTATCAAACCCACAAATTTTTTTAGGTGGAATATTTAAAATTAGATTAATGAAAAAAATATAAAGAAAACTGACATTTGGAAACAAAATGAATAAATTTCAGAGGAAAACATATTCAAGGAAATGATCTTTTGAACATATTGAATTCAGTTTGCTAGTATCGTTGAGAATCTTTACATCTATGATCATAAAAAAAATTGGCCTGTAATTTTTTTTTCTTAGTGTCCTTCTGACATTGGTATTAGGGTAATGCATCTAAAAATGAGTTTGAGTTGGAAAGTGTACCTTTTTAATTGGAAGAGTTTGAGAATAGCATTAATCTGCTTTTAGATATTTGGTAGCAATCACCAGTAAAAACATCAAGTCCTGAACTTTTAAGGAAAGTTTTTTATTATTGTTAGTGATTCAAGTCTCTGTACTAGTTATTCATTTGTTCGGGTTTATTCTTTCTTCAGGACATACGTGTCTAAGAATTTATCCATTTATTCTATATTACCCAATTTATTGACATAATTGGTCATGGTAGTCTCTTATGGCCCTTTGTATTTTGGTGGTATTGACTGTACTTTCTCCTGTTTTACTTAGTTTTATTTGAGTCATCTTAGTTTTCTTGGTTTGTCTGCCTAAAGGTTTGCCAATTTGTCTCATGTTTTTACAGAACCAACTCCTCGTGTTACTGATCTTTTCTATTGTCTTTCTTGTTAGTGTTTAATTCTGCTCTAACCTTTCTTCTTTCCTCTAACTTTTGGCTTAGTTCTTTCTTCCTTTCTAATTCCTAGAGTACAAGATTCGGTTTCTTATTAGGGACCATTTCTCTCTCTCTCAAGGTAGCTATCAGAACTACTTGTGCTGTACCTTATAAACTTTGGTATGTTATTTGTCCAATTTTGTTTGTCTCAAGGTATTTTATTTTTGGTCCATTTGTTGCTTATGAATGTATTGTTTAATTTCCACGTGTTTGTGAATTTTCCAATTTCCCTACTGTCATTTATTTCTGGTTTCATATCATTGGGGTCAGAAAAGCAACTTTGTATTATTCCAAACTTCTACAAATTCTTAAAACTTGTTTTGTGACCTAAAATACGATCTATTCTTCAGAATGTTCCATGTGTGCTTGAGAAGAATGTGTATTCCTGCTGCTGCTGAATGGGATGCTCTGTGTATATGGCTATTAGAGCCATTTGGTCTAGCTGTTGTTCAGATCCACTGTTTACTTATGGGTTTCCTGCCTGGATTATTTATCCACTATTGAGAGTGGGGGATTATAATCCCCTACTATCATATTTCTGTTTATTATTTTTCTGTTCTGCTCATGTTTGCTCCATCAATTTTGGTGTTCCAATGTTTCCTGGGCCTCTCTTGCGGCACCCTAAGTAATAACACTTTGCACATCAATTCATCTCATTTCTCACAAAAGCAAACAGAACAAAACTTTTCAAACATACATAAGGGGATCCTAGTTGCTGATACAAACTTTTACATCGTCTTCTCACCTTTTTATCCTACTTTAACTCTCCAACTGTATAATAAACATCCAAGACAAAGACAAATGAAAGAAAGCATGAATGATTCCTTCACTGAAATCAGGAGACAAAGCAATCCGTCAACTATAAATTACATGTAAGGAAGGGGAAGAAAGTCACTGACACTCATCAGAATTGGTACAGAACCAAAACAAAGATATAGACCAATGGAACAGAACAGAGCCCTCAGAAATAATACCACACATCTATAGCCATCTGATCTCTGACAAACCTGACAAAAACAAGAAATGGGGAAAGGATTCCCTATTTAATAAATGGTGCTGGGAAAACTGGCTAGCCATATGTAGAAAGCTGAAACTGGATCCCCTTCCTTACCCCTTATACAAAAATTAATTCAAGATGGATTAGAGACTTAAATGTTAGACCTAAAGCCATAAAAACCCTGGAAGAAAACCTAGGCAATACCATTCAGGACATAGGCATGGGCAAGGACTTCATGTCTGAAACCCCAAAAAGCAATGGCAACAAAGCCAAAATTGACAAATAGGGTCTAATTTAACAAAAGAGCTTCTGCACAGCAAAAGAAAGTACCATCAGAGTGAACAGACAGCCTACAGAATGGGAGAAAATTTTTGCAATCTACTCATCTGACAAAGGGTTAATATCCAGAACCTACAAAGAACTCAAACACATTTACAAGAAAAAAAGCAAACAACCCCATCAAAAAGTGGGCAAAGGATATGAACAGACATTTCTCAAAAGACGACATTTATGCAGCCAACAGACACATGAAAAAATGTTCATCATCACTGGCCATCAGAGAAATGCAAATCAAAACCACAATGAGATACCATCTCACACCAGTTAGAATGACAATCATTAAAAAGTCAGGAAACAACAGGTGCTGGAGAGGATGTGGAGAAATAGGAACACTTTTACACTGTTGGTGGGATTGTAAACTAGTTCAACTATTGTGGAAAACAGTGTGGTGATTCCTCAAGGATCTAGAACTCGAAATACCATTTGACCCAGCCATCCCATTACTGGGGATATACCCAAAGGATTATAAATCATGCTGCTATAAAGACACATGCACACGTATGTTTATTGTAGCACTATTCACAACAGCAAAGACTTGAAATCAATCCAAATGTCCATTGGTGACAGACTGGATTAAGAAAATGTGGCACATATACACCATGGAATACTATGCAGCCATACAAAAGGATGAGTTCATGTCCTTTGTAGGGACATGGATGCAGCTGGAAACCGTCATTCTCAGCAAACTACCTCAAGAACAGAAAACCAAACACCGGATGTTCTCACTCTTAGGTGGGAACTGAGCAATGAGATCACTTGGATGCAGAAAGGGGAACATCACACAAAAGGGCCTGTGTGGGGTGGGAGGAGGGGGGATCGGGGAGGATAGCTTGGGAGATACACCTAATGTAAATGATGAGTTAATTGGTGCAGCACACCAACATGGCACATGTATACATATGTAACAAACCTGCACATTGTGCACATGTACCCTAGAACATAAAGTATAATTTAAACAAAAAAAAAAAAAAAAAAAAGAAAAGAGATTTGGTACAGAAACTCCATAATGGAAGCAGGAAGTCCTGCAGGGAAGAGACCCAGTCAAGGTCACTGGCGGTGGTAATAATCAAAAATATCAGGGAACATTATTCCCCAAGGAGGAGAGGGGCCTCTCATAAGTGTAAACTGCTATACCCAAGCCTGACGAACACGGGGCCAGGTAGCAATCCGAGGATTATTGAAGAGAAAATGCAGAGAGTACCTGGGAAAGAAGTGGTGGAGATAACAGGACAATCTTGCCTAGAGTAAGGTGGTCACCATCCCAGGCATAACCAGGAGGAGGGAGGTGGTAAGAAGTGAACATGGAGCAGCAGGAATGCGTACAACAAAGTTGTAGGGCTTGGAAACAAGAAAAGATTCCCAGTGCCTGCAGCCCCCTGCAATCCACCTGTAATAACTGCAAAGGCAAATCAGATTCTTGAAAATGAAATTAGAAAATGCTATGACTTTCCAAAACTACAAGGAAAAGAAATGAGGAACTTCTTAGAATAAATCCACCCCAATATTATTACCTTAAATCAGAGCTAAATACTGATATAAACCTCCAACTTACTCTACAACCCCAAATCCTTAGTAAAGCAGTTTTATAAATGAGAAAACATTTTAAGACAGAAATATGACGATTCAGAGAACTGATGACCCCCTAAGAGGAGACGATGATCGGCAACAGAACGATGTGACATGGGAATCAGCTGAGTCTGGAGAGCACTCAGAGTGATGGGGAAGGAGCCGAATGGCTGCTCCGTGGTTGGTAATTGTAAAATAATAAAGATGATGGAGAAAATATAAACGCACATTTAAAGAAATACTAATAAGCACTAGGGTAAACATACTGGCTACCATTGAAGATAAAGGAAGGGAGAACAGACTAGTGTATTTCAGAAGGTATTCTGTTCTTGCTTATGCTAGGACACTAGTAGATACTGTGTAAAGAGGGAAATTAAGGATATTTTAGTCTTATAAAATATACCTTATGTATAGGTATTTGTACATAATAGAATATACAAATTTAGTTAAATAGAAAATATTATTCTACCACACAATGAAATGATTTTGAAATAAAGGCAAAGAGTAGATTTTTGTCTTCTTACTGCAAAGAATTATAAGTATGTGAGGTGATGCATATATTACCTCAATTTACCCATTCCACACAATATACATATTTCAAAATATCACACTGTACATGATAAATACATACAATTTTATTTGTTCATCAAAAATATTTAAATATGAAAAACAAAATAAAGGTAATAAAGTGTGAGGGAATACAATTAAACTAATGTGGCATATCTATAAACACAATTCATTTAATACACTTAATAAAGAAAAAAGATCACTGTTCTCTCTGCCTGGTGGTCTCTTTGCCCATACATTGTGACTCATTTCTTCAACTGATTTGTCTCTTCTCCGCTATCTTGATTATCAGACCAAGACAGTGAATATGAAACAGGCATTATCTCCTGCACACCCTGTTTTCCTCTTCTTCATGGTGTTTACCATTCCTGATCATTTTTTTGGGATTATTTGTTATCTCTTCTCTGCCATGGAATGTAAGATCCAGGAGATACAACATTTTACCCATTTTATCACGAGTGTCTTTCCAAAGCCTAATATAGCACCTATTCCAAAATAGATGCTCAAAAATCAATGTTTCTTGGGTCAATGCATTTATTCATTTCTGAGGAGGAGAGATTTGGCAAAACAAGAGGGTTAAACACTCAGAATAGAATGACAACCACATGAGAACCGCGTCAGTATTAATATAGAAAACATTTATAAGACCTGCTTGAAAAGACGTAACACATTTTCCATGATTGCTCAGAAATTTATATTTGTGGATAAATGAACGTCTTAAGAGACTAGAGCTTGCTTAATTCTTTAATCTTAATAAATTTTAAAGTATGGAGTACAATATGCTAAGTGAAGTCAGGCACGGAAAGAAAAATGCAGCGTGAGCTCATTTATATGTAAAAGAAAAGGAAATTGAGTAAGATAAACAGGGAGTTGAAGGGCAGTTACCAGAGTCAGGAAAGTAGAGAAATTGGGATAATGGAGATAAAAGACAAAATTACAGTTACGTAAGAAAAAGATATTTAGAGATTTAACGTACAACAAAAGGACTATGGTCATATTTTATTACATATTGCGAATTTGCTGAGAGTAACTAGATTATGTGTGTTTTTAATCACAAAAAATAAACTACAGGCAGTGATGGATATATTAAACGGCTAACATGTAGTAATTATTTCACTTTGGATATCTACATCAAAACATGTTGTACGTCTTGAATTTATACAATGCAAAATAAAATACTCAACTTAATGACCAATCTGGACTTATTTAATGTTTATTTGAAATATTTCATTCTGTCTTTAGCCTGGTATTTGGGAGAAAGGGAGATAAAATACTTCAATTAATCATGTCAACACAATAAAACTGAAATTGTTCAAATTGTTCCAGTTCTCAAGAGGAAAGCTTCCAGATTTTATTTAGTATGATATTGGCTGTGGGTTTGTCATAAATGGCTCTTATCTAAGTTCATTTGATGCCCAGAATACTGAGGGTTTTTCACAAGAAAGGATGCTGAATTTTATGAAAAATCGTTTTTGCATCTATTGAGATGATCGTGTGGTTTTTGTATTTAGTTATGTTTATGTGGTGAATCACATGTACTGATTTGCACATGTTGAACCAACCTCACATCCCAAAATAAAGCCTACTTGATCGTGGTGAATTCACGTTGTGATGCGCTGCTGGATTTGCTTTGCTGGCATTTCATTGAGGAGTTTTGTGTCTCTGCTCATCAGGAATGTTGGCCTGAAGTTTACTTTTTTGGTTGTGTTTGTGTCTGATTTTGGTATCAGAATGATGTTGGCTTCACAGAATGACGTAGAGAGTAGTCCCTTCTCCTCAATTTTTAAAATAATTTCAGAAGACTTAGTACCAACTCCTATTTATATGTCTGGTAGGAGTTGTCTGTTAATCCATCTGGTCCAGGGCTTGTTTTGGTTGGTAGGTTTTTTAAATCACTGATTTAATTTCAGAACCCATTATTGGTCTGTTCAGGATTTCAGTTTCTTCCTGGTTTAATCTCAGGAGGTTAAATAGATAATCTTGGGAGGAGAAATAGATAAATTCTTCAAGGAAGAATAGATAAATTCCTTAAGGAATTTATCTATCTCTTCTAGGTTTTCTAGTTTGTCTGCATAGGGTTGTTCATAATAGTCCCTCAGGGTTTTTTGTATTTGTGTAGTTAGTTGTAATTTCAACTTTGTTTATTAAGTATATGAAAATAAACTATAAAGGAAGATAAAGAAAAATTGATTTAGAAGAAAAAGAGTTCAAGGAGATTAAAAAGCACATTGAATCAGAATTTTATAATTTAAATGGTTTTATCTGTGAATATAACCATTTATTTTATCCAAGTACATAAAATGACTCTAGAAGTCTTTTTAAATTCAGAATAAGTGTACATTTATGAAAGTATTGTGTATCTATTAATGTCATTATTTCTTTGAATAATGTAAACATCAATCATAGAGTCTTCTTTGAAAAGGGAGTGAACAATTATGAAGTTTGGAGCCAGGGATTACTATAGATTTAAGTCATCTAAATGAAGACCTTCGATTTACATATGAGGAACTAGACCTTCAGAGAAGTTTCACAAATTACAAAAAGTCACGGCAAACAGAGCAACACCAGCGCCTACACTTTGACTCAGATATCAAAATCGCATGTCTAGATACAGGGCCAAAGAGATACAAAGCTAAATAGCAAACAAAGAACAGTGCACCCATGAGTGGTATAATGATGACAGAAAATGCTTGAATGAAGGAATGATTGAGTTTAACCGAGAAGACAGGCATGGCTTTGTTAAATGAAAGATCAGTGGGAAGGATTGCCTTATTTATTGATATTATCCAAAATATATCTTCAGCTTGTCTTTATAAATGTTCGTTAACAAAAATGAATGCGTTAGTTTCACTGTTCTAGTTAAATAATATTTTATAACTATGTTTGGGCACAGTTATAAAATGATGCATTATATTATTAGTAAATTGTTAAATGTAGCAAATGATCAATATTAAGTATCATTCCAGTAGTACTTTCCAAATGTAAGCATATTCATTGAAGTTTTTTTTGAGCATTCACCATCTGCCAAGAGGAAATGGTCAAAACACAGAGAAACTCTGCTTTCCTATAATTTATCTGATGTATATACCTGCATCAAAATATCACATGTACCTTAAAATTATATATAATTATTATATTCCCATAATCATTAAAATTTAAATTTACAAAAGAAAATGTGGTACACACACTATGGAAAACCATTTATAAAATATAGAATTTATTTGTGGCAACACAAATGAACCTGGAAAATATTCTGTTAAGTCAAACAAGCCAAGCACTGATCTCATAGAGGTACAGAGGAAAATAGTGGTTACCAGAAGCTGGGGAGAGTAGGAGTGAGAAGGAGATGGGAAGACGTTGCTCAGAGGACAGAAAATTAGTCTGATGGAAAAATAGGTTGTGGTGTTCTATTTCACAGTAGGATGAGCACAGTTAACTATATTGTATGTCACATTACTAAATAACTGGAAAAGAAGATTTGGGATGTTTTCATCCATGGAAATAAGTTTGAAGTGATGTATAGGTCAAATACCCTTATTTGATCATTACACATATATGATCAATGTATGCACCACATTGTATGTCATAAGTATGCACAATTATGCATCATTAATAAAATACAACTTAAAAAATATAACAGCTTATCCTTCTCTTTAGAGACAAATAATTCTTGATAAGTTTGCAAATTTTGACAAATTTATTATACAGATTTTTTTAGTAATACACTCTTACTATCTGAAATAAATAAGTTCAGAAACATTTGGAGAGAGAAAAATGAAGCACACTTTCGGAGAAAGGGTGAAAAACTCATCCAACTATATATCGTCTAAAAGAGATTCACATTATTTGCAAAGACACCTATAGGTAAAAAGTGAAAAGAAAAAAGATGCTTCATGCAGATGGTAACCAAAAGATAGCTAGAGTGGCTATGTTTAATGTAAGACAAAGTGAGTTTATGGCAAAAACTTTTATGAGTTAAAAAAATATTGTACACTGTTCCGGATCATTTGTGTATCTTCCTTGAAGAATGTAATATAGGTCTTTAGATATAATAATTATAAACATAGATGAATATAATAGAGACCCAAAATATATGAAGCAAAGATGGACAGAATTAAATGAATAAACAGTTCTATACTTATAGTTCAAGACTTAAACGTCCATTTTCAATAATGCATAGTGCACTTAGAGTGTTAATATAGGGGGTGCGCCCAAGATGGCCAAATAGGAACAGCTCCAGCCTCCAGCTCCCAGCGTGAGTGACACCGAAGATGGGTGATTTCTGCAGTTTCAACTGAAGTACTGGGTTCATCTTACTGGGGCGTGTCTGACAGTTGGTGCTGGTCTGCGGGTGCAGCCCGAGCAGCGAGAGCGGAAGCAGGGCGAGGCATCGCCTCACCTGGGAAGCACAAGGGCGAAGGGAATTCCTTTTCCTTCCAAAGGAAATTGAGACACACAACACCTGGAAAATCGGGTAACTCCCACCCTAATACTGCACTTTACCAAGGGTCTTAGCAAATGGCACATCAGAAGATTGTATCCCGTGCCTGGCCCAGAGGGTCCCACGCCCATGGAGCCTCCCTCATTGCTAGCACAGCAGTCTGAGATCTAACTGCAAGGCAACAGCAAGGCTGGGGGAGGGGCACCCACCATTGCTGAGGCTTAAGTAGGTAAACAAAGCCCCTGGGAAGCTCGTTTGGGTGAAGCCCACCACAGCTCAAGGAGGCCGGCTTGCCTCTGTAGACTCCTCCTCTGGGGACAGGGCACAGCTGAACAGAAAGCAGCAGAAACCTTGGCAGAGGTAAATGCCCCTGTCTGACAGCTTTGAAGAGAGCAGTGGATCTCCCAGCACGGAGGTTGAGATCTGAGAACAGAAGACGGTCTGCTCAAGTGGGTCCCTGACCCCTGAGTAGCCTAACTGGGAGATATCCCCCACTAAGTGCAGACCGACACCTCACAAGTCAGGGTACACCCATGAACAGGGTACACCCATGAAACAAAGCTTCCAGAGCAAGAATCAGACAGCAACACTCGCTGTTCAGCAATATTCTATCTTCTGCAGCCTCCACTGCTGATACTCAGGCAAACAGGGTCTGGAGTGGACCTCAAGAAAACTCCAACAGACCTACAGCTGAGGGTCCTGACTCCTAAAAGGAAAACTAACAACCAGAAAGGACACCCACACCAAAACCCCATCAGTACGTGACCATCATCAAAGACCAAAAGCAGATAAAACCACAAAGATGGGGAAAAAGCAGTGAAGAAAAGCTGGAAATTCAAAAAATAAGAGCGCATCTCTCCCTCCAAAGGAACACAGCTCACTGCCAGCAACAGAACAAAGCTGGATGGAGAATGATTTTGACAAGTTGAGAGAAGAAGGCTTCAGTCCATCAAACTTCTCTGAGCTAAAGGAGGAATTATGTAACCAGCAAATTGGATAAAGACTCAAGACCCATCCCACATGCAGAGACACACATAAGCTCTAAAAAAAGGGATGGAGGAAGATCTACCAAGCAAATGGAAAACAAAAAAAGGCAGGCGTTGCAATCCTAGTCTCTGATAAAACAGACTTTAAACCATCAAAGATCAAAAGAGACAAAGAAGGCCATTCATTACATAATGGTAAAGGGATCAGTTCATCAGGAAGAGCTAACTATCCTAAATATTTATGCACCCAACACAGGAGCACCCAGATTCAAAAAGCAAGTCCTTATAGATTTAGACTCCCATACAATAATAATGGGAGACTTTAACACCCCACTGTCAACATTAGACAGATCAATGAGACAGAAAGTTAACAAGATATCCAGGAATTGAACTCAACTCTGCACCAAGCAGACCTAATAGACATCTACAGAACTCTCCACCCCAAATCAACAAAATATACATTCTTCTCAGCACCACATAGCACTTATTCCAAAATTGACCACATAGTTGGAAGTAAAGCACTCCTCAGCAAATGTAAAAGAACAGAAATGTTAACAAACTGTCTCTCAGACCACAGTGCAATCAAACTAGAACTCAGGACTAAGAAACTCAATCAAAACCACTCAACTACATGGAAACTGAACAACCTGCTCCTGATGACTACTGGGTACATAATGAAATGAAGGCAGAAATAAAGATGTTCTTTGAAACCAATGAGAACAAAGATACAACATACCAGAATCCCTGGGACACTTTTAAAGCAGTGTGTAGAGGGAAATTTATAGCAATAAATGCCCACAAGAGAAAGCAGGAAAGATCGAAAATTGACACCCTAACATCACAATGAAAAGAACTGGAGAGGCAAGAGCAAACACAGTTCAAAAGCTAGCAGAAGGCAAGAAATAACTAAGATCAGAGCAGAACTGAAGGAGATAGAGACACAAAAATCCATCCAAAAAATCAATGAATCCAGGAGCTGGTTTTTTTGAAAAGATCAACAAAATTGATAGACCGCTAGCAACTAATAAAGAAAAGAGAGAAGAATCAAATAGACCAATAAAAAATGATCAGGGGATATCACCACCGACCCCACAGAAATACAAACTACCATCAGAGAATACTATAAACACCTCTATGCAAATAAACTACAAAGTCTAGAAGAAATGGATAATTTCCTGGACACTTACACTCTCCCAAGACTAAACCAGGAAGAAGTTGAATCCCTGAATAGACCAATAGCAGGCTCTGAAATGGAGGCAATAATTAATAGCCTACCAACCAAAAAAAGTCCAGGACCAGACGGATTCACAGCTGAATTCTACCAGAGGTACAAGGAGTTGGTACCATTCCTTCTGAAACTATTCCAATCAACAGAAAAAGAGAGAATCCTCCCTAACTCATTTTACAAGGCCAACATCATCCTGATACCAAAACCTGACAGAGATACAACAAAAAAAGAGAATTTTAGACCAATATCCTTGATGAATATTGTTACAAAAATCCTCAATAATTTACTGGCAAAGCGAACACAGCAGCACATCAAAAAGCTTATCCAGCATGATCAAAGTGGGCTTCATCCCTGGGATGCAAGGCTGGTTCAACATATGCAAATCAATAAAGGTAATCCAGCATATAAACAGAAGCAAAGACAAAAACCACATGATTATCTCAATAGATGCAGAAAAGGCCTTTGACAAAATTCAACAGCCCTTCATGCTAAAAACGCTCAATAAATTCGGTATTGATGGAATATATCTCACAATAATAAGAGCTATTTATGACAAACCCACAGCCAATATCATACTGAATGGGCAAAACTGGAAGCATTCCCTTTGAAAACCGGCACAAGACAGGGATGCCCTCTCTCACCACTCCTATTCAACATAGTGTTGGAAGTTCTGACTAGGGCAATCAGGCAAGAGAAAGAAATCAAGGGTATTCAGTTAGGAAAAGAAGTCAAATTGTCCCTGTTTGCAGATGACATGATTGTATATTTAGAAAACCCCATCGTCTCAGCCCAAAATCTCCTTAAGCTGATAAGCAACTTCAACAGAGTCTCAGGATACAAAATCAATGTGCAAAAGTCACAAGCATTCTTATACACCAGTAACAGACAAACAGAGAGCCAAATCATGAATGAACTCCCATTCACAATAGCTTCAAAGAGAATAAAATACCTAGGAATCCAACTTACAAGGGATGTCAAGGACCTCTTCAAAGAGAACTACAAACCACTGCTCAGTGAAATAAAAGAGGACACAAACAAATGGAAGAACATACCATGCTCATGGATAGGAAGAATCAATATTGTGAAAATGGCCATACTGCCCAAGGTAATTTATAGATTCAATGCCAACCCCATTAAGCTACCAATGACTTTCTTCACAGAATTGGAAAAAACTGCTTTAAAGTTCATATGGAACCAAAGAAGACCCCGCATTGCCAAGACAATCACAGGTCAAAAGAACAAAGCTGGAGGCATCATGCTACCCGACTTCAAAATATACTACAAGGTTACAGTAACCAAAACAGCATGGTACTGGTACCAAAACAGAGATATAGACCAATGGAACAGAACAGAGTCCTCAGAAATAATACCACACATCTACAGCCATCTGATCTTTGACAAACCTGAGAAAAACAAGAAATGGGGAAAGGATTCCCTATTTAATAAATGGTGCTGGGAAAATTGGCTAGCCATAAGTAGAAAGCTGAAACTGGATCCTTTCCTTACTCCTTATATGAAAATTAATTCAAGATGGATTAGAGACTTAAATGTTAGACCTAAAACCATAAAAACCCTAGAAGAAAACCTAGATAATACCATTCAGGACATAGGCATGGGCAAGGACTTCATGTCTAAAACACCAAAAGCAATGGCAACAAAAACCAAAATTGACAAATGGGATCGAATTAAATAAAGCACTTCTGCACAACAAAAGAAACTACCATCAGAGTGAACAGGCAACCTACAGAATGGGAGAAAATTTTTCCAATCTACTCATCTGACAAAGGGCTAATATTTAGAATCTATAAAAAACTCAATCAAATTTACAAGAAAAAGGCAAACAACCCCATCCAAAAGTGGGCAAAGGATATGAACAGGCATTTCTCAAAAGAAGACATGCATACAGCCAACAGACACATGAAAAAATGCTTATCATCACTGGCCATCAGAGAAATGCAAATCAAAACCACAATGAGATACCATCTCACACCAGTTAGAATGGCAATCATTAAAAAAATCAGGAAACGGCCAGGTGTGGTGGCTCAAGCCTGTAATCCTAGCACTTTGGGAGGCCAAAATGGGCGGATCACAAGGTCAGGAGATCGAGACCATCCTGGCTAACATGGTGAAACCCTGTCTCGACTAAAAAAATACAAAAAACTAGCCAGGCATGGTGGCGGGTGCCTGTAGTCCCAGCTACTTGGGAGGCTGAGGCGGGAGAATGGCGTAAACCTGGGAGGTAGAGCTTGCAGTGAGCTGAGATCTGGTCACTGCACTCCAGCCTGGGCGACAGAGTGAGACTCCGTCTCAAAATAAATAAATAAATAAATAAATAAATAAATAAATAAATAAATAAATAAAAATAAAAATAAAAAATCAGGAAACAACAGGTGCTGGAGAGGATGTGGAGAAATAGGAACACTTTTACACCATTGGTGGGACCGTAAACTAGTTCAACCATTGTGGAAAACAGTGTGGCGATTCCTCAAGGATCTAGAACTAGAAATACCATTTGACCCAGCCATCCCATTACTGAGGATATACCCAAAGGATTATAAGTCATGCTGCTATAAAGACACATGCACACGTATGTTTATTGCAGCCACCACAACCACGGACTCCAGCCGGTCCACAAATTCTGAGCCTCCCAATCTACAGAACACTAGGCAGAACCCTATTGCCCATGCAAAGCAGAATTAATGTGCAGTCATCATCACTTCTACCCACCCAGAGCGGCCTTACGCTCTGGGAAGTATCCACTGGCAGGCAGGCCTCAGTGAACATGGGCCTCGGACATGCATCAGTGCTACACCAGCCTCAGTGGCCCCAGGATATCATCTGGGACCCACTCCAATTCCAGTGGCCATGGGATTACAGCATTGCACAGCACCAGTCATGGCAGTCCCAGGCTTAGGGCACCACCTAGAGCTGCACTGACCACAGCAATCTAGAGCTTAGGGACCACAACAGACAACCTGCTCAAAATCTCTAGACAGGCTTACTACTAAAGAATGTTTCAGGGAAAAACAAATCTGCAAAGACAGGAATAAGTACCTATTAGATGCATGACTACGGAAGCATGCATGACTACAGAAGCAAGAAAAATCAAGAAAGCATACATCACCAATCAAACACATGGAGATGTATAAATTGCCTGATGAAGAATTTGAAATAACAGTTTTAGGGAAGCCCAGCAAACTTCAAGAAAATACACAGAAACCATTGAAACAAATGACGAAAACAATGTGACCAGAATGATAAACTTAGCAAATATTGAAATAATTTTAAAAATCGAACAGAAATTCTAAAGCTTAAAAATACAATGAACAAAATGTAAACTGCAGTTGAGACCATCAACAGCAGAATGGATCAAGCCAAAGAATCTGTGAACTCAAATCTGGATTATATGAAAATAGAGAAGAGGAAAAAATGAAAAATAATAAAGGAAACTGATGACATTTATGGGACAGCAACAAAACAGCAAATTTTTGAGTCATTGAAGAAGGGAGAAGAAAATGATAAAGGGGCAGAAAGCCTATATAAAGAAATAGAAAAGTTTTCAAACCTAGAAAAAGATGTAAATAACCATGTACAGTGAGTTGAAAAGTAACCAATCAGGTTCAATCCAAACAAAATTACCCCTAAGACATATTATAATCAAACTATCAAAACTCAGAGGGAAGCTTCTCTGTATTGGTGGCAGGTAGGTAAGGCTTTTCTAGCTCCTTACTTCCACTCTATCCCCTGAGTTCCACCTGCACTGACTCAAGGAAGAGTATCCAGCTAGAGCTAGTGAGATTGGGATGAGCTTACAAAGTCGAGAGAAGCCTATCATTCCTTGCTCACCCGTAGATGATGTACTGTTACTCAAGGCTGGCAGTAGTTATTAGAGAAGAGAAAGTCTTCTTGTATTATATATGAGCTGAATTATTGCTTATCTGAGAATTACCAGGAAAGTTTCCACCCAAGACAGGAAAAGAGAATAAGCCAACATGTTGGGATTTCCAGAGCAATGAAGAGAAAAGAAAATCTACTGTATTAGTATTGCCCCTGACAAACCATACTTTTGTCTTTCCTAGGAAGCTGATACAACAGTGGAGATTAGCAATACCTGAAGCACAAATAACACTGAACAGAGCGGAACTTCAAAGGACACTGAGAAATGGCTAAAGCAGGTATAAAGAGAGAAGACCGGAACTTTGTTTATGCTTATCATCTAGCTTCAGGGAGAAACACAGTTGGGTTCAGCCATTTCATAACAATGGTTAGAACGACTTAATAAAAAGTTCTTAAGCTTTTTATTATTTATTTATATATTGGTTTATTTATTCATTTTGAGATGGAGTTGCTCTGTCACCCTGGCTGGAGTGCAGTGGCACGCTATCTGCTCACTGCAACCTCTGCCTCCCAGGCTCAAGCGATTCTCTTGCACCAGCCTCCCCAGTGCTGGGATTACAGGTGCCCACCGCCATTCCTGGCTAATTTTTGTATTTTTAGTAGAGAAGGGATTTCACTCCTGTTGGTCAAGCTGGTTTCAAACTCCTGACCTCAAGTGATCCGCCTTCCTCAGCCTCCCAAAGTGATGGGATTATAGGCCTGAGCCACTGTGCCTGGCTCTTACTCTTTTTATGAGAAAACTAATAATTCAAATTAAATTGAACCAATTGGTTTTCTTGTAAGATGGAGCAACCTTCTGCATGCTGGAAAATGAGATGCTCCTGGAGTCTTTGCATCTTGGCCCTCTACCGTTGTTTTCCACATTGATATTTATATGTTCTGTTTAGAGACTTGATGTGTTCCCAGAACTTTCTGAAGAGCCCCATCATATCCTCATTTCTCAGGAGGTAGATGAGGGGGTTTAGCATGGGAGTGAGTACAGTGCAAAATACAGACACAGCTTGTTCCTGCTCAGGGGAGTGGGAGAAACCCTGTGTCATGTATATTTAAACACACAGTTCCTAAGTAAAGACCACTGAAAGATGGAGGAGCAAGTGGCCAAAGCTTTGTTCCTACTTTAGGGGGATTTCATATGAAGGACTGAGGAAGATGAGGTATGAAAAGCCAGAAGTCCAAGCTGAAACAGGTAAGAAGTAGAGAGCCACAGGCCAAGATCAAATGGGTAACAAGTAGAGAGTCTGCATTTGAACCAGGCAGTCTGACTCAGGGTCCGCATGTCATCTCAACCATGGGATGACCACCACAGACACCTTGTTCCTTTCTTATCCCCCATATTCTGGCTTCTTTCCTGCTATGTACACTTCCCCTAAGTCTCCACACACCTGGGACCACCTGCCCCCATGATCCTGTTCCCATATCTCACCTTGAATGAAGAGTTAAGCCAGGAATGAAGCATCTGAAATAATGTTGAAGGAGAAAAGCTGAAGTGAGTGGAGAAGGCCATCACTGTGTCCTTTACTTTCTGTCGGCCACTGCCTGTCTCCCAGTCTAGACCCTACCTACAGGTGAGGCCTCCAGCACAGCTCATCTCTGCACTGTCTCCGTGTAGAACCCAAGTCCCTGCTCAGATTAGATATACGAAATCCCCTAGTTGTAGATTTGGGGGCCTGTGGAAATGAATCTCTCATAAACTGCTGAAGGGTACAAATTAACACAGCTTGAGAGAAGTGGCCTGAAGTGAGCTTCACTACACACTAAGCCAGGACCAGATTATTAGTCCCAACAAAATAGTTTGTTTATAGTCCCTCTGGTGGACTCCAGAAGAGGAAGACGGCAGATAGGAGGCAGGACTGACTTGCAGCTCCCACTCGGATGGACGGAGCAGCATGTGGAGATTCACACTGTGAACTTCTGCACCAAGGACTACCATAGGACATACCAGGAAAGCCAAGAGAATTCACACACCCTTTGAAGGAGGAGGCTTGCCACTGCAGGCTCCGTGCCAAAAACTGAGTGCCAAAATGTGTGAAAGTGTAAAAGGGGGATGCTCCACCCTCAGACACATATCCTCACTGGGGAACCTGAAGGTCCAGATGGTGGAAAAAGGATTTAATCTTACGTGGAGCTGAGATGAATTTAGAGAGCCAAGCAAAATACGCAGGTAAGGGAAGCAACAACAAGAGCTATGTAGGCACTCTTGGCCCCCAGGGAAGCCATCTCTGACTTTGTCTTGCAGGGATCCTTGGGAGGGCTGCCAGTGGAACTGGGGAAAGACCACAAGGAGAAGGAAACTTTCAGATCAATTTTGTAATAATCTTGACTAATGTGAAGTTTCCTGGACAGAACCTGGGGAGGGGAAACTGGGGGTGCAGATACAAGCACAGAAGCTGAGGCAGACAGAGAGGCATGACCTAAAAGCCCTGCTTGCTTTCTTAATGAGGGGCTTGTAGACTGGGGCAAGTTCTCAGCCCTGCTCACCAGCTGCCTGGAAATAAACTCAGTGCTACTGGGAGCACAAAGTGGAGATGAGACTGGCCTTTTGTGCTGCATGGGAGCTGGGTAAAGGCTGTAACTGCTGGTTTCCCCCACTTCCCTGGCGACCTGCATGACACAGCAGAGGCAGGCATAATCCCCTGGAAACATAACTCCATCAGTCTGAGGACCACACCCCAATTCCACACAGCAGCCAAAGCAAGCCCCACCCAAGGACAGTCTGAGTTCAGACAGGCCTAACACTGCCCCCACCTCATGGCCTTCCTCTACCCACCCTGGGAGCCAAAGATAATCTCATGGGAGTTCTGAGGCCCGGCCCATTGCCTGAGAAATCTGCATATTTACCCAGGTAACCCTAAGGCAAGCTTGTGTCTTCCCTACACTACTGCAGCTGATGCACTCTTGAAAGAATCAACTGCTGGCTGGAGACCAACCAGCACACTTATAAAAAACACAGCCAAAGACCCTCACGGAGTCCACTTCACTCCCCTGCTACCTCCACCACAGCATGTGCTAGTATCCATGGCTGAGAGACCTGAAGACAGATCACCACAAGGCTCTTTGTGGACACTCTCCAGTACCAGCCCAGAGCACAGTAGCTTTGCTGGGCGGTTAGATGTGGAAGAGAAACAACAATCTCTGCACTTCGGTTCTCAGAAAGGCCATCCCTAGAAGAAGGGGTAGATACCACATCAAGGGAACACCCCACGGGACAAAAGAATCTCAACAGCAGCCCTTTAGCCCCACATCTTCCCTCTCATATAGTTTACCCAAATGAGAAAAATCCTGGAAAACAATTCTGAAAATGTGACAAAACAAGGTTTTCTGACACTCCCAAAAGATCACAGTAGCTCACCAGCAATGGATCCAAACCAAGGAGATAGCCCTTAATTGCCAGATAAATGATTCATAAGGCCAATTATTAAACTACTCAAAGAAGCACCAGAGAAAGGTGATTGCCAACTTAAAGAAAATTTTAAAAACTGTTGCAAGACATGGATGGAAAAATCTCCAGAGAAATAAAACACAATCACAACTTCTGGAAATCAAGGACACAGAGAAGAATGCAAAAAGTTGTGTACTTCTTTAGATATAACAAACCAGTGATGCATGGCATCGGGATAAATTCAGAAATAATTACTAAACAAGATTCCATATGGTAGAGATGAGAAATTAGATTTTGCCTATGTTCAAGTGGGAGAACACCCATTTCAAACACCCAAGATTATAGAAGGATGAAAAATTTTAACTTTGAGCTGCTGAGGGAAGCTTGAAAGTATTTAATTCTGACATTTGATGTTCTTTATAACCATATTATTAATTACTCAGATGGTACTTAGGAATGAAGGCAAGTCATTAACCTACAAAAACCCCAAAGTACAAGGAAACAACAACAACAAAAAATCCTTTAAGACCGAGTCTCACTCTGTCGTCCAGGCTGGAGTGCGGTGCTGCTATCTCACTGCAACCTCTGCCTCCCCGGTTCAAGCCATTCTCCTGCCTCAGCCTCCCGAGTAGCTGGGACGACAGATGTGTGCCTCCATGCCATGTTAATTTTTGTATTTTTAGTAGAGATGGGGTTTCACCATGGTGGCCAGGCTGGTCTGGAACCCCTGACCTCAAGTGATCTGCCCGTGGTGTCCTCCCAAAGTGCTGGGATTACAGCCATGAGCCACTGTTCCCCCACTGATTGGGTTCATTCAATTGCTTTGTCTTCAATCTCTGAACTTTTTTTTTTTTAAATGCCAGTACCATCCTGTTTTGGTGTTTAATAGCTTTGTAGTATATCGGATAGTATGATGCCTATAGATCCATTCATTTTGCTCAGAATTGCTTCGGATATTTGGAGTCTATTTTGCTTCCATGTGAACTTTAGGATTGTTTTTTCTATTTCTGGAAAGAATATCTTTTGTATTTGGATAGCGATTGCTTTAATTCTGTAGCTCTCTTTTGGTAGATGGACATTTTAATGATATCAGTTCTTCTAATCCACGAACACAGGGAATCTTTCCATTTGTGATTGCTTCAATTTGAGTTCTATAGTTTTTCTTGTAGAGATCTTTCATTTCCTTGGCTAAATTTATTCCTAGTTATTTTGTACTTACTTTAGCTTTTGTAAATGGGATTGCCTTATTTCGCTTTCAGATTGTTCACTGTTGGCATGTATAAATGCTACTAATTTTGTATGTTGATTTTGTATCTTGCAAATTTACTGAATTCATTTAGCAATTCTAACAGTCTTTGCTGGTATCTTTAGTATTTTTTTTATACATGACCAGGTCATGTGTAAACAGGGAAAATTTGACTTCCTTCTTTCCAATTTAGAGGCTTTTGTTTCTTTCTTTTGCCTAATTGCTCTGGCTAAGACCAGACACAGCTTCTTTTTCTCTCCTGAATTCATGTGAATTCAGGATGTTATTCTTGTTTTTGAATAGTTTCTAGTTGTGCTTTTGTGGGTGTGGATGAATGATCCCGGAGAATCTTCTATTCATCTATCTTGTGGCTATAACTCCTGAGTCTTTCTTGACTTTAAAAATACAGTTTGCTGTTAGAGTATAGAAACTCTAATTTGTGTACATTGATTTTATATCCTGAAACTTTCCTGAATTTGTTTATTAGGGAAGTTTTTGTTGAAGTCTTTAGTTTTTTTTTTTTATATGTAATATTACTTTATAAGCAAACAGAAACCATGTCACTTTTTCCTTTCCTATTTACATTTTTATTTTCCTTACATAATTGCTTTGTCTGGGACTTCCAGTACTATGTTACATAAAAGTGGCAAGAGTGAGCATTCTGGTTTTTTGCTGAATCTTAAAGAAAAAGCTTTCAACATTTCATTGTTAAGTATTGTGTCAGCTGTGGGTTTGTCACAGGTGGGCTTTATTATGTTGAGATACATTTCTTGTATACCTAATTTGTTGAGAGTTTTGGAATTTTGTCAAATGCTTTTCCCCATCTACTTAATCACACAATTGTATCATTCATTCTGTTAATGTGCTATGTGATGTTTATTATTTTGCATCTGTTGAAGCATCCTTGCATCCCTGGGACGAATCCCATTTGATCATGGTGAATGCTTTTTGAAATGTTCTTTTCAATTCAGTTTGCTAACTTTTTTTGAGGAATTTTGCGTTCATGTTCCCGAAGGATATTGACCTGTAGTTCCTTTTTTGTGCCCGTGTCCTTCTGTGGCTTTGGTATTAGGGTAATTCTGGCCTTGTAAAATGAATTTGGACGTATTCCCACGTGTGAGAAGAATTGGTATTAGTTCTTTCCATTTTTGATGGAATGCTGCAGTGAGTCCATATTGTCCTGGGCTCTATTTTCCTTTTTGGTGGGAGACTTTTATTACTACTTCATTGCATAATTCATTATTGGTTTGCTTAGATTTACTATTTATAATTCAATCCTCATAGGTTTTATGCATCAATGAATTTATATCTTCCAGTTTATCTAATTTTTGGCATGCAATTATTCATTATACTTTCATAATCTTTTGTATTTCTGTGGCCTCAGTTCTAGTGTTTCCTTTTACAATTTCTGATTTACTGTAACCTTCTTAATTTTTTTCCACAAAAAGACTTATCTGATGTTTTGCATTTTTTTATCATTTGTTTTGTTTCTTCTTTTATTGTTAATTTATCTACTAATTTGGGGCTTCTTTTTTCTAGTTAATTAAGGTACAATGTTACCTTTTCTTATTTGAGGTCTTTCTTCTTTACTGATGTAGCCCTTCATCGCTGTAAACTTCCCCTTTGATCTGCTTCCACTGTGTCCTGTAGGTTTTGGTATGTTGAATTTTCCATTTTCATTTGCCTCAAGCAACTTTTTATTTTTCCTTTTAATGTTTTCATTGACACACCTATTGTTTAGGAGCATATTATTTAGTCACCATTTATTTGCAAACTTTTGGAGAATTCTTCATTTACAGTTTAAACTGCTGTGATCAGAAACGATGCTTGATCTTTTTATCTTCTTAAGTCTTTTCCATACTAAACATGTGACCTAACCTAGAAAATGTTTCATGTGCAATTGAGTCTAGTGTGTATTCTGCAGCTACTGAATAAAATGTTTTGCTTACACTTTTTAGGTCCATCGCCCTAGAGCGCAACTTAGCTGTTATTTCATTGTTGACTTCCTGTCTGGATAATCTTTCCATTGCTGAAAGTGTGGTGAAGTTTCTTAGTATTTTATTGCTATCTCTCCCCTTAGATCTATTAATAGTTAACTTTATATATTTAGGTGATCTAATGTTTAGAGCATATATAGTCACAATTATTATATACTTTTTGTTGAATTGGCTTTTTAATCATTATATAAGATCTTCTTCGTCTCTCTACAGTTCTGGACTTGTCTATTTTATCTGATATAAGCATAGCTACTCCTGCTCTTTTCTGGTTACGACTTGCATGAGATATCCTTTTTGACCACTTCACTTCAGTCTACATATGTCCTCGCAGGTTAAAATAATCTGCTTTTGCACAGCAAAAGAAACTACCATCAGAGTGAACAGGCAACCTACAGAATGGGAGAAAATTTTTGCAACATACTCATCTGACAAAGGGCTAATATCCAGAATCTACAAAGAACTCAAACAAATATACAAGAAAAAAGCAAACAACCCCATCAAAAAGTGGGCAAAGGATATGAACAGACATTTCTCAAAAGAAGACATTCATACAGCCAACAGACACATGAAAAAATGCTCATCATCACTCGCCATCAGAGAAATGCAAATCAAAACCACAATGAGATACCATCTCACACCAGTTAGAATGGCAATCATTAAGAAGTCAGGAAACAACAGGTGTTGGAGAGGATGTGGAGAAATAGGAACACTTTTACACTGTTGGTGGGATTGTAAACTAGTTCAACCATTATGGAAAACAGTATGGCAATTCCTCAAGGATCTAGAACTAGATGTACCATATGACCCAGCCATCCCACTACTGGGTATATACCCAAAGGATTATAAATTAGTCTACTACAAAGACACATGCACACGTATGTTTATTGCGGCACTATTCACAATAGCAAAGACTTGGAATCAACCCAAATGTCCATCTGTGACAGACTGGATTAAGAAAATGTGGCACATATACACCATGGAATACTATGCAGCCATAAAAAAGGATGAGTTTGCGTCCTTTGTAGGGACATGGATGCAGCTGGAAACCATCATTCTTAGCAAACTATCACAAGAAGAGAAAACCAAACACCGCATGTTCTCACTCATAGGTGGGAACTGAACAATGAGATCACTTGGACTCGGGAAGGGGAACATCACACACTGGGGCCTATCATGGGGAGGGGGGAGGAGGGAGGGATTGCACTGGGGAGTTATACATGATATAAATGATGAATTGATGGGTGCTGACGAGTTGATGGGTGCAGCACACCAACATGGCATAAGTATACATATGTAACAAACCTGCACGTTATGCACATGTACCCTAGAACTTAAAGTATAATAAAAAATAATAATAATAATAATCTGTTGAAGGTACCATTTTTTATTCATTCTGCCACTGTATGTCTTTTGATTGGACAATTTAATACATTTACATTCAAGATAACTTTTGATACATAGGGACTTAATACAATAATTTTGTTAGTTGTTTTCCAGTTATTTTGTAGAGTCTTTTTTCCTTCCTTCCTATCTTCTTTTGGGGCTAAGTGATGTTTTTTCTAGTGGTATGCATTGATTCCTTGTTTTAAAATATTCTTTGTCTATGTACTACAGGTTTTTGCTTCGTAGTTACAAGACTTACCAAAAATATTATGGCAGGTTATTTTAATCTGCTAAACAACTTAATGTTGAGCACAATAACTCTACAAAAATCATTTTAAGAAATTTTGCTATATTTTATTTCCTGTTACAAATATGTTTTAAAGATAACCATCAAATGTGTCTATAATTATAATTCAGCAAATGGAGAGTTGACACATGTTCTTTAACTCATCCAAGTTAGAGTATGCCTTTTATATTGTCTGAGTTCAGGATAAATATTAAAAACTAGTTCTCTTGTATTTTTTCCAAAACACTACAGAATCTTTGTTATAGTCATAAAATAATTGGATGTGGTGAGAGAAGAGGAATCTGTACTTTTGAAACCACCTGATGATTCACAAGTTGGACAGTCAATTAGGAAATTACAGGCATGCAGCTACCACAGCTGTGCTTTTATGTACCAGGTTCAGCAGGCCCCACTTCAAATGTCCTCCTATCAGCCTATCCTGGTGTAAAGGCATGGTCGACTCCACCTAGGTCATCATTTAGATCACCATTCTCATTTACCTGGTCTCCGTGTTTTTGGTCTCCAATTGATTTTATCTCCAATTGATTACCACACAAATATTTGCAAAATACAAATCTGATCATCTCACTATTGTTTTTAAAACCTGGGCCACACAAGGGCAAGAAAGGAGGCTATAATGAAATGAGAAAGAAGGATCTACTGGAGCATGGCTCTCTCTGGCTTAGTCAGCCCTCTGTCTTTGCCCATGCTGTGCTTTTCCCCAGCAGCATGTCTCTGAGCATGTTTCCCTGGCTCCACTATCACACACTCAGCTGAGGGTAACTTCTAGTCACTCTTCAGCACTGAGCCGCAGAGTCTCCTCTCAGCTCCTTGTTTGAACTCAGCTGTCACAGATGGAATTAGTGTGTCCTTATGAGCTGTACACTTCACACCTGAGTATCAAAACTATTTTATTACATTGTTTGCATAAACAACTACATGTATTTTTCCAGTTCCTTGGAAAAAGTAGCCATGTGCTATTCCAAATTTAATCTTATTTAGCTATTTTTAATTATAATAAAGCACAAAACGTTTGTTGAATAAATGAAGGATTGAATGTTGATGACATCACTCCTTGTTTGCATAACAAGTTACATGTTTGAAATCTCAGCTCAGGAATCACCCTGGGCAGGTAACCTTCCCTAAAACTCCTCCCACTCAGGTGTAATATTTTTTCAGCAGTCCATTATGTGATCTTACATCCTCAGTATACCATATGGCACTGAATATTTCAGAGAGGCAATATCGACTAGATGCTGTCAGAATCAGGCCATGCAGAAAAAGGTAGCCCTCAAAAAAGAAGGGGCAATGACCGGATTTTCTCAGTAGTTATTAGACACAATGCAATGAGCATGATTTCTAAGATGTCACAATTCCACCAAGTGAAAAGAGAATATTTTCAAAAAGGGAGAAAACCCTGGTATTTAATTATTTGTAAATGATTTGGAATTTACAGAAAACTGTCATTAAAAATAGTACAATTACTACCTACATACCCTTCACCTAGACTCACCTGTGGCAGCAACATTGTGCTCAGTCTGTTTCACTGCCCCCCTCTCTCTTCCTCCTTCCCTCTCATCATTTGAACACCTCAGGACCTTTATTTCTCTAAATATTTTATTATGCATTTCCTAAGGTTTTGAATACTTTTTCACAAAATTAAAGAGCAGTTATCAACTTCCAAAAATGTTACATTAGTACAACACAATCATATAAGAATTTTGGGTGGACAAGGACGGCAAAATAGTTTCCACACAGTGAAAGAATTCTTCAACATGAGATGAAAATGAGATGAGACATCATTGTATGAGAGTCTAAGGAACAACATGGGGATAAAATCCTAAGTACCTGATGGGTAGAGAAAAGGAAAATAAATCTTTATATCCAAATTTCCTACTTCACAATTTCCTAAAGGACCATTCTCACAGTTAACCTTTTCTTCAGAACCCCCATGACATCCTTATTCCTAAGACTATAGATTAAAGGGTTCAGCACTGGAGTGAGGATGGTGTAGAAGACAGATACCATCATGTCCTTCTCAGGGGTGTGGTAGGAGCTGGGGAGCATGTAGGTGTAGATGGCAGCCCCGTAGAAGAGGATGACCACAGTCAGGTGGGAGGAGCAGGTGGCAAAGGCCTTTTTCCGGCCCTCTGCTGAGTTCATCCTGTGGATGGTGAGGAGGATGAGTAAATAGGAGCTTGAAATGACCGTCACAGGGATGAGGAGCATGAGGACACAGCATAGGTACATGAGGGTCTCATAGAGGGAGGTGTCCGAGCAGGACAGGACTGTTACAGCAGGGACTTCACAGAAGAAATGATGAATCTCCCGGGATCTGCAGAACGGGAAGGTCATGGTGATGGGAGTGAGCATGAAGCCATCCACTGAGCCCAGGAACCAGCAGCCCGATGCCAGGAAGAGACACACCCTATGGGTCATGAGGACAGGGTAACGGAGAGGATGGCAGATGGCCACGTAGCGGTCATAGGCCATGGCGGCTAGAAGGAAAAATTCCGAACCTCCTAGTGTCAGATAGAGGAACATCTGCATCCCACACTTAGGGGCTGAGATCTTATTCACACCCATGACCTGGTCCAGGAGCATCTTGGGCACAGTGACAGAAATGTACACCATGTCCATGAGAGACAATTGACTGATGAAAAAGTACATGGGGGTGTGGAGGTGGGCGTCACAGTGTATCAGAAGGATCAGGACAGCATTTCCAGACAATGCCATCAGGAAAACCACAAAAATGACCACACACAGTAGAGCTGGATATTTGGATCTTCTGAAGAGTCCCATCAGGATGAAATCCGACCATCCAGTATGGTTGGCCATCCCGGTGGTGTTGGCCATGAGGTTTCCCCTAGGCCACCAAGGAGAGTTTTGGAGTTAGTGTAACGCATCCCTTTGTAACAAGTGTTTAGTGAGTACTCACGTTCGTGTATGCTGATTGTGCTAACCTGAGTGAGTCCCGCGGGTCTGGGGAGTTGAGTATATAAATGACATAATACAACAAATTTACAAAACAAACTAAGAATTCACAACTATAGGCCAAAAGAATTGGTAACTGATAGTAAGGTTGTCACGGTTCAAATTCATCAACTTTCCTGATAGCGTCATTTATCAACAAGTACTGGAAATTTGCAGAACCACCCTCCTCTGCTAACACAAATGTGACTCATTGAAAAAGATAAATCAAACTCGTTTTTTCTAGAGTTTTTGTCATAGAAGGCTGAATTAACATCTCTGGTTTACGAAAATAAGCATCTTCAAAATACTCAGAGGTATATTTCATATAAGAAAGAAGCAGCAAGTAACTAAAGCGTAACTTGGAAAAGAAGTTAGACCAGATGTTTGAAACTCCTCCCCCCCAGGATCGGGCCGTGCTGTGAGGTTCTACGATTGCATGGAGCGAGCCTCACCTTCTCGTGAGCAGGGAAGGGTCCTCACACGACGGACCCTTTAGACATTGAGGGACATGAGTAAGGAGCACACACACAGACTCCAGCCATAGCTCCATCTTTTTCTCTATCTGCCATTCCTTTCTCCAGTCTACATCAAAAAGGATAAAAATCATGTCTGAGCTCAGCTGTGATGAGGGGAAAGTGAGGAAATGTAATGAAAGTGCTTAGAATGGTACAGTTTCCGATAAACAAACACATATACTCTTCAAGAGTTAATATCTATACTATTCTGCACAACCTACCTAAGATGGTTGCTACTATTATTATTATATAAGATGCATTAACTTCCATTCTCCAGATGCAGTACCTGTTCATACATTTAAGAAGTTGATTTTCAAAATAAAAATGGCAGAAGGTCTGCAAAATAAAGCATGATCCCCTTGGAAAAAAACAACTTTGGATTTTATATTTGTGTGTTTATGTGTAAATGTTCTGGTTTTATATATAAACATATATTTATGTAAACACACACAGGTGAATATATAACTATGTTCTACATTTCTTATTTTAACCCTGGTTATGCAGAGCTTTTGGAGAATCCCATGTCCTTCCTGTCTAGTACGTGGTCCTCCAACCTCATCTCCTTATAGCTCCACTCATTTTAAAGCTCATTAAATCTCAGCAAGGAAGAACTAGAATTTGGAGGGTCACTGCTGTTTCTCAGACAAGGCTTTAGTTGTTTTTGCAAACATCATATGTTTTATTGCCTGCCACAATCAGTCTTTCATACAAACTGAGAAGCAGCGAGGAAAATCAAACACTGAGATGCCTCTGACTTCAACTCACTGTTTCCTTCTCGACCGTGGAACTCACAGCCTGTCTCTGTGTTATATGCTGAAGATGAATCAAAGAAGGAGGTCACAGTCTATTCAGGGAAAAATTATTTTGTAAATGTGATTTAAAGTGGAATTTTTAAATAGCTACAAAATAAAGGCAATAGACACAAAATATATCTGGCCTTTCTGAAATAATCCCTAACAGCTTCTTCCACATTTTCTCTGAAAGAAATTAAACCTTTCCAACTTTTCAACTTCTGATATGTTAGATGTTAAATTTTGATAGCCCTTGTCAAGAATAAGGACAGAATAACTCCTCTTTCTGGGAAGACTTTAGCTGTGGTTATGATGCAGGGACATTTTGGAATGAATTTACAAGTTTCAAATACATTTTGTATTCATGTAATAATTATGAAAACTAGTTAAGACATTCAATTCACCAAAAGTTCCAATATTCTGGGATGCTTTGATGCTTTAATATAAATATCCAACAAATCTGAGACATTTTGTGTGTCTATATATTTCTATACATATGAATAGGTAGGTAGGTAGGTGGGTAGATTATTTGTTTCAAATGCCGTCCCCACTGGCAAATGGTGGCTGAGATCTGTGTACAATTTTAAAACATTCCAATAAACTGCAAAACACACCTGCTGATCTCGTCTGTATTTGTGGCCAAAATGAAGCAAGGACCAGAGGAGTGACCAGCACATGTGAAGACCTCAAAGGTATTTGCTCAGTAAATTCAGGGGAACAGGAGGGCAGGGAGATGCGGGGTTTGCTAAGCAAATCTCTGCTGCACTTTGGTAAATGGGGATCACTATCATTAAGCCACTCAGAAAGCTCACCCAGGACACGGGACAGCTATGGGAACACTGTGTCCACACGTAGTGACTGGCCCCCTGTTCATTCTTATTCTTCTCTATCCACTTGTTTGAATTTTATGGAAATTGCTTAATGCATGTTTAACTTGGGGATTTATTATAAGTATAAATGGAGTCATATCAAATCTTTATTTGAAGCAGACACCATCCCAGGAATTGTTCTAATACCAATACTAAAATTGTTTAACACTTGACCATTTCTTCTTTCCCAAGAGCCTATGAGTTACTTCATCATATTATTTTCTCTTTTTACATATTATAAAAATTCAGGTTCTCAGGGTACCTGCCTAATATCACCCACCTAACCTGAGAAAGAACGCATGTCTCAGCCCAAGAGTGGGACCCAGAGCATGTAACTCTGCCTCAGTTCTCTAACGGACACCATCCTCCCTCCACAGTCTACACTTGGGTTTAGGCCACCCTCTGTGGGTTTCATCAGGGAAACATAAAATGATTGAGACATTGTTTCCAGAGTTTTGTAACCCTCAGAAATCATCCCCACTCAAAAGAAAATCAGTCACTTTTCCTCTATAAAAGTTTAGTGACAGGAAAATAAATGCATCTTTGTATAAAAATACAAAAATATAGAAAAATGTTTTCATAAATGGAAATTAAAAATCCATTGACAATTATGTCACAGTAAATAAGTTATATAGAAGTTTTAAGAAAGAGTCACATATATTTTTCTCCATTAAAAAACAAAGACAAAATGAGGAAATGCTGTGAAGAACTAATAGAACGTTTCAGAAGCACAGCAAGTGGAGAGCCGTGATTACCCTTTCGTTCCTAATAGAAGGTTTCAGAAGCAGAACAAGTCGAGAGCAGGGCTTACCCTTTCGTTTCTGCTAGTACTGCCTGTCTGCCTGGCAGAACTCACCATCAGATGCTGTCTTGAACCTCACCTAGACGAGCTAGTGGTCTGTGGCCAGGTTAAGAGCACAAAGAGCAGTAAGAAGGTGATGTCATGCCTGGTTTTACCATGTCCACTAGGGGAGTGGAGGAAAGCTTTCTGTTGATACATCACCTCTGGGATTTGAAGAAGAATGCAATTAAGAGAGCTAAAGTAGTCAGTAGGTAGCTCTCCTGAACCATTCTGGTTCTCTTCTAATGGCTTTTAAAATTTTTACCTCTGTTGTTAAATGCAAACTCTTAACCAATATTTATAATAATCTCAGATATCATCAAAATCTTATCTATGAAACATGAGTTAGTTAATAGACTTAGCCTTTTCCACTTTACAACATATATTCTATATGTATGTGTGCATCTTCATTTAATCTTCAAGTAAATTTTATGAGATAGTTATTTTTCTTCTAACGTTTCACAGGTATGGAATCTGAAACTCAGAGGTCAATTGATGTCTCAAAGATACCTCCACAAATCAGTACCTTGATCAAAACTAAAATTGAAGTCATCTCCTTCACATCTTCACCTTTCTCGCTCTTCATTAGGACTGATTGTACTCTTTTTCCCATCACTCACTTGCAATCTAGATTGCTTTAGGGTTGCATTTAATTTTTATGTTTGTTTTTGTTTTAAATACTGACATTAAAGTTATAGAAAAATCTAGAAAAACTGGTTGAATGAAAAATTTTAAACTTCTAATGTAATAAACAGAAAAAAATGTGCTTTAATATATCTTGCCTTCCACTTACAAATATTTCTTAACACCATGTATTAGGCATTTGGACAAAACGGGGAAGACGACAGAAGAAACTGCACCGCCATCATGGATCTTGCAGCCAAATTCCTCTGAACTTTCCTCTACAGACGTGCTCTGGAAACAGGTTGATCATTCTCCTGCGTCATGGAGGTCTGTTCGTGACCACCTTGTCTAGACAGTGTCCTGTTTTCAGGTGCACATTTGAGGGCTGGAGGCTCCTCTGACCCGCAGTGCTCCGGCCTGCACAGGGTCTGTCCTGTCTCCTTTGCTACTTCATTTCTCGTAAGGCTCTGAGAGTGCAGGCCCTTGTGGGTGGACACTGCAGGGTGAGAGGAAGAAGTAAACTGCTTTTTTCCCTGCGTCTGATGAGGGTTCCCGTCAGCAGCTATAAGCAACAGGGACCCTGGGGGTCTCAGGCTTCAGCCCGAGGCAGTTTCAGCCGTTGGTGAGAGGCGGGCATCTGGGTAGCTGCACATCAGCAGGGCAGGGCTCTCCCAGCAGCCCTGCAGTGCAGAGTCTCCATCAGCTCAGCAGGGAGGGGCACATGGGGCTCCAGTGGTGAGGACTCTTGGTCCTTGGATGACAACACTCCCCAGCCCACTTCTCCAGCCTTCCTGTCACCCTTTGCCACCTCTGTAACCAGTCTTCTGTGCTACATCTCTTCAGTTTGAAATACGTGGTGTTTGTGTAGATGACTGGACAGTATCTACTGGAGTTAGTATCCATCAAAGTAATTATATCACAATTGTAATCTTCTCCTAATAGTGAATAGTGACATTGTATTAAAAATTTTAACATTATAAATTATGCAGAAATAAAACTAATTATACAAAAAGCACTCTCTGAATAAGTTTTTCCCTTGACAATCTACCATTTGATATGCAGTGATTCAAATTTAATACACAACATTGAATTACTTTTCCAACAGCCTCTTCAAATTTTGCGCAGAATTAAACTTCAACTTGCACCAGTTCTGAATTGTGTGTTCTTTTCCTGCTTAGTCAATTTCACAGGTGTATCATTATTTAACTTGCCTTTTTTGATTACTAATGTTTAGATAAGTTTTCATGTTTATCCAGGTAACTGCTGTTTTTGTGAAATGTGTGTTTTTATCCTTTTCCCATTTTTTCTATTGAAACATTTTCTTTATAAATATTAACATGTTTTTTATAAATATAATGTTTTTGGTATGAAAATAGTAACTGGCCAGGCATGGTGGCTCACACCTGTAATCCCAGCATGTTGAGAGGCTGAGGCAGGTGGATCACCTGGGGTCAGGAGTTCGAGACCAGCCTGGTCAGCATGGTGAAACCCTATCTCTACTAAAAATACAAAATTAGCTGGCATGGTGGTGCATAAATCCAAGCTACTTGGGAGGCTGAGACAGGAGAATCACTTGAACCCAGGAGGCGAAAGTTGCAGTGAGCCGAGATCACACTATTGCACTCCAGCCTGGGCAAAAAGAGTGGAAAAAGAAAGGAAAAAAAAAAAAACAGTAACTCTTTGTGAATAATATCAACTAAAATATTTTTATTTCAGTTTTGGTTCTGATCTTTTGTTCCATCAGAATTTTTGAAGTATTTTGTTTAACATATTAACTTTCATAATATCTTTCACTGTTTTGTGCTTACAAAGTCTTTATGCATTTGGGGATTATTTAAAGCATCTACCTTTACATTTTTAAGGAATGAGCTTCAGAAGATTTTTTGGTACCTTTGAGTTATAATACAGAAACAATTTGGGTGTCATATGCAGTGAATTGCTATCATTATTGCTTTTAAGTAAAAAAATTCTCATGTTGAATATTGTCCTTCATTCATTCCAAAAGTAATTACTCAGGAACAGTTTTTTCCAACCACTATTCTAGGTTTTTCATGGTGAAAACAAAGATTCTGCCCACACAGAATTGATATACTGGTGGTAAATACAGGCAATAAGTTAAAGGCAGAGGTGAGACAGGAATGATTAGTGATTCCATTTTACACAGGCTACTTGGGAGCCCTTCATTTAGAAGGTGAAATTTCATCAGATCCATAAATCAAACAATGGAGTTGTCACAAACAACGCAGCAGAGATGCTTTAAGCACAGGAAACAGAAAAAGTAAAGGCTGTGAGACTGAAAGTAACTTGCAACATTTGAACAGCAGCAAGAAAATCTGTGGCTCCAGGTTGAGGTGAGAATCTTGGGAAAACATAGAAAATGGGGTTAGAAATGAAGCCAAGGAACAGGTCCTATAAAACCATGATGGTCCTTGCAAGGACCAGGGACAGTCAGAGGTATATTTAAGAAAGGGAAAACAAAAGCATGCACATGACACTCAAGAGAGTGAATGTGCATTTAGAAAAAGAAAGGAAATCTCAACGAATGTTTGGCCCCTGTCTTCTAAGAACTCTTCAGGAAGTTTACCAAGCATGCTCACATAGTCTGTTCTGACTGCAGCCTGGCTTCCCCTCCCCACTCCACCATGCTACAGCTCCCAGCAACTGCCAGCACTCAGAGAATCTCCAGAGAGTGAAGGCCCCCGGGGCTGTGACTCTCCTTGCTTCTTGGTAAATCCCACTCTGTAGAGGACTACTACGTGCTCACAAAGCAGACGTTCCGATAAGTCCTGCTCTTGTAAACGAAGCAGGGTGTTCCTTCCCTGTTTGCAGGGAGGACAAAGGAGCCAGCTGCAAACGGTAGGCCCTGGGGGCTTATGTGTAAACATCTTGAGAATCCAGAAAGTCAGGGAAAGGTCAGAAAAACAACAATGTGTCTTGTGACTTGGTAACATTCCACAAACGACTGTATAAAATAAAGCCGAGCGTGTCGTTCGGGGCGGCCTGCCGTGTTTGTCTTGTCTTGTGTTGTCTTGTGTGTTCATTCCTTTGTTTAGGAAACACGTGGACCCCAACACCACTCTGAGATATCACTGGAGGACTGACAAAGAGGAAAGACATGTGGGACAGCTTTATGAGTATCAGTGAGAAGGCTTGAGCAAGAATGCAGGAAACGACTTGAGCTAGTCCTGATGAGAGACAGTGTCTGGGCAAGGGGTTTGTGGTGGAGGAGGTGAAGGTGGATTGCTATGTATACACACAGGAATTTTGGGGCTGGGCAGGTTGGCATGGAACGCTGAAACCAATTTGGGACTACAGTTGCCCAGTACACATCTACCACGAAGATTATGCAAGGCTAGTGCATCCATGAATCCAGAGTTCATAAGAGAAGGCAGTCCTGAAATCATGGGTGTGAGAACCAGTGTGTATGGAGGAAACAATGGGATTGCACAAGGAAGGAGGGTCAACATCCTATCCCAGAAGCCAGAGCAGGGGAGGCTAAGTTTCCACATGAACTCTTTTCCATTGGTCTTTCACTGGATTCCTTTAGAATACCTTGTTTTATTGGGTGTTCCCTCATGACAATTTTAAACAACTAGTGAAACAATTCTTGTCTTCCTGTGTGTTCGTGTTCAAAATAGTCAAGCTTTTAACAGTTATTTTTTCCTTTCAGTTGATCTATTTGGCAAGGTTCAAAAGATCTAACTAATTGTACTTATTTGGAATACAATAAAATATATTTGGAAAGAGCTGATATTAAAATGTTGCAGATTTTCATAAACAAGCATGACAGGTCTCCCAGGTATCCAAACACTTAGAGGTCGAGTCTGGATTTTAAAATAATTTTAATAAAATTCTTCTACAATAATTCAGATTATTCTGAGATATTTTTATATTTAATTTTTTGAAGAGAATATTTTTATTTAAAAATACTTAAGCTTAGTCAGGACATAGGCATGGGCAAGGACTTCATGTCTAAAACACCAAAAGCAATGGCAGCAAAAGCAAAAATTGACAAATGGTATCTAATTAAAGAGCTTCTGCACAGCAAAAGAAACTACCATCAGAGTGAACAGGCAACCTACAGAATGGGAGAAAATTTTTGCAATCTACTCATCTGACAAAGGGCTAATATCCAGAATCCACAAAGAACTCAAACAAATATACAAGAAAAAAACCAACAACCCCATCAAAAAGTGGGCAAAGGATATGAACAGACATTTCTCAAAAGACGACATTTGTGCAGCCAACAGACACCTGAAAAAATGCTCATCATCACTGGCCATCAGAGAAATGCAAATCAAAACCACAATGAGATACCATCTCACACCAGTTAGAATGGCAATCATTAAAAAGTCAGGAAACAACACGTGTTGGAGAGGATGTGGAGAAATAGGAACACTTTTACACTGTTGGTAGGATTGTAAACTAGTTCAACCATTATGGAAAACAGTGTGGCGATTCCTCAAGGATCTAGAACTAGATGTACCATATGACCCAGCCATCCCACTACTGGGTATATACCCAAAGGATTATAAATCATGCTGCTATAAAGACACATGCACACATATGTTTGTTGTGGCACTATTCACAATAGCAAAGACTTGGAATCAACCCAAATGTCCATCTGTGACAGACTGGATTAAGAAAATGTGGCACATATATACCATGGAATACTATGCAGCCATAAAAAAGGATGAGTTTGCGTCCTTTGTAGGGACATGAATGCAGCTGGAAACCATCATTCTTAGCAAACTATCACAAGAAGAGAAAACCAAACACTGCATGTTCTCACTCATAGGTGGGAACTGAACAATGAGATCACTTGGACTCGGGAAGGGGAACATCACACACCAGGGCCTATCATGGTGGGGGGGGGAGGGATTGCACTGGGAGTTATACCTGATATAAATGAATTGATGGGTGCTGATGAGTTGATGGGTGCAGCACACCAACATGGCACAAGTATACATATGTTACAAACCTGCACGTTATGCACGTGTACCCTAGAACTTAAAGTATATAAAAAAAAGAAACAAATATAAATATATATTTATATATGTGTGTGTATATATATGTACATATATACACATATGTATACACACACACACATATATATGGCATCAAACTTGAAAGGTAAGTAAAATTATCTTTGAAAGGTAAGTAAAATTATCTTTGTTCACAGATGATAGGACCTTATACTTGGAAAAACCTAAAGTCTCCCCAAGAACCTATTAGAACTAATAAATTCAGGAAAGTTGCAGGATACAAAATCAACATACAAAAGACAGTAGATTTCTATATGTCAATAGCAAATAGATTAAAACAGATTGAAAAAGTAATCGCATTTAGGACAGCCACAAATAAAATTCGACAGGAATTAACCAAAGAAGTGAAAGAGTTCTATAATGATAACTATAAAACATTAATAATTGAAAACACTAAAAAATGAAAAGATATTCCAGGTTCATGAACCAAAAGAATCAGTATTGTTAAAATATCCATAGTACTCAAAGCAATCTATAGATTCAACATTATCCTTATCAAAATACCAATGACATTTCTTACAGATCTAGAAGACACTATCCTAACATTTGTATGAAAGCAAAAAACACCCAGAATAGCCAAAATTATTCTAAGCAAAACCACTAACCAACCAACCAACCCACCAAAACTGGAAGAATCCCATTGCTTGACTTCAAATTATACTACAGAGCTACCATAACCAAAACAGCATGGTTCTGGCATAAAAACAGATACATAGACCAATGACAGAATAGAGAACTCAGAAAGAAATCCACACGCCTACAGTGAACTCATTTTCTACAAAGTTGCAAGGAACAGACACTGGGGAAAAGATCAATTCTTCAATAAACAGTACTGGGAAAAGTGGATATTTATATGAAGAAAAATGAAACTAGTCTCGTCTTCTCACCATATACAAAGATAAAGTCAAAATGGACTAAAGACTTTAAGACCTCAAACTATGAAACTACCACAAGAAAACATTGGAGAAAATCTGCAGGATATTTGTCTGGGCAAATATTTCTTGAGTAATACTCTAACACAGGCAACCCAAGCAAACATGAACAAATGCGAGCACATTATGTTAGAAAGCTTCTGCACAGCGAAGGAAATAACAGAGACAACCCACAGAATGGAAGACAATGTTTGCAAACTACCCACCTCACAAGGAATTAATAACCACAATACATAGGGAGCTCAAACAAATCTATAGGAAAAAAATCTAATAATCTGATTTAAATATTGGTAAAAGATTGAATAGACATTTCTCAAAAGACAGACAAAAGTCAAAAACAGGCACATAAAAAGGTGCTCAACATTGATCAGAGAAATGCAGATCAAAGCTACAATGAGATATCACCCAATTAAAATGGCTCTTACACAAAAGATATGCAATAACAAATGCTGCTGAGGACATAGAGAAGAGGGAACCCTCATAAACTCTTTGTGGGAATGTAAAGTTGCATTTCAAGTTGTATTTAAAGGTGCAACAGAGAACACTTTGGAGGTTCCTCAAAAAACTAAGAATAGAGCTAACATATTATCCAGCAATCCCACTGCTGGGTATATACCCAAAAGAAAAATTTACTGAAGAGATACCTACAGCACCCATGTTTGTTGCAGCTCTGTTCACGATAGCTACAATTTGGAAGCAACCTATGTGTCCAACAGATGAATGGGTAAAGAAAATGTGGTACTTACACATGATGAAGTGCTTTACAGCCACAAAACATAATGAGATCCTGTCATTTGCAACAACATAGATGGAGGTCATTATGCTAAGTGAAATAAGACAGGCACAGAAAAACAGAGATTGCATGTTCTCAGTTATTTGTGGCACCTAAAAATCAAAACAATTGGACTCATGGAGATATAAATTAGAAATATGCTTAGCAGATACTGGGAAGGGCACTGGGGGGATGAAGGGGTAGGTGGGGATGGCTAATGGATACAACAAAGTTGTTAGAATGAATAAGTACTAGCATAATAGAGTGACAACAATTGTACATTTAAAATAATTAAAAAGGTATAATAAAACTGTAATACAGAAGAGAAATGCTTGAGAGGATACTCCATTTTCCATCACGCATTATGTATTGCATTCCCATGTCAAAACATCTCATGTACCCCATAAATGTATACACCTACTACATAACAAAAAAATAAAATTTTTAGAAAAGTCTGTACCGATGTGACCATGATAAGCCTAATTATATTTTCAATCCATCATTGGTTAAGTCCATGATTGGTTGAATCCTCAGATGCAGAACCCAACACATAAGCCCAACTGTAGAAGCAGATACTGACACCAGGAAACAGAATGAGTGTATTCTATCCTTGGCTGGTAACCACCCTGTCTTCTAACACTGCTTCTTCCAATACCTCCGAGTATCTTTAAACCACACACTTTCATATTCCTTCATAACTTCTCGTATCCTGCTTCCTTGCTGTGAATTTACCAAATGCATTTCTGTATAAACTCTACCAGTCATAAATGCTCAGATAATATGACAATTTCTGTATGAAGGCTTGCTCTACTCTCAATCAGTGAGAACTCTCACACCTGAGACATCACAATCCTTTTATACTCTTCACACGAGCCTCAACTCACTTACTCTTGTATTTTATTTCTAAGTTTCAATGAAAATTCCACATGAATAATATGTATATGTATAATTAAAAATTACTTTAAAAACTAAGTGTTTAAAATTTGCAGGTGGAGGGTTAATACGTAAAATTGCAAAATTCTCTCTAGATACATTTTAGATCCTGTTATGAAATTCTTAGAGCTGTACACTTATGACTTTTTATGGATATACTTGAATAGTTGTATAAGCTTCATGTATAGCCACAAATATAAACATATTCAAGAACATAAAATGACAAAATGGTCAACAAATTTATCCATCATCTTAGGTCCTTGAGGGACTTTTGATGAGTGGACCCCGAGTACCATCTGACAGATTTACAGTGTGCACATCACATAAACAATGTTTTTGTGCAGCTTGAGATGTTACTATGGCATTACCCTGTCCATTCTAATCCATAATTATATTTAAAGTTGCAACAGTGCTCCCTATTTTATGTTCATAATATTATCTGGCATGACCATATCATCCGTTCTACCTATTCACTGTTTGGGGCTTTGTTATCGCACGAGGAGACCAAAATATATTTATTTTCTTCTCTATTGTTTTCTAACATTAGCACTGTGCCTGGCATATATTACTTTTGCACCAACCTAACAGTAAAAATTGATTATTTGTTAAATAAAGGAAGAAGGGAAAATGGTTAGAAAGATTAGTGCAACTCTTTTAGAGATTTAGTAATATCTCATAACATTGAAGATGTTCTTTCTTCACTACCTAAGACTTCCAAGGAGATTATACAAGGATAGACACTCTGGTACTTTATAAAGCATGAAAAAAGTGGTAAACCTAAGTATTCATATAAAGAAAATGCACATATGATCAATATTAATGTCGATTTATTGTGAACATTTCAATAAGTTGAAAAATATATGTTGCAGAATGATCAGTGTCTACCATTTAAATATATCCTGCTAAAATATTACATTTGGACACATATCTGCAATAAAAATATTAAATTGATAGGGAAGTTACACACCTGCTGTCTAAAAAATTGGTCTGAGGACACTAAGACAGGGAATTTAAGAGCACAGATAAGACTTTGATGTATGTGTAAAATAGATAGCCTCCTGTTTTTGAGTTAAGATCTTGCTCTGTCACCCAGGCTGGAGTGCAGTGGTGCAATCGTGGCTCACTGCAGCTTCCATCTCCCAGGTTCAAGTGATCCTCTCACTTCAGCCTCCTGAGTACCTAGGATTACAGACACGTGCCACTATGCCTCCCTAATTGTTTAGATTTGATTTTTGTAGGGATGAGGTCTCACTATGTTACCCAGGCTGGTCTCAAATACCTAGCCTCAAGCAATCCTCCCACCTCAGCCTTCCAAAGTGTTGGGATTATAGGCATAAGCCACTGCCCCTGGATGATGTACCTATATATATATGTGTGTGTGTGTGTGTGTGTGTGTGTGTGTGTGTGTGTGTGTGTGTGTGTGATTTCAATAGGTTTTTGGGGGAACAGGTGGTGTTTGGTTACATTAATAAGTTGTTTAGTGGCAATTTCTGAGAATTTGGTGCACTCATCACCCAAGTAGTGTACACTGTACTCAATGTGTATTCTTTTATCCCTCACCTGCTCCCACCCTTTCCCCCAAGTCCACAAAGTCTATTGTATCATTCTTATCCCTTTGCATCCTCATAGCTTAGCTCCCACTTATGAGTGAGAACATACAAATGTTTGGTTTTTCATTCCTGAGTTGCTTCACTTAGAATAATGGTCTCTAATTCCATCCAGTTTGCTGCAAATGCCATTAATTTCATCCTTTTCATGGCTAAGTAGTATTCATATATATATATATTCTTTTTCTTTCTTTATCCACTCACTGATTGATGATCATTTGGGCTGCTTCTATATTTTTGCCAATGTGAACTGTGGTGCTGTAAACATGTACATGCAAGTATCTTTTTCGTATACTGACTTATTTTCCTCTGGGTAGATACCCAGTAGTGGGATTGCTGGATCAAATGGTAGATCTACTTTTAGATCTTTAAAGAATCTCTTTTCCATAGTGGTTGTACGCGTTTACATTTGCACCAACGGTATAAGTGTTCCCTTTTCAGCACATCCACATCAATGTCTAGTTTTTAAAAATTTTCTTGATTATGGCCATTGTTGCAGGAGATGGCATTGCATTGTGGTTTTGAATTTCATTTCCCTAATAATTAGTGATGTTGAGCATTGTTTTCATATTGGTTGGCCATTTGTATATTTTATCTTGAGAATTGTCTATTTGTGTCCTTAGCACACTTTTTGATGGGCTTGTTTTGTTCTTGCTGATTTGAGGTTCTTGTAGATTCTGGATATCAGTCCTTTGTTGGATGTATAGACTGAAGATCTTCTCCCACTCCATGGGTTGTCCGTCTACTCTGATGATGTCTTTTACTGTGCAGAAGCTTTTTAGTTTAAGTCCCATTTATTTTTTGTTGTTGCATTTGCTTTTGGGTTCCTGGTCATGAAGTCTTTGCCTAAGCCAATGTCTATAAGATCACATTTTCTCACATTATCTTCCAGAATTTTAATAATTTCAGGTCTTAGGTTTAAGTCTTTGATCCATCTTGAGTTGCTTTTTCTATAAGGTTAGAGATGAGGTTCCAGTTGCATTCTTCTACATGTGGCTTGCCAATTTTCTCAGCACCATTTGTTGAAGAGGTATCATTTTCCCACCTTTGTGTTTTTGTTGGCTTTGTTGAAGATCAGTTGGCTGCAGTATTTCGTTTTATTTCTGGGTTCTCTATTCTGTTCCATTGGTCTATAGACTGATATTTATGACAGTACCAAGCTATTTTGGCGACTATGGCCTTATAGTCTAGTTTGAAGTCTAGTAATGTGATGCTTCTGGTTTTGTTCTTTTTTTCTAGTCTTGCTTTGGCTATGTGGGCTCTTTTTTGGTTCCATATGCATTTTAGGATTGTTTAGGATTGTTGTTCTGTGAAGAATGATGGTGGTGTTTTGATGGGAATTGCATTGAATTTGTCCATTGCTTTTGGCAATATGGTCATTTTCAACTGTTGCTTCTACCCACCCATGAGCATGGGATGCGTTTCAATTTGTGTGTGTCATCTATGATCTCTTTCAGCAGTGTTTTGTAGCTTTCCTCATAGAGGTCTTTCACCTCCTTGGTTAGGTATTCCTAAGTATTTTTATTTTGCAGCTATTGTAAATTGGGTTGAGCTCTTGATTTGAGTCTCAGTTTGGTAGCTATTGCTGTATTAACAGAGCTACTGAGTTGTGTACATTAATTTTGTATTCTGAAACTTTGCTGAATGTGTTTACCAGTTCTAGGAGGTTTTTGGATGAGTCTTTAGGGTTTTCTAGGTAGACGATCATACTATCAGCAGACAGCGACAGCGAACCTTCCTCTTTACTGATTTGGGTGCCCTTTACTTTCTCTTGTCCGATTGCTCTGGCTAGGACTTCCAGAACTACATTGAATAGAAGTGGCAAAAATGGGCATCCTTGTCTTGTTCCAGTTCTCAGAGGGAATGCTTTCAACTTTTCCCCATTCAGAATGTTTGCTGTGGGTTTGTCATAGGTGGCTGTTATTACCTTACAGTCTTGTCCCTTGTATGCTGATTTTGCTAAGGGTTTTAATCATAAAGGGATGGATTTTTGTCAAATGCTTTTTTCTGCAACGATTGAGATAACCATGTGACTTTTGCTTTTAATTCTGTTTATGTGATGTATCATACGTATTGACTTGTATATGTTCAACCATCCCTGCATCCCTGTTATAAAACCCACTCGATCATGACTTATCTTTTTGATATGCTGTTAGATTCTGTTAGCTAGTATTTTGCTTCGAGTTTTTGCATGCATGTTCATCAGCGATATTGGTCTACAGTTCTGCTTGCTATATCCTTTCCTGGGTTTGGTATCAGGGCGATACTGGCTTCATAGAATGATTTAGGAAGGTTTCCCTCTCTCTTGTGGAATAGTGTCAATCGGGTTGATGCCAATTAATTCAGCTGTGAATCCATCTGGTCCCAAACTTTTGTTGGCACCGTTTCCATCTTGCTGCTTGGTACTGGTCTCTCTTCAGAGTTTCTATTTCTTCTTAGTTTAATCTAGGAGCATTGTATATTTCCAGAAATTAATTCATCTCCTGTAGGTTTTCTACTTTACACGCATCAAGGTGATCATAGTAGTCACGAATAATCTTGTGTATTTCTGTGGTATCGGTTGTAATATCACCTGTTTCATTTCTCATTGAGCTCACTTGGGTCTTCTCTTTTCTTGATTAATCTTGCTAACAGTCTATTTTACTTATTTTTTCAAAGAACCAACTTATTGTTTCACGTATCTTTTGTATATTTTGTTTCAATTTCGTTTAGTTCTCCACTGATCTTTGTTATTTCTTTTCTTCTGCTGGGTTTGGGTTTAGTTTGTTCTTGTTTCTCTAGTTCCTTGAAGTGTGACTTTAGATTGTCTGCTCTTTCAGACTTTTTGATGGAGGCATTAATAGTGTGAACCCCATGTGATTCAGGAATTCCATTACTAAGGATGTATCCAATTTAAATGGGTATGTCAAAGAGATATCTGCACTCCCATGTTCATTGCAAAATTATTCACAATAGCCAAGATATGGACTCAACCTAAGTATCCATCAATGGATGAAGAGATACAGAAAACAAGACATATCCACAGTGAAATGTAATTCAGCCTTTAAATAGAAGAAAATCTTGTTCATTTGTGTCAATGTTGTATATTGTGTTGTATATATCAAAATTATATAATTGTATATATAATATATACATATGTACATGTGTATAATGTATATATATAACACAAAATTATAATTACACATGTACTATATATGTGTTGTATATATCAAAATGGCCAAGTGGGTACGTTTTAAATGTCTCACCACAAAAATTGGTAAAATGTTCATTAGCTTAATCATTACAAATATACATATATCCAAATATCATTGTATCCCATAAAATATGTATTTTAATATTTCAATTAAAATATTTTTGAAAATAATGCAATAAGAACACAAAAGTGGAAAAATGATTATAGACCTTTTGATGTGGAACTGAAATCAAACACGGATATTAACCTATGATTTCTACACACATCTATAAATAGATGGTGTCTACTTCATTCTTTACTCTTTCAACATTTTGTAGACATAATTTGAGATTTTTAAATTCTGTCTTCTTGAAATAGGAGATTCGTCAATATTTAGCCTTTCTTCTTTCTTAATGATCTACAGGGATAAATTTTTCTGTAACCACTTGTTTAGCTGCAGCCTACACTTTTTTTTTTTTTTTTTTGAGATGGAGTCTCGCTCAGTCGCCCAGGTTTGAGTGCAGTGGCGCCATCTCGGTTCACTGCAAGCTCTGCCTCCTCGGTTCATGGCATTCTTCTGCCTCAGCCTCCCTGGTAGCTGGGACTACAGACGCCTGCCAACACACCCAGCTAATTTTGTTTTGTATTTTTTAGTAGAGACAGGGTTTCACAGTGTTAGCCAGGATGGCCTCGATCTCCTGACCTCATGATCCACCCGCCTCGGCCTCCCAAAGTGCTGGGATTACAGGCATGAGCCACTGCACCCGGTCCATCCTACACATTTTATATCATGTTTATATTATTGTTCTGTCAAAGGCCCACCTGTATTTGATTTTGGTGAGAATCCTATGTGCACTAGAAAAGAACATGACCTTTATTATTGTTGCAAGCATTGTTCCATATGTACAAGTTTTGTGGCCATTATGTTATATAAATCTTCTATAACTTTAGTAATTTGGAGGTTTATGTACTCTATCACATATTGCTGTGTTAACATATATATCATTAAATTGAGCAACGACTGGGCAAAAGGAAAAATCAAAAGAAAATCTCAAGACAAACAAAAAATACAATGACTAAAACTTATGAGATGCACCAAATCTAGTACTAAAAGTTGATTGCAATGAATAGCTATATTAAAGAATTCAAATTAGCAACTTCATACCTCAAGAAACTAGAAGCAGAAAAGCCTACGTCCAAAGTTATTATACAGAAGAAAATATTAAAGTAGAAATGAGACTAGAAAAACTAGAAGAATCAGCAAAACTAAATTTTTTTTTCAACTAAAAGGTGATAAAACTTAGCCTAAGAAAAAGAGTATCCTCAAATAACTCTCAAATAGCTAAAATAAGAAATAAGGAGACATTACAACAAATGCCTCAAAATGAAAAGGATTATAAGAGACTATTATGAAAATTATGCACTTATAAATTAGATTATCTACAAGAAATCAAACTTGATTTATACAACCTATGAAAACTAAATCAAGAGGAAACAGGAAGCCTGAGCAGACCAATAACAAATAAGATTAAATTAGTAAACAAAAACTTCCCAAAGACCAGAACCAAATGGCTTCGTGGATGAGTTCTAAACATTCAAAGAAGAACAGCAATCCTTCTTAAACTCTTTCAAAACCCAGAAGAAAGAATGACCCAAACTCATTTTATGAGGCCATGATACACTTATATCAAAGCCAAAGATAATCACAAGAAAATAAAACTACTGGTCAGTATCACTGATAAACATAAGCGTGAAAATCTTCAACACAATACTAACAAACCAAATTCAATAGCCCATTAAAAAGATAATAAACCATGGCCAACTGAAACATATCTCTGGGATGCAACAATGCTTCAACATAGGCAAAATCAATCAGTGTGATATAACACATTCAGAGAATAAAAAAGTTTGCAGCAAAAGCATTTGACAATTCATGTCAAAACTCTGAAAACAGGTATAGAAGGAACTTACTTCAACACAACATATCATATATGAAAAGCCCACAGTTAACATAATAAAAAATGAAAATGTTTCTCCTATGATCCGGTACAAAGCAAGGATGTCCATTGTCACCACTTCTGTTTAACATGGTACTGAAAGTTCTAACCAAAGCAATTAGACAAAAAAGTATCAAAATTAGAAAAATATTAAAATCATTTCTATTTGCAGATGATATGGCCTTAGGGTTTTTATATACAAGATTACACAAAAAACTATTTGAATAAACAAATTCAGTAAAGTTGTAGAACATGAAATAGCACACAAAAATCAGTGACATTTCTGCAAACAATGAGTTATTTGGAAGGAAAATAAGAAAGCAATCCCATTTAAAATAGCAAAAAATATATTTAGGAATACTTAATCCAATGGGGCAACACATCTAAAATTAAGAGCACGGAACTCCCAGTACAAATACTAAACATTTAGAAGACAATGGAGGGACATCCTCATATTCATGAGGGAAAGCTTTTCTCAACCTACACATTGAAACCTCGCCAAGTCTACTGTCAAGTGGGAGGATAAAAGAAAATCATTTTCAAACATACAAGGCCTCAAAAAATTCCTCCCACGCATTTTGTTTATAAACCTATTGAAAGATATGCTCCGCAATGGGGAAGTTCTCAAGTAGAAGACGTGGTACAGACAGTCAAGAATCCAGAGGGTCCTGGTGAAGAGGCAGCATCCCAGGAGGACCTGGTGCAGCCCTGGGGCAAACAGTCTGGATGGAAGCAGCAGAGCAGGGGCGGTAGAAGGGAGGGCCTGCGAAGATGACAGCGAGAATTCTAGAAGCAGTCACAATTTTAACAGGATCTTTATCAGAAGGAGATATATATATGTATAGACAGATTAGGTCAGTTTTCTTTCATATATACACATATACATGTATACACACACACACGTATATATACACACAGCTATATGTATCTCCAAGCTACTGGGGAGGCCGAGGTGGGAGGACTGCTTGAGACCAGGAGCTCAATCTCTTTCTTGACCCAGCTTGTCAAAGATTGCCAACCCTCAAAACTCCTGTCCTGTCCCCACGCCAAAGCGATCACAACTCTGACTTCGGACATGGGGTTCTATCAGTGTCGGTCTTCCCTCTGTGTTCTTTAGACCTACGTGCCTCTCAGAGCATGCTCAGAGGAGACTGCACCACACAGGCTGCTTGTGCCCCTCAGTCCTCTTGTGCCCCAGCTTGCCCTCTGCATTTGCTCTTCTGCACATCACTGATGGTAACTAGTTTGGGGACCTTGTTCACCAAGTCAGGTTTTGTGAGGTGAAGTCAAGTTTTGTTCATAACCCTCTATGCTCTTCCATTAACGGCTGGGACTCTGGAAATAAGCTCATTCTGATGGAAAGGCTGATAAGGAATCTTTTCTGTTCTTTTTAAAAATTTTAATCTTCCCATTTTTGTGTCTTTTCTCTTGAGTAATCTGGGATATACCAGTATTTGAAATACACATCTTTGTAACCAGGGCACAAGAATGATTTTGCTTGGACTGTTTGGTGGCCTCAGACACAGGGTTCAGAAGCATCTTTCAATGTCATTTATCTTTTTATCTGATCTTGAATTGCTTGTGTATTTGTTGTTTGTGCATGTTTATGTCCTTGTGCACTAATATGGGTTCTTCTCACTACAAAAATCAGGGCCCCCTTCCTAAAATTCCAGCTAGATAACTAAAGGGTTTTAAACCAAAAATAAAATTCTAAGGCTGCCTTAACCATCTGAATAGGGCCCTCCTCTCAGCAAGGGCATTCCAAAGTTAACCTGAAAAACTAGTTCAGGCCATGATGGGAAGGAAGAGATTGACGTGCCTCACAATACCCTCCCGTCCCTTGGTCCCTTGTGGAATTACTGATAGAACAGATTCTTTAAGTCTGATAAACATTTACAACCTGTTCTCTCTGAAGCCTGCTTGCTGGAGACCTCATCTGCAAGGTAAAGCCTTGGTCTCCACAACAAACCCTTACCATATCCAGACATTTCTTTCTACTGATAACAACTCTTGCAGCTAATTGCCAATCAGAAAATCTTTGAATCTGCCTCTGACTTAGAAACGCCCACTTCCAATTGTTCTGTGTTTCCACGTCAAACCACTGTATATTTTTACACATACTGACTGATGTCTTATGTCTCCCTAAAATATGTTACACCAAGCTGTGGCCCGGCCACCTTGGGCCCACGTTCTCAGCATCTCCTGAGGGCAGTTCTGTGGGCCATTGGTCACTCATATTGACTCAGAATAAATCTCTTAAAATATTTTACAGGGTTTGACTCTTTTCATCGACAGGTTAAAGTATACAATTTTATTTATATAATTTTCAATGAATAGTAAAAATTAAACTGTAGTATTTAGGAATATTTATCCAGTAATGCAAGAAAAAGTCCAGGGAATAATTACTATGAAATTTATTTGGCAAAATAACTGATCAATATTCTTCACTGTCAAGGCCCAAAAAAAGAAATGTTATCAACTTAACTGAAATGTTGTGACAGAATTTCTCAGTCAAGGTTTATTAAGCCAACATTAGAGTATGCCTAGAAAGGTAAGAAGCCACAGACACACCTGTGGTCGTTTTTCCAAAGAGGTTTCTGGAACATTCAAGCATGTATCCATTTTCTCAAGGTGGGGGAAGGCATGTAGGAAGACGGGCAGGTTGGTGGTAAGGTCACTGGTTGCATTTCTGTGCGACTTCAGTTAGTGCCCAGTCAATGTACATTTGACACAAGATAAGGTGAATGTTTGAAAAGAAAGAAGGAGCCAAGAAGAGTCAACTCTGTCGAAGTCCCTGGGTAGGTGGAGGAATGATTTGTCTCATCTGGTCTTTGTTCTGCTCCTGGAAAGCAGTTTGTCATCAACATTATCAGTGTGGAATGGAGCAGACTAATTTTAGGAGTTAGAAGTAGATCACAGACCTAAAGTTACAGTAGGCATGTTTTTACAGGAGGCCAAGAAAAAATTTACTTCTGAGTGATCTGTGAGGGCAGTCCCTTCACAGATGCCTGAGACTCTTACCTTTCCCCGGGATCTGGCTGATGGATAATGCTATTTAATAGCAGCAGCTCTGTATTGGGAAGAGGGTATTTGAGTGACCGAGCCTCCAAGCTTAACCTTTACTTTTGCATAGAAGTTTAGGGGTCTTGAGAGTTTGAAATTTCCTTTACAAATTGCAGGAGACTAGGCAAAAATAAAAACTAAATTCAGTGTGGGGATCCTGAATGAGATCTTGGAAAAAGGAATTGTCATGAGTAGAAAAACTGGTGAAATGTAAATTTGCTCATTCTGATCATTGTTTTATGGCTATTGAAATGTCAAGATTAGGCCAGGCATGATGGCTCACACCTGCAGTCCCAGCACTTTGGGAGGCCGAGGTGGGTGGATCGTCACCCTGAGGTTAGGAGTTCAAGGCCAGCCTGGCCAATGTGGTGAAATCCCATCTCTAAAAATACAAGAAAATAGCCAGGTGTGGTGGGGGTGCCTGTAATCCCAGCTACTTGGGAGGCTGTGGCAGGAGAATCACTTAAACCTGAGAGACAGAGGTTGCAGTGAGCTGAGATCATGCCATTGCACTCCACCCTGGGCAGCAGGGGCAAAACTGTCTCAAAAGAAATGTCAGCATTACGAGAAATTGAGTGAGGGCTATGTTGGAAACTCATCGTGTTAATTTTGCCACATTTTTGCTTGTCTAAAGTAGTTCAAACGAAAGAGACATTTAGAATAATGCCTGTCTTTGCCCTGGGGCATGTGTGGTGATCAAAGCACAAGAGGGTTCTGGAGTGCTGGTTATGTTCTGTTTCCTGACGGGGTGTGGGGATTATTTCATGAATGGTTTCACAACTCTTTTCTTGAGATGATTACGAATGAGTTTTGCATTGGCATTTCTAGGGTTATGTATTTCATAAGAAGAGATTAACACTGATTTATAATGTGATTTTCTTAGAAGCCCTGCTGTTGCCTGTGTCATTAAGTGCTGATTCAGTTTACTCCCTAAAATTACAATGTAGCTGGAATTAAATATCCCCAAGCAAAGACTTCTTTCCCCTATGTTGCAGGCCTTTCAGTAACTTCTCCCTTTATGTTTTACCAAATCAAATGAGGGATGTTAACTACAATATTTAAAGCTGTTAACTTCTATTATATCTATAATTACAGAAATATACATGAAGAAAAAACTTTTTGGCAAATTATTTGGCAACAAATGATCCTAGATTCAAGGTTTTTATACAATTCTTTTTTTTTCCAATTGATTCTGGAGGGACTGCAGAGTAAACATGAGGCATAGCATGTAAAGCACCAAGACAACGAAATAGCTGTTAAAATGCAGAAAATGTTTAATAGCAAATAGAAAAATGTCACCGTCAGTGCATCCGAGGTACCTATAATACATGATTCATTTTTGCTTTGTATTTTGTATTCTCCTAATGATGCATGCAGTTTTCAAGAATCAAGAACGCACGGTGTTGTTTCAGGAGGATGTCATGTTACTAACCGGCCACCAGGTGGCAGGAGGACGAGGTCACGGTGTCCCATAGTCGCACCTGCAGGATCCCTAATAGAATCTACAGATCATCACTGGGGACTGTGTCTTCATGTCTCGATTTCTCCTTCCTGTACGGATAGATCAGCCAAGGGAAAGTGGGGCGATATCTAACTTAGATGCAATCGCAAATGTGTGAGTGCAGTGCCTGAGGTAGAATCTATTCAACGAATCAGACTCCTGATGACAGCTTTGCCCAGAGAACCCACAGAAGACGGCCTGGCTGGATCACTAAGGCAGAGCCCCATTGTCCGAAGGAGCAACAGTTACAGGCTTAGAAAACGTCTGCCCTAAGAAGCCTCTCATTCTTCAGCTATGATCGACTCTAAGCAAGATAGTCAACTATGGCACAGAGAGGTTCGGTAACATGCTCAGGGCACACAGCCCAGAGATAAACAGGCCAATATTCAGACTCCAATGGGTTCAGCTCCAAGCATATGGCCTTATCACCCTGAAATTGCCTTTGAAATTGGGAGATGGGGTGGAAATAATGTTTTAAAAAGTTCAATATTCATGGGGAAAAAACCTTGTAAAAAGCTATTCAACACCTGAACAATCTGTAACTGGACATACACACGCCCGTATCACACAGCAGTGAAATCTGCGGGCACCAAGAGGAGATGCACAAACTACAACTAGTACACTCAGAGGAGGGACATTTTTCCACACTAAACGGGAAGCCATCACCAGAGAAGCCACCACAAAGCCAAAATTACGGAGGGAATGTTTTAGGAGTAAGGTGGACTAACTTCCAAACACAAATCATTTGCACTTGGAAATGAAGCGACAGAATGTCACCCTTATAACACAAAATCATGCCACGTTATACAAGGAACTCCGCACCGCGAGGAATTCTCACTACAACTTTCAATTCTCCAGAGACAAATTTAATGAAATAAACAGCTACTGAACATCTATTACATGCTACAAGTTACATGCATTGGAAAAGCATAAATATGACACACTTTGTTCACAAAGGAATAAGTCTGTAGTAACGACAGCAGTTGATGGCATTTTGTCCTTGTTTTTCACACAATTCTAGTTAACATATTGAGTGTGTACTATTTTCTGGGCACCATGCTGGACACATCACGAATTATCTGACAAACATGTGCTAAATTCATAAATTCAGTGCAAACGAGGGGGAGTCCTAAAGGCTGTCCTACCATCCAGATAGCTCTACTAGCTTGTTAACTACTTACCTGTTCTCCAAGAGGATTCTCTTCTCCTCTCACACTTTTGAAAGGACCACCCTGAGCTTTACTCAGAAGCTCTCATCGATTCTAACTGCACTGAGAAGATACAAACCATCTGAAGGGAGCTGAGTTGTAACACATGTGCTCTGCCTGACCTCCTGCTGTTGTCAATGACTTGGCCATGCTCTTACAAAAGGTCAGTCTGTTTCTGTGCTTTCGGCCACTCTCGAAGGCCATCTTTCTGAAAGTTTCCTCCATTTCTCATGTCAATTTTCTTTTTGTACTGAATTATTCCTTTGAACTTTATACTCAGTATCACAGTGACAGCAACATTAACACATTGGTATCACATGTTCTTCTAGTTATAATCCACTTCCTTTACCAAAAAATCTAAAACTTTATACTCAACTTACTTTATCTACTTCCTCTCCCTTTATTTTACCCCGAATCATCTCTAAGCATATCTCCATTACAAATTGTCCAAGTTACAAATAACCTTCATGTTGCTAAATACCATAACCAAATCTCATTTCAACCATAAACGGTACTTGTTGCAGTTGCCAACACTATCTTTTAAACACTTTGTCTTAGATTTTATTTCTTACCTCATAAAATCCTCTTTTCTAATTCTTCATGTGACACCAGCTGCCTCAGATCTGTCTCAAGCTTTCAGAAAATTCTTTAAAAACCTATGTGTTTAAACACTTCGTACTCTGAGGATTATTAAATGTTTACCTATGTTCAGAGCTCTGATCTGAACTACAATTGACTTTACATATAGCTTCAATATTTTTATTTATGTATTTATTTTGAGACAAGTTCTCACTGCCACTCAGGCTGGAGCACAGTGGTGCCATCACAGCTCACTGCAGCCTCAACTTCTCAGCCTCCAGTGATCCTCCCACCTCAGCCTCCCAAGTAGCTGGGACTACAGGTGGGTGCCACCACACCCAACTAATACTTGTATTTTTGGTCAAGATGGGGTTTTGCTAATGTTGGCAGGCTGGTCTCGAAACTCCTGAGCTCAAGCAATTCACCCTCCTTGGCCTCCCTACAGTGCTGGGATTACAGGTGTGAGTCAGTGCACCCAGCCTAGCTTAAATACCTCATAGAGTTTTCCAAATTATCTTGACAAGTGAATTCTTGATTTCTGCTACAGGCCACTGTAGTTTTCCAAATCTCAGAAATTCAAATTTTTAGTCCCTTGGGCCCAAACCAATAAGTTATCCTTCACTCTACATCTGTTGCTGACATACCCCAAATCCATGAGCTAAATCCTTTTTGGTGTCCACCCTACCCAAGCCATCCTTGTTTCTCATCTTTGAAACCTCCTGAATTGTCTTCCTGTATCCATGTTTCCCTTTGTTCTATTTTCCTACACCACAGGCACAGTGATGCTTTTAGACATGTGTTTGTTATCATATGACACCCACATGGAAGACTCCAAGGACTTCCCACCCCACTCAGCCTAATTCAAACTGCCTTAAGGGTTGTTGTTGAATCACATACAACTTGGAAAAGTGCAGTTTCTGGCCATGGATGTTAACGAACCTGGTGTCCTGTTAATGCTCAAGGAAAGTGGCAGCCGTGTTCTTTGATGCTAAGTACTAGAGTCTCTGCCCTGTGCGTAGCTGTGTCATGTGGAGCCTCCACCCATTCATACTCAGTTCTGTGCAATTCACCAGCGTTTTTTGTGGCCTAGTATTTGACAGCTGCTGTCTGTACTCAAGAGGGTCAGAGATCCAAAGATATTAGAGCTTACAGTTACTTGGTGTCAATACTATAATAAACACGACTAAAGTGTGTGCTTTATCTTCTTTGCCACTTGTGTATTGACATTCTTTTACTCTATTGCTACAAAACCAATCACAGAATTTGACTGTAGACATTAGATAGCTTTTGTAGGTTTCTCTTTCATTTTGTGTTGTTTAAACATGAACAAATATTGTGAAGGAGGATCTAGTTCAGAGTGAACGGTTGCTGTGAACTCTATCTGGAGTTTTTCTTCCCTAGAGAAAACAAACAATTATTTAACTGAATAAACCATTCTTGATACTTCACTGAAAGGTCTCTGCAGAACAGAACAGCTTTCCCTTGCTCCCCTGAGGACCATGAATCCAGACAGGGTCAATCATCCTAATTGCCAATAGTAAGTAGACGTTGACAGCTGACCAAATCATCTCCAGGGAAACAGGGCACACGGAGGAAGGTCTTCGGAGCCTCACCCTCCTGGCAGTGACTCTCTAAGCATCACTTGTGGTGACTTTCTGAGCAGATGAGGAACCTGCAAGCACCTTTTTAAATGCCCCATGACGTCCTTTTTTGAGGCTGTAGGTGAGAGGGTTGAGCACGGGGGTGACAATGGAATCGAGGCTGACACTACCTCGTCCTGCTCGAGGGTGTGGAACGACGGGGGCAGCACGTGTGTGTAGAAGGCAGCTCCACGGAAGATGCTGACCACAGTCAAGTGCGAGGAACGGGTGGTGAAGGCCTTTCTGCGACCTTCAGCAGAGCGCATGCGGTGGACGGTTAACGAGACGAGGGAGTAGGAGGTGGAGACGATCGAGATGGGGATGAGCAACATGAGGACACAGCAGATGCACATCTGAGTTTCATACAAGGACATGTCCGCACAGGCCAGTTTGAGAACAGCCGGGATCTCACAAAAAGTGGTTGATACTGCAGGAGCCATAGTAAGGGACAGTCACAGTGATGGGAGTGAGCAGAAAGCCAGCGAGGGAGCCACCAAACCAGGCACCAGCAGCCAGCAAGAGACACATCTTGTGGTCCATCAGGACTGGGTATCTCAGAGGGCTACAGCCAGCCACGTAGCGGTCATAGGCCGTGAGGCCCAGGAGGAAGAACTCAGAACCGATCCTGGTCACGTAGCGGAAGATCTGGATGCCACAGGCCACAAAGGAAATGGTCCTGTCTCTAGGAACCATGTCCACCAGGAGCTCTGGGGCAGTGGCGCCGATGAAAAGGGTGTCCATGAGGGGCAGCTGGCTGAGCGGAAAGCACATGGGGGTGTGGAGGCGACAGTCCACCCGAATGAAGAATATCATGACCAACTTTGCAGTTGCAGCCACTGCGAAAACAGCCAAGATCACTGAATACGATCCCCGTAGCCTCACCCTTCACCAGAAGCCCCAGGAGGGTGAAGTCAGAGGATGACGCATTCGTCATTGATGTGGCCCCACGAGCATCCCAGGGCAGAGGGAAGACAAGGCCCAGGGAGGAGGCAAGAACGTGTTCAAGATGGGAAAGGTCTGCAGTGGAGGTGACACTTCTGAGGGTACTGTCAGGATGAAGCTTCCAGGGTAGAGGCTAGAAAAGAACAAGCAGACCAACATGTGCGTCATAAAGCAGAAACCGTGGCTGCATTTCCCTGTCAGAACTGCTGCTTCTGTATTGTGTCTGTGTTCATCATGCTGCTGGAGGTTACGGTAACCGCATGATACAATTGCTGTGTGCTACACCAAGAACGGGGTTTTAACCGTGTCTGGTCCGTCCATGCTGCATTTCTCATCTCCAGGACGTTATCTAGCCCTTAGTAGGGTTAAGTAACTGCTAGTTGGAAAAGCAAGATGCTCGATTCATTGATTGGCAGAATGGATAAAGGGGAGTGAAGTAAATCACTGAGGAAATGGTTAGGATACCTTTTGAGGTTTCATGAATAAAATGTTCCCTATGTTTCATTATTTGTATAAGTTTAAGGGCGAGTGCAGTGTCACGACATGGATGTGTTGCACAGTGGAGTCTTGTCCTTTAGTGTAACCGTAATTCAAACAGCGTAGGTTGTGCTCGTATTAATTTCTCACCCCTCGGTCCCCCTTTCACTCCCTACTCCTCCAAGTCTTCGATGCCTATTATGCCACTGTAGGTCTACAGTTGGGACTCCTCCCTGTTCTCTGTGCTGTTTTGCTAACCTTTTTGCAGATCTTTCTTCAGATAGTTTTCTTCACCCTCTAACTTATTTGCAAAAAGCTCCAGAATTAAATTTTTAAAAAGCGGTTTACGACACTAAGCTGACTCCTTACATTGCTCTCCATTGCTACTGTAGGTTTGGGAAATGGGCAGGGAAATTACAAGGAAAGTGTTGGCAGGTTGAAGCTATGTCACCAGAAGACACAGGAACAGGGTTCACCGAGCTACATGTCTGCCAGCGTTAACCAGAACTGAGGCCAGAGCTAAACTCAGGCTTAGAAAGCTATGGAGATGTATGGGAATGTGACAGCAACAGGCCAGTTTAAGGAGGGATTTTATCTTTAACATATCAGGTGGAAGATTCAAATGTTAGACAAAAAGAACCATACATGTAGTAAAAATTACCACCCTCTGCCCACCCACCAGGCCCCCATCCCCTGCATGGCAGGCCTCAGTGGCTTCAGTTTCAAACATTTATCAAAGGGGGAGCCCAGGTGCACGTTGCAAGGCTTTTTCCACCTTTAACATGTTGCTGGACACGTTGGCTCCGCTATCCAGTGTTGCCAGATTTAGCAAATACAGGTACAGGATACTCAGCTATGTTTGACTTTCAGATAATCAAAAAATCTGTTTAAGTTTTAATGTACTTACAACCAAAAAAGGGTTCACCGTTTATCTGAAATTCAAATTTAGCTGGTTGTCCTTTACCACGCTGAAGTCATACCTGGCTTCACAAAGGTGCCAGAATTGTAATGACCTTGAAAAGTGACCAGTAGAATCACTACAAATTAATAGAGTCTAAAACACGTTATATACCAACATCAAAATTAAACTGGCTTACTCCCAATTTCCCTGTGATGGATACATTCAGATTACTGTGAGAGGGGCTAAGGACTGTGGCCTCCTCTGTCAGGCCTCCCAGAAATACTCTGTGGTCAAAACTCTAAGTCTTTGCTAGTGAGTCTTAGCCTCCTGATCTTTTAAATTCTATTCCATTTCCCAAGGATAACTGAACACATGTCTAAAAATATATTCTAATTCAAAGTCCAAAAATATAAAACAACTCCAAAAACGTCCTAGAATCAACCCACACTAAGGAGAAGAGAGCACATCTCTGTCATATTAAACAAATTCAAACATTTTATCCAAAATGTATAACACACTAAAAACAGGCCAGGTGTGGTGGTTCATGCCTGTGACCCCAGCACTTAGAGAGGCCAAGGATCACTTGAAGCCAGGAGTTTGAGATGAGCCTGGTCTAGGCAACATAGCAGAGCTCGTCTTTATAAAAACATGAACTAGCCAGGCGTGGTGGTGCATGTCTGCCGTCCCAGCAACTCAGGAGGCTGAGCTGGGAGAATTGCTTGAGGCTAGAGTTTGAGGTTACAGAGAGCTAGGATTGTGCCACTGCACTCCAGCCTGGGTGACAGAGCAACCCGTCTCTAAAAAAGAAATGAATAAGTAAAACATTTATAACAATTAAACATCTAGAGCATTTCTCGTGTCCACAGTTCGTAGGTGCCTGGCTTAATCCATCGTGACATTTTAACCTGGTTGTTCCACGAACTTTCCCACGATCTCCCTGCTGTCCCATGAATCCCTCCCATCCAGTCTCAGCAGAACCATCCAAGTCACAGTGGGACCCCCGCATCGCCCCAGGCCGCTTTCCGCTGGAAACCCTGCCCTTGTGCTTTATGTCATGCGTTAAGATCCGTCACGTTCTGAACGTTTCATCCTCTGAAATCGTCTCCTGCCGACTCCAGCCTGTTTGTCCCTGGGCTGCAGCGACGGTGGCTTCCTTGCTTGTTCTCTGTCCCCACTTTGCAAGAGCCCTGATCTTTGTGTCTGCTGCTCCCCTTGGCTGGGCTCCTCCTCCATCCATACAAGGCCATCCCCTCGTGTCCTTCCGGGCTTTGCTCAAAAGCCACCTGCTCAGAGGGGCCTGTTCTGGTCCTATGACTTTTTCTTCACTTTTCTTCACACCGTCTGACACACTATGCTGTGTTTTATCTCTTCAAGCTGGAAAGTAAAGCTTCATGTGAATAAGGGGTTTTGCCGATTTTGTTAACTGAACTCTCACCATCTAAAGAAAAACTGGCACATTGTAAATCTTGGTTGAATAAATCGTTTTTAAACACATGCAGCCAGCAAAAAATGCAAATTATTTTTATGCTTTTTAAGATGTCTAGAATTCCTTCAAAACACCTCCTGATTTTATAAAACGTGCTCAAGAAATAATTTTCATGCCAGGCACTTGTGTTTATCTTCAATGCAAAATAAAATTGACAAAAAAAAGGGATCCGCCCACATTTGATAAGAAACTTCATTCTAGGAAACAAATCACAAGTTTCTAAGATCAGACAGCAATATAACTTTTAACTTCTAAATCATTCGTTTATATACAGTACAAATTTGAGAATGATGCTGTGGTTTAAAATATACCTAGAGTAACTAAGATGTCAGCATAATTCACAAAAAAGGAGGGACTCGCCACTTCCTCTGCCTTCTGAATCTGTCCTCGCTATGACAGGTCTTCACTCAGGTAGGTACCAATAGGTTGAAATAACTTTAGCTTCAAGTGTTATTACACATCCAGAGATTGTACTGTAGATGTTAATAGTTAGAATTCACCTTACGTTAAACAAAAAGAAAATTGTGTATGATTTGTTGCAGAATTCCATCTGCCTTTTATGATTAGAATAGTTGTCTTAAATAATGCCATAGGGCTTAATTTGCTACTTAAATTGAATGATGCTCTAATACTTAGTTTAATGGTAAATATAACCATATGGGCAGAATAATCTTCTGCCTTCAGCAAAGGTCCTCATGTGCTAACGTCTGGAACCAATGAATATGCTCTCTTAAAGACTTTGCAGGTATGATTAAGAATTCTGAGATGAGGAGATTATTCTGAATTATGCTGTCGGACTCAATGTAAATGCCAAGGCCTTACATGGGAGAGAGGCGGCAGGAGAGATCAGACGTGATATGAAAACAGGTCAGGTCGGGGGGACTCAGTCGGTCTCTGGGTCTGACGATAGAGGGGACCCCAAGCCAAGGAATGTAGGCGGTCTCTAGAAACTGGAGAGGGCTAAGAAATATTCTCTTACAACCTCGTAGAAAAGAAGGTAGTCTTTCCAACATCGTGATTTCAATGCAGCAAGACCAGCTTCCAACTTCTGACCTCCAGGCTGTGCTATTACAAAACTTGGTGGTCATTTGGTACCACGGCCATAGGGAACTTCTATGCCAATAAATGATTTTCTTCGATTTTAGACAAAATTGGGATGTGTTGCAATAATAAACGGGCCAGCACTCGTGTAGTGCTTGCTGGGTCCCAGGCACCACGGCACGGGTGCCAATGTTTCCACCTGCTCCTCACAGCACCTCCACGGCTCCATCACTGGACTTATCCCCATCTCACAGCTGGTAAAACAGGCTCGGAAGTCAGGTGGGAGAGCTGGACCCAGGCTCAAGGACTCAGCTTTTGTTTTTCATGCTCTCTGCCTTAGCTACTCCCCAAAGACAATATCCCTTTGAGCATCACTTAAGTTTACAGCCAGCAAAAGTAGTTAAATGAATACAGGGTACAAGGCCATAAACACACAAGAAAAATATGGATTTCTGATCACAAGTTGTCAAAGTAATCAAGTGACAAAATGAAGTTAATTATCCAGAAACTCAAAATTCTCCCTAACTCCTGGGAAATTCTCAGTCATTACACACCTGCCTGCAGGTGTCTGGCTTTATATTGGGGTCCATGAAAAAAAAATCTCAAATGTACCCCGAGAAAGGTCTTGCCAGTGCCCCTCACACATCTCTGCTGTGAGACTACAGAGGGCGATGACCCATCTTGCAGCAGACATCGCAATGCCCCACTCAACAGGCACGTCTCCAGTCCCACACAGCATTGCCACTGTTAACACGCAGCCCTGTACATTCTATGCCCTGTTGGGATTTCAGATTTGAAGATCTCTAATGTGGCAGAGTTCACCTAAGGAGAGAACAATTCCGATGTTTCTAGCATAAAGACAAGACAAATATATATTTAAGGTAATGGATATCTCAGTTACATTGATTTGATCTTTACAAATCATATGAATGTATTATCATATGTACCTTACAAAAATACAGAATGACCCTTGAATATTGCAATTGAAATAAATTCATTTCAAAAAAATTACAGAAGTGTGAACTGAATTTAAATACTTGTGGAATAGATGGAAATGGTACTCGAGTGATCCTATCAATGATTTATGAAACCTTTTTTCAACGTAATTGTCCTTGTATACAATGTCTTCTTAGGTACTGAAGACCCCCAATGGGCAGGAGAGAGATTTTTAAAACAGTTTTAAAAGACAATTTAAAGGGCCAATGCTGTAGTGAGACTTTGCTATTCTTATGGTTATGTTTAATTTTGTTGTAACACACTAGATCAATTTCTTAGAAGTTCCCTAAAGGAGGGGGCATGGGGGAACTCAAGTTACAGGACAGTCTCCTTACTATGGATCGAGGACAGTCATGGGACCATTTTTCATATTATTCACGACTTCAGCCAGGTCAGATTACCTAGACTTAGTTATTGAACTAAACATCTTTGGAAAATTAAAGGTGTTTTTGGCCTCTTTCGCCAATCAAGTGATCTTTTCAGGCCTCTCTCAGGTGGAGTCGTAAAAACTCATCACTCCTTCCTAATACGTGTCTATCACTGTGCAGTTAGGGTCACATTCTTCTTACTCTAGTAAGGCGATGAAACATAGTGAAACGTGAATACACGCAGTGGGGCACTGGCTTGCCAGAGGCAGGGTCTTGAACTTAATTTTATTCTTCCCTAGAGCATGCACCCATAAAGCTTCCTCAAATAGCAATGTAGAAGGGCCACAGTGCAGAAATAGTTTGTCAATCTTATTCAACTTGAACTTCTACATGAGAGCTGGGTTGTATCAACATTGATAAAGGGGGAACCTCAAACTGCTGGTGGGAATTAGAACGGGTTTTCTGGGGTTTTTTGAGAGAGCACGAAGTCAATGCCAGGAGTTTAAAAAATATGTACAAGCTTCCACTCCTAGGAAAGTGTAGTATGGAAATAATCAGATGAGTGGGCAACTTATTAAAAAAACCATTCTGGTGTTATTTTGCAATAAGTGGAAGTAACCTAAGCATCTGCCAACTGGACACATACTAGATAATTTAGGTTTTAGTACATAATAGAGTTCTAAGTGACCACTGGAATGTAAGGTGATCTACATTCATCACCATATAGCAGGTTCATTGTATTCTGAAGTGAAAAGGTGGCATATTTTCAACCTCTATAATATATATACATATGCATGTGTGTGTGTATATGTATCTATGTGTGTGTGTATATATATATGTGTGTGTTTAATCTCCTTACAACTATACTCTCTGCCTTTGAACTGAAATCCCTTAATACATACACAGCGTGTATTATAATCTTGTCCTTAGAAATAATCAAAAGGAAGATTTTTAGTCTCTCAAATTACACAAAGCCATTACTCGCAAGCATCCTGCCTTGGGCCAAAATTGTATTATCCTTTCTCCCTTTGAAGTCGTTTCCCCACAGTTGACCCAGGGAGACAGCAAAGCAGTTCTCTTCATTAAACCTTCATATTCAGAAGCCGAGGCCCAAAGATATGGTTTTAACTGTTCAAACATGTTTTCTGATTTTAATTTTTCCAAGTTTATAGAATACTTAACACACCACTGATTTCAATTAAGCACTTTGGAATTCCAGGGAAAGAATTTTGATGACATCAGCTGACATATGCAATCCTAAACCTTGCAATTAAATTCAGTCATGAGTGTTCTGCTTCTACCCTTGAGCAAACGCCCCTAATGGAACTTACCTGGTTTGCTTCGAAGAAAGAATATATGAAGAATCTAGCAAAAGCCAATGACTTTTTTACATAAGCTGCAATTTTAAAATAGTTAGAAATCACTTAGTGAAGGTGGAAATAATTTAAGTACAGTTTTTGGGTTTTTTTTTTTTTTTTTTTTGCTTCTAGCATCACCCCGACATGCAGTTCTATGTGTGAGCCTGTATGAGTCATCTAACTTTGTTAATCTCCAGTTTCCACGACATCTCTTCAAACCTGAGATGCCAAGTTTTTTGTTTCTTTTTGTTTGTTTTTAAGGATTTTTAGAAACTAGAGTTTGTACTTTGGGGTAACTACGCCTTCTAAAGTGAAATAGTTTTCATTCATTTCTTACACTCGTATTTATTAAGGGCAAATTCATGAAATAGTTTTCACTCGTTTCTTATACTCATTTATTAAGGGCAGATTCTCCATCAGCAAAGTTTTTAGATCCTTGGGATGCATCACAAGATAAAGATCCTTGTTTTTAGGTTTGTGATGATTTAATAAAACCAAAGCAGCTTAAAGTGCTCATAAAAATACAATGTGAAATAACCAGAGTTGAAGCTACAGGTATTTATTTACCATTTTATATTCTTAACCAGTTGTATAAACCAAAGGAATGTAGTCAAAACAAACTACATATTTTCTTGGCCTTTGATGACCTGGGATTTAGAAGGAAGCATACAGTGAAATGCTGGAAAGTGTGTGCATGGTCAAGGGAGTCACCCAGGTTTAAGAAATCTACCCTCAATACAATCCAACTGGAAAAAAGCTTAAAAATGCATCTGATTTTTATCATTTGTGTAAGAATCAGCCTATTGCTTTAACTAAATAACCTATCAATGCCATACGATTATCTCTTAATACAATTGTTTCATGTATGGAACTTTGTAGAGTCAGGACCTGACGTTTTGGTCATTTTGCTTTCACATAATTGTCAGAATTCTCAGATTTCATTTAGAGTCAGTTTTAACTTGACAGGGATGTTCCGTCGCTTTAATTTTTTCAATTTTCAGTTTTTAATTTTTGTGGATACAGAGGTCTGCAATCTTTATACTAATTAGCATATTAGACAGTTATCTAATTATCTTCAGTTTCTCTGATCATTCCTTTTTGCCTCTATCTTCCTGAGTATTGAATAAGGCAGTTAAATAAGGCATTTAATAAGTAGACTTTATGCTTTCTTCTATTACAATTTCATATTGCCTAAATAGATGCTTGCTGTATAAATAAAACAAGTCTGTAGAAGCAAGTGTTCAGTTAACTTTATATCCATATCCCTCACCTGCAGAAAGACCCCACAGGGAATCCGATTACCCCTCAACGTGGGTCATCAGGTCCTCGCTAGACCAGCCTAACTGGCCTCCAACAGCAAATGAACATGGCTTTCATCAGCATGTTGCTCTGAAGGGACCTTTGTCCCCAGATCATTATGAGGGTTAAGCCGGCAGCTGCACATCGTGCCATGTGCTTCTCCCCTTTGTGTTCTGGAGACAGCCTTGCTGCCAAGGCTGGAGTGCAGTGGCACTATCTCGGCCCATTGTAACCTCCCTCTGAGTTCTAGTGATTCTCCTGCCTCAAGCCGACCAAGTAGCTGGGATTACAGGCATGTGCCACCACACCAATTTTTTGTATTTTTAGTAGAGACAGGGTTTCGCCATGTTGGCCAGGCTGGTCTCAAACTCCCGGCCTCAAGTGATCCACCTGCCTCGGCCACCTAAAATGCTGGGATTACAGGCTTGAGTCACCGTGCCCCGCCGCTTCTCCCCTTTGTAAATTATATCAGTATCATGGCTTGGCACAAAACACCAGACCAGAGGTTAGAAGACGTGGTTCTGAAGCCCCATCTGCCTCTCGCTTGAATGGGGAAATAATTTGCTGTGAACATCAGCTTCTACATCTCCCATGGGGCCGATTCTTTAATATTTTGTGAAGGTCAGAATCAAAAATCAGATAATATAGTTTTCAAAACTAGGGACAGTCCTGGGGACAGTCTATGTTTTCATTACTTGGATTAGTGCATGCTATGTTTCAGGTATACAACTGATAATATTAACCAAATTACTAAATATGTATATTACTAAAATAATTCATATATTTTAATAAGCAAATCTGGTGACCACAAATTACCTTATAAAGAATTTGGTGAGATGACTGGGGAAAAATCCTTGGTCACTCCCTTTTATAGTGGGACTAGTTTTATGTGTGACAAGAATGGGTACCCAGCATGTGTAAAATGAGAATTTTTTCTAAGTTGTATTAAAGTAGAGCCTACAACAGAAAAGTGCGCAACAGTGGAAAGATTGATAAATCACCAGGAAAAGAACATGTTGATGTAACCACCACGGAATTGCTTGAATAGACTCTTAAACATTGAATAAGTCACCTCCTTCCATGTCCCGATCACTGAAGTCCATGATATCCCTAGAAACTTGTCAAGATGCACCTCACTTATTGCTTCAGGTATACTTTTGAAATGTCTGTCAGTGTTAGAGTTAAATATTCTAGCCAAATGTGCAGAGAATTAATCTTGGAAATGTAAGAACAAAAGTCCTATTTTTTAATATATAGCAACTGAGGAAATGGGAAAACACAAATGTCCCAGGATAGAGCACAGAGGCAGTGTGAACCGGAGTTTTGTAGAGGGAAATGTGAACTGGAGTTTTGTAGAGGGAAATGTGAACCGGAGTTTTGCAGAGGGAAGAAAGATCAAGAGGGGTGCTAGCTAAGGCAGGAGAATGGGGAAGGGGGAGACGTTAGTGCAGATACAGAGCAATTAAATGTGAATGGAGCGCCATTGAAATAACACTGAGCGATTTCATAGATGAATCCTGGTCTGTTTCCTCACTTAATCCCTCCAGGACATTCTTCCATCTCTTTTCCATGTGTTTGATTTCAGGGTAAAGATCAAATTATTAGGAACGTTCTGAATAAGAAACCTAGGGATTAGCATATTGAAGGGAATATTCTTTATCTACATCAGCAACAAGGAGGAAACATTGTTCCTTCTGTGTTGACACTAGAACATAAGGCTGAGGAACCTTTGCTTAGTCTTCAACTGTGTAACCACTTTGTCCGGTGTTTTCTAAACCTTGTATCAATAAAATAAACACCAGGTCCCTCAATATTTTTTATTTCTATTTCAGGACCTTACACACAGAAGCAGCTAAAGTTAAATGGTGGGGTGAGTGCAGTCTTGGCTTAGTTAGTATTCCACCAAAGTCACACGTCTATCAAAGCACCACACCTACCTCCAACTCGTTACAGAAATACTTTAGCATATCAGTGAAGATGTTGAGAATAAGAAAATTGAGCAACTTATTTCCAAGGGAACTTAGTTAGCTAATAAATGTAGAATGAATAAACCAAGACATTTTATCTGTTACCATTTAAGCGTAAATGGCAGTTTTGTAGATTTTTGGCCGTGTAACCATCTTAATGGCAGTCAATTTTCAATCAATGAATCAATATTTATTTCCAGAAATATACTGGACTCCATGGGAATAAAGACAGGGCAAGTATTTATAATGCTTTATCACTTAGCTCTGAAATAAGAACATTCATAAAATGTAAGAATACAGAACCACAATACGATAGTATCACCTTCCTACAAGTTTTCTAAATAAAACTGCTACATGTTTAGCACTGGAAAATATTTTGCTTGTATTGAATGTTTGAAAGTAAATCAAGGAGGTGGCAAATGCTCCGATTTCCATTCAGAGGATGGTCAGCAACACAGACAGGAAGGATCATGATCGCAGGTTAACACGGGCACTCCAGAGGGCTGCTGGGCTCGCCAGGAATGGTTTCTAGGCCTGCCTGAGAATGCCCTCTGGAAAGGTTTCTTGGTGAATCCAGTTGAACAAGTTGGCTAATGCAGAGATGCTCCCCAGCTTTGCTATTGTTCCCGAGTAATCATCGCAACAGGGTGATTTTGCCTGTTAATAATTTTGAATTAGCTAAAAGTGACACTGAACAGGCTTCAGAAGCAATACCGTATGTTCTGGAATAGCTGCGTTATTGGTTGCAGCACCGCGGATGTTTGCAGAGTCCCCACTAGTCCTCCCTGATCACAGTTGCCACCCTGATGCCCTGGGAGTCCCCGATAGTCTTTCCTGGTCACAGTTGCCACCCTGATGCCCTGGGAGTCCCCGCTAGTCCTCCCTGATCACAGTCGCCACCCTGAGCTTCAGAAGCAGTACCGTATTTTCTGGAATAGCTGCGTCATTGGCCGCAGCACCGCAGCTGTTTGCCGAGTCCCCGCTAGTCCTTCCTCATCACAGTCCCCACCCTGATACCCTGGGAGGAGCCACATCTCCCCAGCACTTTCCTCAGAGCTGCGGCCACCTCTTTATTCCTCAAGCTGTAGATGAGTGGGTTGAGCATGGGGGTGAGGATGGTGTAGAAAGCAGACACTACTTTATCCTTCTCTGAGGGTGTGGTAGGAATGGGGCAGCACATTGGTGTAGAAGGCTGCCCCGTAGAAAATGCTCACCACCATGACGTGGGACGAACACGTAGCAAAGGCTTTGCGCCGGCCCTCAGCAGACTTCATCCGGTGGACAGTCAGGAGGATGCGCGTGTAGGACACAGAGATGACGGACAGAGGGAGCAGCAGCAGCAGCACGCAGCAGGCATACATCAGGGTCTCGTAGAGCGACGTGTCTATGCACGACAACTTCAGCACGGCTGGGATCTCACAGAAAAAGTGATTGATCTCTCGGGAGCTACAGAAGGGGAAACTCATAGTGACAGGAGTCAGCATGAACCCATCCAAGGAGCCACCCACCCAGGAGCCGAGCACCACGAATAAGCAGACCCTGCGGTTCATGAGGAGAGGGTACCGTAGAGGGTTGCACACAGCCACGTACCGGTCATAGGCCATGAGACCCAGCAGGAAGAATTCCCCTCCAATCAGGGTCAGGTAGAGGAAGATCTGAAGTGCACAGCCCAGGAAGGAAATGGTCTTGTCCTTGGACAGGAGGTCCTGGAGCATCTTGGGGACTGTGATACAGATGTAGATGGTATCCATGATGGAGAGCTGGCTGAGCAAGAAGTACATGGGAGTGTGGAGGCGGGAGTCCACATGGATGAGCAGAATCATGACCACGTTGGCTGTTATCGCCACCACAAAGATGGAGAAGACTATTGCAAAGAGAAGCCCGGGGAAGGCAGGATGGGTGATGAGGCCTATGAGGACGAAGTTAGTGGAGTTCTGGAGAAGACCCTCCATGCCCATGGTCCATGAGAGCTCCTTGAGCTGTCAAGGCAGAAATCTGGCAGCTTATTTAATGACCTGACATGTAGGAAGAACCCACCAGGAATAGTATGTCAGCAGCGTGTGATAAAACAGATCGCCTACTTCAGGGATCATTTGAAATCCCAGTTTCAGTGTTAATGATCTGTATGATATTGGACAGAAAATCAATCTCAACTCGGTTTCATTATCTGTGAAAAGCCATCCTAGTTCTATACAGGCGGGATGTGAGATGTAAATGTAATAATTCATACAGTACCTGGTTTAGAATCGGCTTTATTTTGAACTATCTTCTGAATACATTTTATAATCTTACCACTTTAGATTCAAAGTTTTCTGAGGGTGGTTACTGTGCCTTATTTCCCATTTCACCTTGCAATACATGGTTTGGGTTTAAATTGCTCTCTGCATCTCCATTAAGATTGTATTAAGAGCATACACAGACATCTACTTGTGACTTATGAAATTGGTAGAAGATATTCAAATAACTGACTTTTTTGGCTGCTGTTACTAACAGCTTTACGAAAGTCTGCAACCTCAAAGCAGTACAGATGACCTCATTTGAGGTCAGGAGCCACTGTCTTGTGGTTAGACTTTTGCCCTGCAAAGGGAGTTCATGTTTTAGTCATGGATTGCTGCGACACCTTGTGTCTATTCTCACAGACTAATTTGGGGATCATAAATCTGGAAGAACCACCACAAACTGCTTCAGAGCAGTATGGCTTTGGTTTCCTTATCATGGTGGTCTTTCTGGTTGACAATGAATTCTGCTGAAATTTTATGACTAGATACTGCGTATCACTCGATGACTTAATCTTCTCTTATTGTTTAGCCAAAACGCTAGCATTTCTCTGACAGAGTGGCATTCTGAACCTGTCCTACTGTTATGTCATCCTAGGAATCCACTGCTAGTTGGGTTTTTTCCTCAAATTTCTCTACCATTTTGCTGATCCTTCATGTCTCTAAAAATAACTACAATCACAGTTCCAGTGGCTTACACCTGTAGTCCCCAGCACTTTGGGTGGCCGAAGCAGGCAGATCACCTGAGGTCAGGACTTCGAGATCAGCCTGGCCAACATGGTGAAACCTCATCTCTACTAATACAAAAGTTAGTCGGGCTTGGTGGTAGGTGCCTGTAAAATCCCAGCTACTCGGGAGGCTGAGGAAGGAGAATCGCTTGCACCTGGGAGGCAGGGGAGGCGGAGGTTGCAGTGAGCTGAGATCGTGCCATTGCACTCCAGCCTGGGGGACAAGAGCGAGACTTCGTCTCAAACAAAACATAACAAAAGAATCTATAGATGGTAAAGATATTTCTGAACTCAGAAGACAGCAGTATCAAGCATTCCTTGAACTCAATGAATTCTCATGCTTTGAGAAACGTGAATGCATGTTCTTTTGATATGTTCAGGGATATTGAGGGATGAATTGTTCCTTTTAGATTATGGTGTATCTCTTCTCACTTTAGTGAAAGGATTACTGAAGAAACATTTCTGTAAAACGTTTTGACCACCAATACTACAAATATATCTGAATCTTTTGGTTCCAGGATAGTAAAATCTCTGAAGCATCAAGAAGGAATAAACTCCCCTTACACTGAAGCAAAAACAACAGGAACAGTCGACAGTTTTCCTTCTTAGTGCTCCAAGATGGAGATGCGAGTAATAGACCTAAAAGATGAGTCAACTTTCTAACAGACCTAAAAGATGAGTCAACTTTCTAATAGACCTAAAAAGATTAGTCAACTTTCTACTAGACCTAAAAAGATTAGTCAACTTTCTAATAGACCTAAAAGATGAGTCAACTTTCTAATAGACCCAAAAGATGAGTAAACTTTCTAATAGACCTAAAAGATGAGTCAACTTTCAAAGGAAGAAAAAGAAAAGCAATTTTTGTGTTGGTCTGTGCTGAAACTTCAATTGATCACCCTTGGTTGAGGGGAAAAAAAATACATGAGCCTCAAATATTAACTCCTGTCAAGCTTGATAAGTCAGCTACTTTTGCCTTCTCCAATAGGTGGAAGATTTTCTTGTGATAGCCACAGCTTTGAGTCATGGGTCAACAGACTATTTAAATATAAAATTCCATTTACAGTGGCTTTTCCAACAGCTTGTTGGAAATGAAAAGTATTTGTCTGGCAGACAATAAGTTTATCTTGACCCATATCTATTGTTTCACTTAAATGCATTATGGATATTACACATGAGTTACTATAGTGTTGTTAGCTTACAATCATCCTTTAAAAATATACTTTGAGAAACTGAAATACGCAAGAATGAGATAAATGAAAGTGACTTAAAATAATTACTTTTGAATCAGAACACAAGTCAAAGCATTTTGTTTCATGTGAATAATCAGACTACACTTCACAAGGTATTCAAAGGGGAGGCAAAACAAACTATTGCCTCAAATGCCTATGATAGGAGTAAAACCATTTTCAACTCCCAGATCTTCTCATTGTAGATCCCAGAAGAGGAGAGTAAAAAACTAAAATAGGCGAAAGGATTTTAGCTACCTCTCTTATTTTTATACAACCAAGACTGTTTAAAAAAGATTAGAGATTGCTTGTGTGTTGTGTGTACATGTGTGTAGAGTGTTCATATGTGAGTGCGCATGGTATGGGTGGGATGTGTGTAGGGAGCAGGCCCCGCTGAAGAGCGGAACACTACACTGCTCGGCACAAACGAGCAATTCACCCATTTCAATGAAGCCAATATTGAGAACCAAATGTGACATGTTCACAATGCGAGCCTGATATTGTTCCACAGGACACTGGGCATTGCAAGTAGGCAGACAAAGTATCTGCATTATGAAAAAAATTGTTATCAGTTACTTCTGTTTACGTCAGTTCCAGGCATCTAAATGTTAACATTAGAGTTGACGCTATGAACATTATGTGTGGTTTGGCTTATTCACACACACAAGATCCTAGATTCCATTCCCCATCAGGTCATCTTTCCTCCACTTTCATTATTCTCCACTCTAAGACCTTTAGGTTTTCTTGTACCAACTAGTCTTTTTAAAAAAAAAAAAAAAAAAAAAAAAAAAAAAAGCTTTTGAAAAAGGAGGAAGACAAAAAAAAAAAGCTTTTATTTCCATGATCGAAGCTTCAGGCCTTTCTGCTGTTCAAGACGAGGAACACTTTGTCCCCAGTGCAGGTTAGAACATAACCCAGAAACCCTGACCCCCAGGACCAGTTGTAACATCACCCAGTGTTGCAGCATAATGCACGGGAGCTCTGCGTCTGTTATCTGCACACTTGGGGCTGGTGGGTAAGGGATGAGTGAGCTCACCAAGAGGCATTTATTCTACCTGCCACATGGCGAGAAGCAGGAAAGAGAATGAGGAGAATCTCTGCAGGGTGCCAGGTGATCTAAGCTGGATGTTTCAGGACAACAGTCCTGGAGTTGTTCTGGGAGAAGCCACAGAAATCAAGCACAATTGGTGACTCACTGAAAATGGTATGAAGAGAACTCCGAGAGGTCCGATGTTCTTCTACCAGGAAGAGCTTCGAGCAATTCATTCTGACACCCCTTTCCGGGAATTCAGCATGACTAGAGCTATGAGAAGAATCAGCCAGTGTCCCTTCTGTGGAACTGACCTCCACTTGACACAATGTACCTGCACAGCTTTAAAGGGAGGGGTTTTCCATTCCATCCTTGGAGACAGAACGCCTCAAGCGCAAACACATTCCGTGTTCAAGACTGTCACTTAGTACTGTGTGAGCTAAGATTAATAGCAACTGACAATATTCTTAAGTGGTATATAGCTAAGATCGATTAATGTATCATATCAAAAATCTTCATAAAAGCAAATCATTTTAAGCCTAAAGTGGGGATTTCTAAAAATGAAAGTATGTTGGGGACTATTTTAAGAGGTGTTTAACCACAAATAACAGCTAATGCCGTTGTGCTTTAACTCAGCTGTCAAAATCGCTTTGGGGATGACATGCATAGTTACTTCTCCAGACCTCAGTGTTCAGTAAAAGAATGGATTAGTAACATGTTGGTGACACGCCAAAGTGCCACATAGCTCTAAAGTCATTTGTCACTGGATGAGAAAAAGGGGGCCAAGGATAGTATAGTGGGGTCTTTCTGCTTTGATTAAAGCTTATAAAGAGACGATAATGGTGTGAAAAATACCAAGAGATGGAGGAAGAGAAATAGGAAGTTGTGATATTCCCCAAACCATAGAGAACAGGGCTTTACATGTGCCGGGTACTTTCGAAGCTTTACATACATGAAGTCACAGCAAACCAGAAGATGCTACACATCAGCTTGAGTAGTGGACAGAGGTACAGATTCCCCTTATCTGTGGGAGACAGTTTAAGACCCGCCCCCCCTCCCCGTGGATGTCTGGAACTGCAGACAGCACTGAGCCCTATACATCCACCATTTTCTATCCCATGCATACATACCTATGATCAAGTTGAATTTATAGATTAGGCACAGTAAGGAAGGGATTGACAATAAAATCGAACACCTAAGACAATATACTGTGGCTGTAACTTCGTTTGATGTGTGACAGCAAAACTTTTCTTCCTTCATGATTTCAAAGAAAGTTTTTCTTAATGTAGATCTTGGCAAACTCAGCTTATGAGGTTTAAGTCAAGAACTTTCACTTTTTTACTTAAAACACCTTATAGCCTCTCTTTGGCACATCTAAATTGCCAGCTTCACTGCTCCATCTCTTCGGGGCCATTAAGAAAAATTACTGAGTTACTTGAATGCAAGCACTGCGAGCCCTCCACAGTCGATGACCAAAACAGCTACTGAATGACTCGGGGTAGCACACACAGCATGAATAAGCTAGACAAAAGGACAATCCATGTCCTCTGCAGGACAAGAGATCATACTTAAGATGGTGTGCAATTTAAATGAAAAATCTCAGCTTAAATTTTTTAATCTTTAAACATGGTAGATAACAGGAACCTGGCAGATTGCAGGTAACTAAAACTGGAAATGAAAGTGTTAAAGAATTCTGACAGTTTTCCTCTTATGTCAAAAGGTTCACCCAAGGGCTAGAGAGACTGAAATGATCTTAAAGCACGAAACTTTTAAAGAGAATCTAAGTGATCACTGCTTTGAAGACAGTATATTGCAAGAACCAGAAGACAGGAGTCAGTCCAGCTAAACCGTGCAACACCGGAGAGGGAAACTGGTCCGATTCCAAAACTCGAGACTGAAAGAGGACATGATCAAAGACAGTGTAATTAATGTCAGAAAAGGCTCGAAAGCAGGAATTAGGCACCTGGAGTGAAAAAGGGGAAAGTCCAGTCTAACCACAGCTGAAGAGCCCATGGAGAGCTGAGGTGTGTGGGGTGGAGTGCGGCTGGAAAGTGAAGGCGGAGAGACCAGAACTCAGTGTTGAGAAATAAGGTGTAAATGTGAATTGTTTCGGTAAGAAAGTTACATGCTGAAATAGGTTATGTACAAAAGACCTGGCAGTTTTAGTCTCTCCACAGCAACCTAGTAGCCAAGGATGTGAATTTCTCTTTTCCTTTACCTTGTATCTCCAGTTCTAGTTACATACTGCCTTTAGATATCCCACTCTACCTGCATATTTTTAAGGATTTTATCTTAAGGCACATGTGGATGCCTTATGGGATAAATAAAAGAGGAAGGAGGTTAGGGGGAAAAAAAGGAAAAAAAATCAAATTTTCCTCCAAGCATGCAGAAAGTCTTCAGTCACACCTAAATGCATATGAAAGGGAGCAATTGTCATTTAACTTAAAATGTAAATTAAAATTTTAACAAAATATTCAGAGGGCAATCTATGCTTATCCAATAATATGCACCCTTGCTACCAGTGAAAGTCTGAAACTTTCTTCCAGCTGTCAGCTCTTACACGCCATTTTCCTCCAGTAAATCTCTTCATGTTCTTCTAAACTATTCGATTTCCCTTCGCTTCTTCGCTTCCCACGCTTCATGCTAAATGCCTTTTTTCAGTCATCTGCTTGCCGATTAGTGAATACATGCATTTATGCTTCTTAATCCTGAGAAGGACCACTGCCTCAGCTATCAGCAGATAAGTTCACAGTAAGGTGGCCTTCTAACAGTTACAGAGTAACAACTGAAGAAAACATCCCAATATTTGGGAAATCTAAGATCCTACCTCAAAGAATCTGGGTCCAAGTCTTTCTAAAGCAGCAGTGGAAAGTCAGACTTCTTAAATACATGTATGTGGGGGTGAGGCTAGGTCAGAAAGTCTTTTCACTAATAGATTTCCCACATCCCCCAGGAAGGATTCCTGGGTTAGCAATTAAGCCAGGTTGACTGGGTTTACCACGGATTTTAGAAGCAGCCCATCCTTTCTTGCAGAGGGTGCATTGTTTTCCCAAGTGAAGGACTGGAATTGTTTCTTGCTATTTCATCATGAAAATGTCTTACTGAATCTTGGCATCTCTCCAGAGATTGAGAAGTAATATGGGGATAAGAGCCTTGCTCTAAATTGAAAATTATATTTTAAATCTTTAGAAACATAGAAGCTATGACAAACTAAAAAAACTCTCAAAAGTCACTGGCCTATTTTGTTTGGGGAGAAATATTTAAAGTTATAAATATAAGTGTGAACCAAAGAGCATTGGAGCCAAGTCTCAGTGTAGAGGTTTCTGGTGCCAAGGTTGAGGATGCACCTGGGAAAAAGGAACACAAAATGACAGGAGCATCTGAGATTTGTGCTTCTTCCAAAGAGAGTTGGGAGACTTCAATATTTACAAGGGAAAGAGTGGGAATTTGAGGAAAAAAAAAAAAAAAAGGAAAAAGTGAGTGTGGGAGTGTGGGTAAGTGGAGTAAGTGGTTGCCTTCTATTCAAGGCTTTCATCAGTGTTCACTGAATTTGCACTTTAGATGTGAAAGGAGAGGGTTTAGAGGAACAGTCAACTGGGCATTCATCTCCTGCTCAATCTGGATTTGTATATAAAGGCACACAGAGGAAAAAGTCAAATACGCATTTCTTTCAGGGAAGTGGAGGGACGACCCCCAGGCCTGTCTGTCCACTGCCTCTGAAGATAAGTCGCTCATTTACATTGTCAGCACAACATTCAACAGAATGGTTTTAGGGTCAAGATCTTTGGGCCGGCAAGGAACTTCCTTGGGAGCAAATTGTGAGGGAGGTTCCTTGGGGAGGGCTGTAGCCTTCTATCTGTGTTAGCTATCCATTCGGGAACAGTGTGGAGTCTGTAGCTATCCAGTCAGGAACAATATAAACTAGTTTTTTGCATGACAGTTCCCAAAGCTTGACTTTTCCCTTTGGCCAAGTTTGGATCCCAAGAGTTATTTTCCTTCTACTTTCTCCTACCTTCTATTTTCACAAAAGTGGTATTTGTCACTCAGGTTAAGTGTTCTTCAGAATTATTTGTCTTATGCATAGTACAGAAGAATGTTGAATTCAGTAGGAGTAAAGGAGACATGAGAAACTAGAAGAATGAGGGAAAGGATGCAATGGGTAGAGAAAAATGAGGGTAAAACAAGTTATACGTTTTCTAAAAATTTTTCACAAGAGTATGTTAAGATATTTAAACATTAGGAAAATTGAGCTTCCTAACATTTATTTCTCTAATGGGGAAAAGGTGGTCTTGTTTGGGGAGCTGAACAACTTCCATAAGAGTAATAACATTGAGTGCTTTTCATGATTTAAGTCAGCTCATGGGCACATGATCATTTCTAGTCATCACAAATCCATTAGACACATACCTTATTCCTTATGTCCTCCTAATATTACAGATGAACAGAAAACTCTGTACCTCTTCAGCCTTTAGAATGTGATTTAATAATTCTTCCTAAAAAATTTTGTATGTCGTCCATAAAGTTCTCCAACTAGCTATTGGATTGATTGGATACTCTTGCCTTTGGTGTGATGTGTCTTTCTACAGAGCCACAAATGGGTTACGATCAATATTGATCCTCTACAACCCTGGATTGGTCTCAGTGCCTGATTTGGCTACAGCCACAGGGAAGTTGATTTTGCTGTCAACAACCAGTTTTCCTCAATGTGCCATAAAACTTTTTATAGTTGTCATGAAAGTGTTTGAGAAGTGCTGCTGTATCAATTAGGTTGGGCTTATATTAACTTTCCTAAGGAAAAATAAGACCTGTGAACAATGTATTGATTGGTACTAGTTTCTAACTCACATGTCACAGTATTTTGTCTAGTGTTGAATTTAGTTATCTTGTGAAAATAGAAGTCTACATTATTTCTATAAAAGGTATTTTGTGGCATCTCAATGTTCCTTTTCAAGGTTCTTATTCATTTTTCGCTTCTCTTCCTTAACTTTAAGAAGTAATCCTTTTATATTAGTAGGTATAGATTTCGTTGCTACAAGCTGAGAATGACTCCCACAAGTTTGGAGTTTAGGTTCTCAGGGTTTTAATTGCAAATAATTCTGCCTGCTCACTCTCACTCCATTCCGAAGTGCCACTTGACATTTAGGGTGAATCTATTTGGAAAAACCCTGCTAGTTACCTTAAGAATTTTTAAGTGTTCTTTCTAAATTTCTAAAGATATTGGCCCTCTGCTCATGTCTCTGAAAAACAGACTTAATCCATTTTCACACTGCTATAAAATACCCAGGACTGGGTCATTTATAAAGAAAAAGGTTAAATGGGCTCAGTTCCACATGGCTGTGGAGGCCTCACGACCATGCTGGAAGGTGAAGGAGAAGCAAAGGCATGTCTTACATGGCGGCAGGCAAGAGGCATGTGCAGGGGAACTGCCTTTAGTAAAACCATCAGATCTTATGAGACTTATTCATCATGAGAACAGCATGGAAGAGCCCCCCTTCCCCCAACCCCAGGATTCAATTACCTCCCATGAGGCTCCTCGCACTATATGCGGTTTATAGCAGCTAGAATTCAAGATATTTGGGTAGGGGCACAGCCAACCCATATCAGAGACACATTCCAGTAAGTTCTTCACTGAAAGTTCTGGCAAGAAAAAGTTATATGTTGAGGTTAAGATCTACAGTAAGAATAAATCTTCTATCTTTGAAATTCTGTAGAAGGAAAACATGTGGCAATTCTATGGTTGCACCTCAAACTGCAAAACTTATAGCCACTGTGTGCGGTAAGTGTTTAGGTAAGAAAAAAAACGCATTACATTTATGGTAGAAGACACGCAAATGTGTGTTGTGACCAACATCAGGTTCTAGACTACAGCTTCAGGCTTCCCCCAGGAGTCTTAGAACACAGCCTCTGAGGATAAGATGGTGACTGCTATGTTTGAAATATGGTATTTGACGAGTTGATTCTCTATAATGGTCAATGGACAGTGTCTAAAGGGGAGAAGTCTGGAGAAGTCAGGGAAGCAGCTGAAGATGACCGTTTCTTTTGTCATAACAGAGTGGCGCCAGAAACAGGCTACTCCATGGATTTTTAGTGGAGTGCACAACCTTGTTAAAAGCTGATGGGTGACTACTAAACCCCATTATGCCTACGCCATCCCAGACTGGTCATTGTTCAGAACCCTCATTCCTGTCAAAAATGAAATCCTTAAAATTCCAGGCAGCTTTCCAAATCTCACATGCCCCACAGTTGCTGGCATGGGGGTGACTTGTTTCCAGGCAGAGAATATTTAAATGCAAGGGCAACGACAAAGTCTTGTATCCTTCATTTCAAATTTCTAGCAGCATATGCAGTTTCTTTAGAAAGTGGTTACCTTTCCTGAGGACATACACCTCCCCACCACCTTCTGTAGGGCCCCTGTGACATCCTTGTTCCTAAGGCTATAAATGAGTGGGTTGAGCATGGGAGTGAGGATGGTGTAGAAGGCAGATACAGCTTTGTCCTGCTCAGGGGTGTGATAAGAGTGAGGCAGCACGTATGTGTACATGGCAGCCCCATAGAAGAGGCCGACAACCACCATGTGTGAGGAGCAGGTGGCCACAGCCTTTCCCCTCCCCTCTGCCTCACTCATCCTATAAACAGTAATGAGAATTCTTGTGTACGAGGCTGAGATGACAGAGAAAGGGATGAGGAGCATCATAATACAGCAGACATACATGGCTGTCTCGTAGGCTGACGTGTCCATGCAGGAGAGCTTCAGAAGGGCAGGGACCTCGCAGAAGAAGTGGTTGATCTCCCGAGAGGCACAGAAGGGGAACTGCATGGTGACGGGGGTGAGCAGGAAACCGTCCATAGAGCCTACCAGCCAGGCTGCCGCCACAATCAACCAGCAGATCCTGCGGCTCATGAGGACAGGGTAGCGGAGAGGGTTGCAGATGGCTATGTAGCGATCATAAGACATGAGTCCTAGGAGGAAGAACTCAGCCCCTGCTAAGGTCAAGTAGAGGAAGTGTTGGGCAGTGCATCCTGCAAAGGAAATGGCTCTCTGGCTCATCACCTGGTCCACCAGCATTTTGGGCACAATGGTGGAAATGTACAGGATGTCCATGAGGGAGAGCTGGCTGAGCAGGAAGTACATGGGGGTGTGGAGGCGGGAGTCTATGTGGATGAGAATGATCATGGCCATGTTGCTGGCTACAGAGATCACAAAGACCAGGAGAATGAGGGCAAAGAGAAGCCAGGGGAAACGGGCGTTGCTGAACAAACCCAAGAGGATAAAGTCGGCATACACGGAATAATTGCCCTGCTCCATAGCTCTGTAGGGTACACAAGAGACATATCGGCAAGGTTGGAAAGGTATCCGATTAGCTAAAACATTATGAAGCAGTCATGAACCAACCAAGGTCAAGTCATCTTCTTGAAGCTCATAATTTCCTGAGAGCTGCCTGAGCAGGATTGTGCTACATCTCATATCATAGTTAAGGATGATTTTCTTGATTTGGTGACTACTGTTTAGAGTTCATGATGAAACCAATTTTTGTTCATGACCACATTCACTTGTCTTTCGAGTACCACCTTACATCGGGGAGGATGCACATAAGGAACCAGCCTGATCGAATAGGAGAGGGTGGTGGGAGGAAGGGAGGATTGTCCCCGTCCTAGACTGCCCTCCTTATACCAGATTCGAGTTCTCACACTCAGCAGTTTGAATATCACCAACAGTATATATGTTGCCTATTGAATAACTGCATTGATCTGACCTAATTTCTACCATTCTGAACACGTTTGTACATTGTCAAATGCGAGTGCTCAACTTCTATCAGGTGGCATGTTTGAAAATGAACCTGTGTTGAATAAAAAGAGCTGAGTTCTGAGAAGTCATCCGAGAATCCATAGGAAGAAATCACGGGAGAAAATGTTTAGGGTCAAGCCGTGTTTGCTTTCCTCCTCCTTGCAGCAGAAAACTACTGGTTAACATACGACTCATTAACAATTAAGTTAAATGGGAGCATAACATTTTATGAATAAACTAAATATTAGAGACTATCCCAAGAGGGCTCTCTCAAATGAAGTTAGATTATGCATGTATATCCATATCAGTTAATATCTTACCACATTTAGGAACACATTTATGTGGATAGCTTCTTTACATCATACAGAGCTGCACTGTCCAGTGTGGCAGCCATGAGTCTCAGGAAGCTGTGGAGCCCAAGACATGATGCTCCAAGTCAAGATGTGCCGTCAGTACAAGTTACATTAAGAATTCCAAATCTTGTTAAAATATATGTAACACAGCTCCTTAAAACTTTATATTATATGGTAAATATTTTAGATACATTTGGATGATATAGATTTAGTTTCACTTATTTTACATTTTTGATGTGGTTACCAGAAAATTTAGAATTATCTCTGTGGCTCCCCTAGGATTTCTACTAGACAGCACTGGTCTAGAGTTATCCCTTTCTGAGAATGACAGCTCCAAATACCTTCATCCAAACAAGTCCTCCAGAATTAACCCAAATTAGAATTGAGCCAAGAAATTTAGGTGTGATACCAAATTAGAAAAATATCTACTTGTATATGCATTCACCTGCAAATAGTAATAACTGATTCATAAATTTTACATTTCTGAACAATCTTGTAAGATACTAGACCATTCTACAGTTGAAAACGAGGCTTAAGGAAACTTCCCCAGAGGAACCTGGTTCTCTTCAAACAGTGACAGTATAATTGTTCTATGCTGTTCTCCAACAGGAGAAAGTAGACATCAATTCATCCCACAAATGTTTCCTGAGAGGCACACTGGGTAAGCCAAAGTTTGATATTCCAAAAGGACCTGAAAGAATGTAAGACCTCTGTCTTCAGGGAGCCTAGAATCAAGGCACATGAATGTATGTAGTATGTGTGACCACAGGTGCACTTTCAGAATGGTTTGAAGACCTCTGCAGTTTTGACTTATTTGGTATGTGAAGAAAGGACAATGATGGAAGCTGCAGCCACTGACTGGTAGACAGGAAACTCACACCAGGGCCCCTTGGTACATTCCACCACAACCAGGCCACAATGGACGAATGGAAAATGATGAAAATTAAATTCTCAGCCAGATTTTTACTGATGAAACCCACATTATATTCTTATGCATTTCAGTTCTCATTCTTGAAATGTTACCAGCTTTATGCCAGAGCTTTCCACCAGCTGTTTTATGATTTTTTTAAACCATGTTAAACCATTGGGGAAATTAAAGGCAAACATTTAGCAGCAAATTCGTATGATGGAGAGAGGTAAATGTTCACCCAGACCTGGTTGTCCACAAATTGGTCCACTGGGAATATGACAGCCCAAGAGGAAAAATGGGTCCAAAAATATGCTTGATCAGGGCAGCTGTGTCCCAAATCCTGACCATGAATACTCCTGGCCCTGAAACTTGTTAATGAGACCCCAGGGATGTCCCCAGCTTTCTTCACAAAGGGAAAGGGGAGATGCGAGTGGCTCTGTAACCACTCAGATTTTAAAACCATCTTCCTCTCACTGTCAGTGTTGATTCATTCCCTGTATTTTAAAAACTACCCAATATAGCAACGTTTAATACTTGGAAAAGAAGTAATCAACTGGGTTACTCCATGCCCCCATGTAATATTTGTGTCTATGCATAATTTCAAGCTTTAGTGAACTCCTGTTATATATACTTAATATTTAGCACCTTTCCCACGTAGTCTCTCTCTCTAGACTATTGCCATGATTGAATGATGTGACACTCAGAAACATGAATGTAAACCAAGTTCGCTTATAATATACAATATTGTGAGGTTGATTATGGCATAGTTCATGGAGAATGGTGTACGATGCTTAAGCCCATCACCAGATTGTTAGATGCTTAACAATAACAGAGCACACTTACGGCCGCATTGTGCTTGCCCCCGTGTTTAGCACTAGTATCCAAACTTGTTAATATGGATTTCTTTGATTAGTAAGAAAACTGAACATTATGTATATTGTCATAGAAAAGGTCATATCAATGTAGGTGATTTGTTAAAATTGGTGTCTTCTACAGAACAAGAACATTGATTTTTTAACATTTAGTAATATTCTGATGTAGTATTTAGGTGCAGCTATTTTGCCCTCAAGGTTAATTGTAACTGATGTTTAGGCCAAAAAGTTTTGAAATATTTAAGACATTTATCATTCTGTATGCCGAATGTTTGAAAAATATTTTCCATCCAGGTATGTGATTTGTACTATTTTACTTGAATGTTTAAAATGCTATTTATGCATTTAAAATCTTTGGTCTAGACATTACAAATTATGCAACTATTGGTTTATGAGGTCAACCATAATGAATTTGTACCTTAAGATCATGCCAGTGGGTTTATCTAATTGTAGTTCTTCAAATAAGCACGAGTCCAAGTGTGATGAGCAGGAATGACCTAAGTTCCAACAGTTCTCCTTGTGGATGTGGGAACACCAGCATGGGTCAAGTTAGTTCCCACCCTGGTGCACGTGTAAATTCTGGTAGAAGTGGGAACTAAACAAGTGAGCGCCAGGTTAGCCTTAAGATAGTAATAGCAGTGACAATTAACTTTGGGAATCTCACCTTCTGCTGTCCATATGTTTCTCTTAAACAGCAGATCCAACAGTAGGTAGCTAATTTTCTTCTACTTTATTTTTGATGTTGTCACTCGTCAGACTCTTGCTCTGCATCAAAGATTGGTAACAATTCTTGGTGACCATCTAACTCAATGTTTGAGTGCTGAAAGGCTAAGCTAGACAAGAGATGAGAACAGGCATAAAAATAGAGCATCTTGAGAAAACAGGGCTAATGGTGACCCTGACTGTAAGACATTTAATTCTCTGTATAATCAGATTGTTTCCTGCCCAGCAGTATCTTCACATGAAGTGTCACTTCTAGTTGAAGACAAGACATTTTCTAAAGTAAAATCACTTGGGGAATCTTTAGAACGGCAGAGAAGTTTTAAGGCCGAGAGATTGTCTTGAAGCAGACCAAGGGCATGATCACTCTCAGTCTCTAGAGAAGTTGGACCGAGTTCTCCCCCTGTCTATTCCTACCCTTGGAACTTTATTCTTGGCATTTGTTATGTAGCATTGTGAACATTAAAAACTGTGTTTAATCAGAAAGCTGGGTTTATAATCCTATCTTCATCATTAAGCTTCTGGATGTCTGGCAAGCACTCACATTGTTCTATCAGCCTCTGGGAATTTCTAAGTATTAAGAAAGTATGGTGCAATGGTTTCTTGGAGTAGGATAGGGAGGGTCTTCCTAAACCATTTTTAGAGATACTTATGAGGTACCTAAGAAGGTGGCATACTACAAATTAGATAAGCTCTTTATAAAGATTGTTAAAATTGTATAGGTGAACATATGTTGCAATAAAAACTTTGTTGGAATTACAAATCTGTCTAGAATTCAAGTAATCTGCTACATTCTGATGTACACAAAAGTCCATAAAAGAAACGGAATCGAATTTAACATATGAGTAGCACTATCCACAAGTATCTACAGTTCAAAGTTGGACCTATCAGCTTCAGCATTCTCAATTTCTAGTTTGACCCTACTTTGCAAGTCCAGAATCTATTTAAAAGCATCCTGCGATTGATCAGCATCAAGACTGCAAACTTACCTTACACAGTATCTTCCCCAAACATGATCTGAATATTTAGAGAAAAACCTGACAGAACTAAGGTAGTAAAACAGTTGTTCAGCATTTCCTTTTATGTAGTAAGTGTGGGGAACTAAGAGGCATACATCAGACTTTCTAAACTGGAGGTATTCTATCTTCTGCATTTCAAACTTGTTTTCTGACCTGAAAGAGTGCAGGCAGGGAGTGTCTGAATTCAAACAAGGTACAGTGGATTAGGCACGGAATTATGTCTTGTTGGCAGAAAGATAAGGGTCAGTCCCTAACTATTATAAGACTTTAGAATACAGTGATAGATGAATACTTTGAAGATCTAGAAACAGACCAGCCTGAATCTGTAAATGCCTAATACTAATGCAAAGTTGACAGCAGCTACATTATATGCAGGCTGCTAAGATAGAGATCCAGCGACTTACCCAGGAGAGCTTGCATCATGGTGATGGCTAGTACTCCCATTCAGGAGGTAATTGACATCAGTATGTCTCTGGGGTCCTTGTCTCTAGCCTACAATTACACAGTTCATGTAAATGTGACAAACTCCTTCACCTTAAGAAAAATGTAACCTCAATTTACAAATTAAACACCCAGATAAAGTTATGTTGCAGGCAGCTGCAATTAAATTGCTTTCTTTTAACTTTGTTCATGGCATTGTTTTGAAAGTTTCTTTTTCAACACTTCCAACTTTGAGGCATTTCTCTTGAAATGGAAATCCAACATTTCTAAGGAAGTATTTAGTAGTCTTGCATTTTGGGCCATTCCCCATTCTCTCAAGTAATATGAAATCATCCTTTCTGGTGACTTGTAATACACATAAGAAAGCTTTCAGCATTGCAAGCATTTAATATATACACTGAGATTAGTAAAATAAGCAGATCTGAGTTACTTCAAAATATCAAGACCTTTTCTCATTCCAGTATTCTCACAAGGGCCCACACCAATTCCTGGCAGGGGGGCAGGGGCAGGGGCGGGGGCGGGGGGAGGGAGGGGGAATCCCAGACCCTGCAGTCTTGCTGTGCTGCAATCTATGCCTGCATGATCTTGGCTTTCATGTAATTCATTATTTACCTCACTGGTGTTTAAGAATTAGTGAGGGTTGGAATTCAGGTTTTCTGAGGCTGAAGCTTATGCAATCTGGGGCTTAAAAGGCTACAAATCATGATTGCATGGGTATAATACTCAGTGAAAAAACAAATTACACCTTTAAAAAGCTGATGAGTGCCACAAATACATAACACTATCTTTCTCAACTGGTTGACCCTATCACTTCCCATTTTCCCCCAAATGGCTACGCACTATGTACTCCAATTTTCTATAGCAAGAGATGGTTCAATCCTAGTATGGTTGGTTGAAAATTTTTAAAATTTGGTACTTTAGAAAATTGTCTTCCACTTTGTTTAGGATTGAGGTCCAATCTGAGAAAACCACTGTTAAATTCCTTTTGTATGACCTGCCTTAGCTTCCCCTCCCACCAAGAGCTGACTTTAGAAAATATTTGAAACTAAGAAAAACAGTTGAGCAGTCTGAAGAATGTGCTTTGCAAAATATTTTAGGCCGAGACGCGAGCATGAGAGTAACTTCCCTACCCAGCCCTGCTCACACACACATGCCTGGGGGGTTGTTTAAAGGAATTTTATATACTTTTACCCCCCCCCATGGTTTCCAGACTAGCTGATAAATTACCTAAAATGTTACAAGTTGTACAATGTGACCTTTACCAATTATCTTGTTAGGGGAATTAGATACAAACAAGGTCTAGCTGATCAATAGCTCATGTCAGCTTTAGAGCTTCCCTTCCCCTCAAACACCCCATTATAACTGCTGTTAGTTGGAGTATTTAAGGGCTACTAGAATCTCTCAGATCGTATTTTTCTCAGTCTTGGCCCAAATAAACTCTACCTTATGTTGATTTTGCCTCAGTTTTTTCCTTTAGGTTGACAACCATCACCACACTATCCATTCTCCAGAACTTTCTCCTCATCCCAAACAAATCCTCTGTACCCAATTAAACATTAACTTTCTCTTTTTCTTAGTCTCTGGCAACATCTAATTCTGTTTCTATGGATTTTCCTCTTCTAGGTACTGTAGCAAACTTGTCCAACTACTACTCGAGACTATCACTACAGCAGTTACTGTTACTGCTCCAGACTGTCATTATAGGACTGAACAAGGGATGAACATAGAAATGGTGAGAAAAAAATAGAACTTCTAAGGCAAGGCCAGCTTGGGGTAGAAGAGACCTCCCAGCTTCGAGTGGACAAGGGCAGCCACCTGAGGTTCTCAGGCCTCTATATATTGAGTAGCAATAGCAGGGAGGGGCCGTCACGACTGGTCAGCCACGTGATGGATCACAGGTTCACATCATTGCCATCAGACTTTCAGACGTACCTAATAACAAACACTGGTGCCTGGGGCGTGACTGCCCTCAGCATAACCTCTGCGCAGCAACCGCAGTTTGTCCGTTTGCCAACATTCTGCATTTGTGAGAAGCGGTTTTGCTGCTTACTCAGCCTCCAAGGGTATAACACTGAGTTGATCACAACCCTCTTTTCAGCCTCCAAACTTTCCGTTTTTTTGAATTGAATAACATCTGTCCCTGTATTACGGGGGTTGATGTCAGCGTGACTCCGGTCAGTCCTCGGGCGCGAGGACATGGTTTGTTCATCTCCTGTAAAGACACAGGCAGCCTGTCCCCATGTTAGTAGTAAATCTACAGAACAAAGGTTTCTGTGGCTGCAGCCGGGAGGCAACACCCTGGATGAAGCATCCGCTCCACGAGCTGCAAACTCAGCTTCTGCCTCTGCAGAATTGCTGGGGGTAAAACTTTCTATTGATAATGAAAGAAGCTTTTTCTGATGAACAGAAGGCAGAGAAAACAAAACAAATTGAGGCTTATTCTTCTCACGCAACAGTACAGCAAATAAGCCATCCTGGAAACCTTCAATTCGCGCTTACACAGGCGGGTCTATTAGACGCTATGGGTTGTAATAAATCTTTCTCCTAGTCGTGCTTTTAAATCCCTGGCCTACCACCACTACCTGAATTTTTCCATAACCCGGAGCAAGAACTCCTGGGACTTCAGGAATGCCCTGCAAGTTCAGATGCCTTTTGCCTAAAATTAATCCCATCTTCCTGTTGGCAAAAGGTCCCCAAATGCCAGTATCAAGTTTGTTTCCTCTAAACATAACCCGTTCTTTGGGGGACCTAATCCTGTGCTTCCAGGTGTTTGAGGGGGAGTCAAGGCACCTCCAGAGACCCCCCCCCCCCCACAAAACAGAGCTGTGGCCTGGCCTGGGGATGCCCCCTTCTTCCAGGTGCCCAGGTCCAGGCCTCCTTGTTTCCCAACAGGGGGTGCCGTTTTGATGAAATTTTGAGTGGGACTGATTAGCCCAATGATTTCCCTAATGGCAACAAGGGCAAAGTCCTGGCGCTTTTTCTGTAGCGAGAACTGTTGTGTGATTCCTTCGGCCCAGAGGTCTGTCGGCATTCTCTTCTGAAACGTCCGATTTTTCTACACTTACAACATTTTCCCACTCCAGGGCTCAACCCTTGGCTCCTTTCAGATCCGTCAGCTACCAAAATTAGCCATTGCCCGAGTCAACACTGTAAAGCAATGAGGCTCAGTTCCCACATCTTGACAAGCTCTAAGAAAACCTCTTAAACTTCCCACACACCTCACAGGTGCCACTGCACGTTCACAACCCACATTTGTATTCTCATAAGCCATAGTCAAAGTGAGCCTTTCTGTAGCCACAGAAGATGGTACAAGCCAATTTTCATTCTCCCTCTCTCGTCTACCACTTTTGATAGGTGCTGCGACCGGAGCAAAAAGTTCTCAGGCCCTGAAATAAAGAGATGGTATGCACCAAATTCCCAACAAAAGGGGGGAAAAATTCCCCACGTTATCCTGATTCAAAAACCTCCCACATTCTTCATACCTCTGGGGCACTGACCAGTACCTTGTTAGAGCACTGGCCTTATGTTGCTGCTGGCAGACTTGTAATGGGGTTTCTCGTTCGTCTGGTTGGTTTTAGTTTTCTGTTCCAGCTGACCTTCCTCGTTCAAGTTCCTGTAGGACCCTGTCTGTCCCTGCAAGTTTCTACTAGTCTCTGCTGGTCTTATCCCCTACCTGTCCCCCATGGTCCCTGGCTAGTTTCCTGCCTTTCCCTATGCATACTCTGTCTCTATCCGTACTTATCTCTATTTTTTCCTCCAGGCCTCTGTGCTTGTCCCTGGATGTCCCTGCTCAGGCACCACTTGTGACAGACTTGTACTATTACTGCTTGAGACCATCACTACAGCAGTTACTGTTACCGCTTGAGACCATTATAGGACTGAACGAAGAAATGAATGTAGAAATGGTAAAAGAAAAAAAAAAAAGACTTTCAAGGAAAGGATAGCTTGAGGGAAGAGAGATCCCAGCTTTGAGTGAGCAAGGGCAGCCGCCCCAGCCTCTCAGGCCTCTATTGAGTAGCAATAGCAGGGAGGAGGCCGTCACCACTGGTCAGCTGTGTGATTGATCACAGCTTCACATTATTGCTGTCACACTTTCAGATGTAGTAATAACACTTGTGGCCTGAGGCGTGACTACCCTCAGCATAACCTCTGCGTGGCAATCGCGGTTTGTCAGTTTGCCAACATTCTGCCTTTATGAGAAGCAGTTTTGCTGCTTACTCAGCCTCCGGGGTGTACCGAGTTACTGACTTGATCACGACCCTCTTTTGGCCTCCAACCTTTCCGTTTTTTCAATTGAATAAGATCTGTTCCCTGTATCATGGGAGTTGATGTCAGCGTGACTCCGGTCGGTCCTCAGTCCCCAGGGCACCCACACGGTTTGTTCGTCTCCTCTAAAGCCACAGGCACACCCTCATCCCCACGTCAGTAAATCTACAGAAACAAAGGTTTCTGTGGCTGCAGCTGGGAGGCAACACCGTTGCTGAAGCATCCGCTCCACGAGGTGCAACTCAGCTTCTGCCTCTTTGCAGAATTGCTGGGGGGTAAAACTATGTTGATAAATGAAAGACAAGCTTTTTCTGATGAACAGAAGGCACAGAAAAAACAAATTGAGACATCCTTCTCATGCAGCACTACAGCAAAAAAAGCCGTCCTGAAACCTTCAATTCGCACTTACACAGGCGGGTCTATTAGACGCTGTGGGTTGTGATAGACAAATCTTTCTCCTACGTGTGCTTCTAAATGCCTGACCACCTCGCTTCTTACGTAGAGAAGGGCACGATTTACAGGGAATACGCAACAGTTGTGTAATATATTCTCCTGGTTCAAAACCCAGAGATCTTGTGACATTACCACCACCCGAATTTCTCCATAACCCGGAGCAAGAACTCCTGGGGTTTCAGGAATGCCCTGGGAGTTCACATGACTTTTGCCTAAAATTAATCCCATCTATCCTGTCGGCAAAGGTCCCCAAATGCCAGTGTCAAGTTTGTTTTCTCTAACTTAACTCATTCTTTGGATGATCTAATCCTGTGCTTCTAAGGTGTTTGAGGGGGGAGTCAAGGCACCTCGGGAACCGCCCCCCTGAAATGGAGTCGTGGCCTGGCCTGGGGACGCCCCCTTGTTCAAGGTGCCCAGGTCCAGGCCTCCTTGTTTCCCAGCAGGGGGTGCCGTTTTGATGAAATCTTCAGTGGGACCGATAAGCCCAATGATTTCCTTAATGGCAACGAGGGCAACGTTCTGGTGCTTTTTCTGTAGTGAGAACTGTTGAGATCCTTTCTGCCTAGAGGTCTGTCGGCATTCCCTTCTGAAACGTCCGATTTTTCTACACTTACAACACTTTCCCACTCCAGGGCTCAACCCTTGGCTCCTTTTACATCCTTCAACTACCAGAATTAGCCGTTGCGAGTCAACATTATAAAGCAATGAGGCTCAATTCCCACATCTTGACAAGTTCTAAGAAAACCTCCTAAACTTCCCACACACCTCACCGGTGCCACTGCACGTTCACAACCCACATTTGTATTCTCATGAGCCATAGTCAAACTGAGCCTTTCTGTAGCCACAGAAGATGGCACAAGCCAATTTTCATTCTCCCTCTCTCGTCTACCACTTTTGATAGGTGCTGTAAGTGGGGCAAAAAATTCTCAGGCCCTGAAATAAAGAGATGGCATACACCAAACTCTAAACAAAAGGAAAAAATAACCAAATTCTTCCCCGTGTTACCCTGATTCAAGAACTTCCCGTTCTTCATACCTCTGGGGGCACTGACCAGTACCTTGTTAGAGCACTGGCCTCATGTTGCTGCTGGCAGACTTGTAATGGGGTTTCTCGTTCAGCTGGTTGGTTTTAGGAACAGAAAAGTTCCAGCTGACCTTCCTCGTTCAAGTCCCTGTAGGACCCTGTCTGTCCCTGCAAGTTTCTGCTAGTCTCTGCTAGTCATTATCCTTATCTGTCCCCATGGTCCCTGCTAGTTCCTGTCTCTTCCTACCCATACTCTGTCTTTATCTCTTTATCCCTACTTATCTCTATTTGTCCCCCAGGCCTCTTCAGGTCCCTTCAGGTCTCTGCTCGTCCCTGGATGTCCCTGCTCAGGCACCACTTGTGACAGACTTGTACTATTACTGCTTGAGACCGTCACTACAGCAGTTACTGTTACCGCTTGAGACCATCATTACAGGACTGAAAGCAGAAATGAACGTAGAAATGGTAACAGATAAAAGAAAACCGTCTGAAGGAAAGGCTCGCTTAAGGGAAGAGAGATTCCAGCTTCGAGAGAGCTAAGGGCAGCCACCCGAGCGTTTACAACCCTCCGCATTTATTGAGTAGAAAGAGCAGGGAGGAGGACGTCACGACTGGTCAGCCACGTGATGGATCACAGGTTCACATTATTGTCATCAGACTTTCAGGACCTACCTAATAACAAACACTTGTGCCTGGGGCGTGACTGCCCTCAGCATAACCTCTGCGCGGCAAACGCAGTTTGTCTGTTTGCCAACATTCTGCATTTATGAGAAGCAGTTTTGCGGCTTACTCAGCCTCCGGTGGTATCCTGAGCCGATGATGACCCTTACTCTTTCGGCCTCCAACAGGGTATCTCATAGGAATGTGAATCATACAATGTTTGCCTTTATGCTTATTTCATTTCACATAACATTTTCAAGGTTCATTCATGTGGCAGAAAATATCAGAGTTTCATTCCTTTTGAAGGTGGAATAGTATCATATTGTTTGTATAGATCACATTTTGCTTATGTATTTGTCTATTGATGGACACAACCTTTTGGCTATTGTAAATAATGGAGCCATGAACACTGTTGCCCAATTTTCTGAGTTCATGATTTTAATTCTTTTGAATTTCAAAATAATTTTTAATTTCAAAAATAACTTTGAAATTCTGTTGAACGGTATCTTCAATAAGTTGAGACATATACATTTGTATATATTTGAGTATTTTTCCCATTTGCTATCAAATTTTGGCCTTTTGTTATAGATACATAAGAATTTTTTTATACATGTGCTGGATATTTTGTTTTCAGTTTTGTTACACATCTGCTAGTTTGTGACCTATCCAAGTGTTTAAATTGTTTGTTTGTAAATTGAATTACCAATATTTTAGTTTATATTAGTTCTTTTTGTGTCTTAAGCAATGTGTTCATAACTTAAGAAAATATTATCCTATCTTATCTTGTAAAAGCTCATAGTTTATTTTTCCTTTCTTCACCTTTTAGTTTTTAACTCACCTAAAACATATTTGTGGTATGGTATGTGACCTTGGGCAAATGTTCCATTTTCCAGATGAACAGTTTTCCCAGTACAACTTGATGAATTTATTTTTCCCAGATCTGCAGTGACATCTCTGTCTCCTTTATAGTCACATTCTCCAAGAACTTTGCCTGTTCTTAGTCTCCTCAGTTCCTCCACTGTCCTCTCTATTCAGGATATTTACCTCTCATTTCAATGATCTTTATGTGGATAAATCAAACCTTTCAGGCCTTATTGTACCAGGGCCATCAGCACAGTTTTGTTTGTCTGTTTTCTTCCTTGTTTTGATATAACTGTCTATCCCCTCAGCTGAGGATGTGTGTTTTGTTTTGTTGCATTTTCATCTGTCTTCAAGTCCACCAAACTGTGACCGAGTTTCCTAACCCACTGTTTTGTTTTTCCTTTTAAGTTTTTTTCTCCTTGTGTCATTTCCCCAGGCTCACTTCTTAAACTGGAGGGCTCCTAGCTCAGTTACTGGTCCTCTTCTTTTTTTCTGTACCTTTTCTCTGTTAAGCTCATTGGGGTTCTTAGCTATAACCTTGTCTCTATATAATATCTATGTATTAATGACTTCAGTTCAAAACAAACTTGGCATTCACCAAACTGAACGGATCTGTGCCTCTTTCTTCCCACCCTAAACTTCCTGCAGCTGTGTCTTTCCATAGTCCCACTGGTAGGAGGTCCCCAATTTCAGTTGCTCCATCTAAGCCCTTAGAGTTGCCCCTGGTGCTTGTCTTTCCCTTGAAACTGATATCCAACTAGTAAACGGATCCTGTTGGCTCTACCTTCAGAATACACCTAGGTTCCAGCCATTTCTACGGTATGTTCCTGCTTCACCTAAATCCTCTAAGGGTTATTTCTAAAGCAGCAGTTGAAGAAACATCAGATTGTGCCACTTTGGTGATTAAAACCCCATTGTAGCTCACCGTTTATTGGGAGTAAAATCTAAAATTTTTACAGTAAGCTATAAGGGGGCCTTTTCCATGCTCCTCTCCCCGTTACCTCTTAGATGTCTGCGCGTACCACTGTTTCCCTCACTGCTCCAGTCATCCTGGCTTCTTCTCACTCTTTGAATAAGCTGTGCACACTCTAGCCTCAGGGCTGTCCTTCCAGTTTTTTTTTTTTTTTTCCCTCCACGTGGGATCCCTCCCACCCCAACACTATCTTCAGGGCTAAATTCTTTATCTCCTCAAGACTGCTTGAATGTTATCCTTCCAAAGAGATCTAGACTATCGATGATGTTGTAAAAAGCAACAAATATGACAACCGCTCCAGCAATTCTTTCTGTTCCTCAATCAACTCTACTTTTCTCCTTCTCTCTGTACCATTTGACATTCACAGACTACATAGTTAACTTACTTATTCTGTTTATTGTTGTTCACTGCCTCTGGGCTACATGGGCAGCTTCATGAGGACAGGCACCTATTTTGCAAACAAATATATCCCAAGGGTCTTAATAGTTCAATAGATGGCTGATCCCTGACATAATGTAGGGATACAGTTCAGACACACCTTCCATCCCTGATGCAATGAACTGATATACTTCACACACACATTCCATCCCTGATATAATGTACGGATACAGTTCACACACACATTCCATCCCTGATACAATGTATGGATACAGTTCACAGACACTTTCTACCCCTGATGTAATGAACTGATATACTTCACACACACATTCTATCCCTGATATAATGTATGGATACGGTTCACAGACACTTTCTATCCCTGATGTAATGAACTGATACAGTTCACAGACACTTTCTATCCCTGATACAATGAACTGATATACTTCACACACACATTCTATCCCTGATACAATGTATGGATACGGTTCAGACACACCTTATCTCCCTGATATAATGTATGGATACAGTTCACAGACACTTTCTATCCCTGATGTAATGAACTGATACAGTTCACACACACATTCCATCCCTGATATAATGTATGGATACAGTTCACAGACACTTTCTATCCCTGATGTAATGAACTGATACAGTTCACACACACATTCCATCCCTGATATAATGTATGGATACAGTTCACAGACACTTTCTATCCCTGATGTAATGAACTGATACAGTTCACATACACATTCTATCCCTGATAAAATGTACGGATAGGTTCGGACACACCTTACATCCCTGATATAATGAGCTGACACAGTTCAGACACACATTTTATCCCTCTGTAATGATGCTAAGCCTAAAATCTAGGGGTATAGAAACTTTAAGTAAAACCCCCTAGAAACGGACTGCATAGACCACATGAGGTTTGTTGTGAGTTCCCTGTGAATAAGATGGGTCACACCGTAAGATGATAGACAGTATCAAAACTTTGCAAAGTTTACAATTAGTGGTACGGGAGGGGGAGGAAAGTAAGACTTTTTTTCCTTGCTCATCAAAATGTTCATGGCTGGTAACTTCCAACAAAAGACAGATTAGCAACAGAAAAGTGTGGCAAATTTACTTAATAGAAGTTTCATGAGGCAAACCTTAAAAGCATGATTAGATCATTTAAAAATATGATGTGATGGAAATAAACGACTGAGCAAGGTTTGTCTGTTCAGATTCTAGTGGCCTCCCCATGTGATAATTTTTCCGCTCTGGGCATTGGTCAGGGCCCCTATGGAATAAGGTGCTTGTTACCTTCTTTCAGAAGTGGTAGGTCTGAGAATTCTTTTGTGGACAGCTCTCAGGGGAGAAGGGCAGAAAAAAATCAGAAAGTTACCTTTCTACTTCTTCAGTTTTCTCAATTTTCTTCAGCGTATTTAGTATGTCAAGTTTGCATCTGATGAAAAAGCTGAACACTGTAAAATACTTAAAGAGGTGTATTCTGAGCCAATGTGAGTCATGATGACCTGGGGAAAAGCCTCAGAAGATCCTGAGAAAGTGTGCCCAAGGTAACCTCTGTCTCCCTAAAACTTAGGGAAAGAACTTACATGCAAAGTCATAAATCAAAACATGTAAAATATACATTGTTCCAGCCTGAAAAAGCAGGACATGAAGTGGAAGGCTTATAAGTCACAGGTGGATGCAAAGATTTTTCTGACTGGCAATTGGTTGAAAGAGTTAAGCTAAAGATGTGAAGTCAGTAGAAAAAAACGCTCGAGTTAAGGTAAGGGAGTTAAGGTAAGGGACACCATTTGGGGGTCCTCCAAATCAATTCCATTCTGCCACTATCTACAGTCAAATGCTCTAGCCCAAGCTAAACTCCCACGACCATCTGCCACGATCTATCTGGAGATAGTATCAGATCCCACAGGGTGGGGGCTCAGTCCGTTAATACTGCCTTCCATTTCCAGTGTCAATCACAAGTCCCAAGTTGTCCTGTGCTTTTGACCAAGTGATTGTTAATTGGGGATCCCACGGCCCTTCCTTGGGTTCGGTTAGTTTGCTATAGAGGCTCACAGAACTCAAGGAAATACTTTCCTATGTTTACCATTTATTGTAAGTGATATTACACAGGATACACAGAAACAACCAGACGAACAGACACCAGGGTGAGGTCTAGGAGAGCATTAGAGCTTCTGTCTCTGGGGCATTAGAGCTTCTGTCTCTGGAGCATTAGAGCTTCTGTCTCTGGAGCATTAGAGCTTCTGTCTCTGGGGCATTAGAGCTTCTGTCTCTGGGGAGTTGGGGCATGCCGCCCTCCAGGCAGGTGGGTGGGTTCTTATCACCCTCCTGTTCAGCTTCATGAGCTTAGCTGTCCAGAAGTTTTCTGTCCTCTCCTTTTGGCCTTTATGTGGAGACTTTATTGAATAGTCATGATCGAAGCATGGACAATTGCATAGAAATATGATTAGACAAAGAGTATGACCTAATGTTGATAGAGTGAGTGGGGACACCCATGAAGGACTGTCTGATCAGATTCTTCTTGGCCTCTCCGTATAGCATTCCCTCCTCCAGGGTATGAGAGAGGGCCTCTTTTGAAACAGAGCTCTTGTGACCTGCAATCAGACAAGGTAGTCAGATAATTTCTTTGTGACCAAAAGTGGGGAAATATTGGATTATATTTTTAGTTTCTAAGGCTTTCTTTGGGGAGAAAAAGAAGCAGGTGGAAAGAGGGAAGGCAAAGATCACAGACATTCGGTTTTCTGAGGCCTAAAGAACCACAACATTGGAACATAACTATGGAATTATGAACCAGAAACCCTAGACAAAAAATCAATATTGTAATCATATCACTCCCTCCCTTTTTGCTTCATCTTTCAGTGAAAGCACAGCCACAGTGACCACAGAGTCTCCCATTTACCATATGCATGGGAAGGAGTCGACTGTCAAAAGACACCTCTTGACACCCTTTAAGGACCCTTGAACCTCCCCAAGGCCCTCTTCAGAGCTCCAGTCACATCCTTGTTTCTAAGGCTGTAGATGAGGGGGTTCAGCATGGGTGTGAGAATGGTGTAAAACACAGAGAGGACTTTGTCCTGGGCTGGCGTGTGGTAGGAGTGTGGCAACATGTAGGTGTACATGGCAGCCCCATAGAACAAGGACACCACAGTCACGTGGGATGAACAAGTGGCAAATGCCTTCTTCCTGCCCTCCACTGAGCTCATGCGGTGAACTGTGGGCAGGATTCGGGCATAGGAAGCAAGCACTACAGAGAAAGGAATCAGCAGCATCAAAACACAGCACACATACATCACTGTCTCGTAGAGGGCTGTGTCTGCACATGCCAACTTCAGGACTGCCGGAGCCTCACAGAAGAAGTGGTTGATCTCCCGGGAATTGCAGAACGGAAAGCTCATGGTGATGGGGGTTAGGAGGAAGCCATCCAAGGAGCCCCCAAACCAGGAACCTGCTATAATCATCCAACAGACCCGGCGGCTCATGAGGACAGGGTATCTCAGAGGGTTGCAGATGGCCACATAGTGGTCATAGGCCATGAGGCCCAACAAGAAAAATTCAGCTCCCACAAGGGTAAGGTAGAGGAAGTGTTGAGCTGTGCACCCCACAAAGGAAATGGTCCTTTGATCCAGCAGGTAATCAACCAGCATCTTAGGCACAATGGTGGAAATGTACATCATGTCAATTAAGGAAAGGTGGCTGAGGAGGAAGTACATGGGTGTATGAAGGCGCAAATCCGTTTGGATCAGGAAGATCATAACCCCATTGGCCATCAGTGCAGTGACGAAGATGATAGAGATGATGGCAGAAAGAAGACCTGAGGTTTCCTTTCTGTCGAACAGCCCCATGAAAGTGAAGTCTGTAGAGGATGTGTTGTACTCTTCCATTGATCCTACAATTGTGTTGATATCAGGTAATATCTTCCAAATAAGATGACAGCATTCCCAGGGCAGTAAAATAACAACATTTGAATTAATTGTTAGGCAGCAAACTTTTAAAACTGGGAAGAAAACATTTAAAAAATCATATTCTTGGCACACTGGGACTGATATCTAGCATTTAATCTATTCCAAAGGGTTTTTAAATAAAATTGGTCATTATTAATCAATAATTGCTTAAATACATTGGAGAAGATGATGTCAGCAGATGATACTGTATTACAATGATATACATAACAATGTCTAAGGGTGCATACCATGCTACACAGCAGTTAAACCTACCATGGTCTGGTGTGTGTGTGTGTGTGTGTGTGTGTATGTATTACCTTAGATGCATTTAAATTTGTATTATTATTTAATGCAGTCTTCGTGTGGTCAGCATCACCACCACTTTCAAAACATCTTTGGTGCTGGCTGTGAGTAGCTCATGTCTTCCATTTAGCTACAAGTATGAGTTATCTACCATTTGGATCACAAGTCACTGTCTACGTCATGAGAGTATACTTGGTGTTAGTTTATCCATGTCCCAGACAAATTATAAGGGATGAAATAAAAAGGGCAACAGAAACTCAATGGAAACTACTCTTGCAAATTTAGACACAAAAAATTAATAAAAGGGGCATTCAGTGTTACTGAATTTTTTTTATTTTCAATTTTAAGATGATGAGGAATTAGCATTAGGATTATGATTAGCATGACCACTAGAAACTAGTATTGGCAATTACTATTCAGAGGAAATACCACAGGGACATAAACCTTGAGCTATAACTCACTGATTATTTTTAGAAATTATAATTTTTCATAGTTCTTGATAATTGAGAAAAACTGAGTGTGTATTATATAATTTCAGGTTACAATAAAGTAACAAATGTCCACAACAAACTTCATGAAAGTAAAGGATAATTTTTCACGTGTTTTAAGGCTAAACGTGTTTCAAGACAGACATTTTACCAGCATATTTGGGAGTAAAACTAATTAATGCTCCTCTAAATATTCTAAAAATATTAGCAGTTTGAGTCCATTGCCAAGAAAAAGAAGTTGCTACTGAGAATGATGATGATGACATCGTGGAGTTTACTTTTGCCAAGTGTCATGCTAAGAATTGCTTTGTTTCTATCAACTCCCTGATCTTCACAATAGAACTAAGATGTGAGGAGCTGTAAAAGCCGCGTTCACCAGCGACAGCATCGAGGGTGATGTGTTGTGGTCACGGGGTCTGTTCGTGCGAGGAGTGTCTGGACTGGAGTCTCGATTCATTATATGTTCATACACATCCATTGTGTATATGGGAGGCTTTATATGGGAACAGCAGCTGGACAGTTCCTGTAATTAGCAAATAAAACGTACCAACCATGGGAACCTGCTAAATTGTTAACACTGTGTGATGATTAATGTGACTACTGAAAATCAGTCATACTTGAGAGTAGATCACATAAATCATTAGAATCAGGATTGCTGTTTCATGGGTGTAAATTATGTATACAGATATACACATGTATAAAAATGTACACATATATACATATGCATATTATATATATTATATATAGGTATATTTTGCCAATTCAGAATCTTTGGTGTCAGCTTTTATACATTTTTCTGATACTATGTACAATGTCAACATTATTTAAAACTTCCCTCATTTTACTTTTACTTTTTTTAGGTTTCATTAATAGAGCCTATTAAAATATATTTCTAAAGGAAAACTGACCTCCAGTTTATGTCATAGCTTAAATATTAGCAGTATTTCAGCTACTTCCACACTTCCTGCATTTTGGGTTTGACTTTTATGGTGCGATAAGGCAGCAGAAACAGAGGGAAAATCGTGTTGCTTCGCAAAGTCAAATAGCGGCCTCTGCTCTCTGTTCATGCTCACTCCCATTTTATACACACACACACGTATATGTAATAGCACAGGGACATACATCTTGAGCTGTAACTCACCGATTATTTTTGGAAATTGGAATTTTTCCATAGTTCTGGTAATTAAGAAAAACTGAGTGATGGTTTTATACAATTTCAGGTTACAATAAAATCCACAAAAAACTTCAAGAACATAAAGGATGATCTTTTATCCATTTATATATATATAAGTATTTATTTTCATAATCTCCTTCCATAGATTTATATATGTATATATGTAATTCTTCTGTGGTTCTAGCTTTTTCTGTGGCCAGCTAGCCCTGTAGACCTAGCAATACAAAGGGAAATTCTAAAGTGGACTGCATTTCGCAGCCAACTGGCCTTACTTTTCCTATCTGCACACAAAAGGTCTAATTTATCAGAGAACAAGCCCTCCTCAAAGTAAATTATGATTTTAAGTAAATGTTTTGTTAAATGTATTATCTCCTCTCTCACTAGAGTGAGCACAGTAAGTAACTATACTTGTTGAATTTCTCCTGGGCATAGATCATACAGCTTTGCTATGGTTTAGTACACATAAAAATAATCAGAAAATGTTTGGAATGATTCCGTGACTTTATATAGGCATTTGTTTCTGAAATGATGAAGGCAACATACAGTAAAACAAAATTTAAAATTAAATGAATTGAGTTCTTCCTCTGGTCATGACATTAATTAATTCTGTGATCTTGAATTCTCTTCCTAAACACCCTGAGCCTCAGTATCTGCTTATATTAATTGAGATAATGAAACACTCAGGGTTACTTTAAGAATCAAATAAGAAATTGATAGTTACAGGTAAAGATATTTTATACAATACAAAGTAAAATGTAAGATATCTGCAAATTATTTCAAAACTATTGGTAAATGGGTGCGAATTCTCAATGCCTCATTTAAGCAATCTACATATTCAACTGAAATCCATGAATTTAAATTGCAAATACCTCCCAATCTTCAGAAAACGTCTGTAAACCCAGGCGCTCCCAGTGAAGTTACATCAGCAGTTAAAGTCTATCTTTTCCCCCAGATATCCTTTGACTTGAAAGAAATGTTACTTAGTAGAAATTCTCAGAAAAAGGTATGCATCGCAATTAAGCTTGCAGAAAATCTAAACACCTTTGAAGAGCAGGAGTATGCTTGGCCTGCAAATTTTGAGAAAATTAGAAAAAAATGTTAATGGATAAAATAGACATAATTTTATTGGATAAAATTTTCTTTTAGGCTTACTTACACTATTTTTTATTGCATAATACCATACACCAATACCATAACACCATACACCATACACCAAGTTGCATAAATCAACACATTTATATTATCCTGACATTTGTAAATATTCTCTACTATTTTATAAGGGGTATGTGTTGGTTGAGTAGGGATGGCTGCAAATAATTTCCTCCCACATCACTACAATTGGAACACAGGACACAACGCTTGCCCAGGACTGTGATGATCACCCAGCCCATCCTTTAAAACGAGTGACAACGTAGTTCCTACGTTGTAAGCTGCAGCCTTTGCCTGCTTCCATGTGACCACTGGTGAAGTTTTTGCCAAAGAAAAGAGCATGCTCCATGCTCCTTCAATGCAGCAGCCTGTTAGGAAGCTCTGTGATAGCTTAGATTAAAGCTGCTTCATGCAGTTTTCTTCCTTGCCCTCTGAATCTGCTTGGAACCAGTTTTCTCTCTTTGCAATATTCAACATTTCATAATGTGAATATGACTACAAGATTATCTTTCCTCCTTCTCTATACCAGTCACACTTCTCCAGTTATTTTGTGCATTCATGTATGAATTTTCCAAAGTGCTCAACTTCCAGGTATTTACCTGGGATAGCTTTTGCAACGTCTATTTTAGAATATAATACCTCAATTTCAACAGATTACTCTAGGTGCGGTTTTTCCTGTACAGAATACACTGGCAACATTACTTTTCTGTTATCCCAGACACTTTGACTCATTATATACACATTCAAACTTACAGTTATCTTTTCACATGAGAAGTTCTCTAGACAGGTCAATACAGTGTTGTGCAATTTTTTAGACTAAATACAAAAATGTATGTTCCTAATTTTTCTGTCTTCCTAAATTCTGTTTAGTATCTCAAAAAGTTGGAATCATTAAGAATGAACTCATATTGAAAGAAAAATCATACAATGATTAGATAATAAAGCACTGATGTACTCTGACAATTTTAGAGTAACTTAGAACCACATTCCTCAACTCACACGTGCCTCCTGACAAGACCTGGAAAGAGACTACACACTAGAAGAAATCCCGCAACTAAAGAGACCTGTGATTTCTGATGAGAGTTTATTTTATGCCTTGGTGTGGTGGACACTAAAAAATTGCTTGTGAATCACTGGCAAAGTGGATCTGAGAAATCCAGGTGTCTGCACATTCTTTGAAATCATTGTGGAAGAAAGGATTTTTAAAATGCTTGCACGTTTGACAGTCAGGCAACGAGTCTGTGTTTGAGATTAGAACGCCTGTAGGAGTCTGCCTTACGTCAGCTCTGTGTCTTTAATGCAAGCATCTTCAACTCTCCAGTCATCAGTGTTCTTATCTGTAAAATGAAGGCACGAAGACAAAGACAATGCACCGTTCAGAGATTCAGGAAGCCTGGTTCATAGTCTGTACTTTAGAAACCAAGAGTAAGTACAGGTTTTTCCTTTCGGACTCCGCGCCTTCCAGGTTTTTCCTTTCGGACTCCGCGCCTTCCGGGTTTTTCCTTTCGGACTCCGCGCCTTCCGGGTTTTTCCTTTCGGACTCCGCGCCTTCCGGGTTTTTCCTTTCGGACTCCGCGCCTTCCGGGTTTTTCCTTTCGGACTCCGCGCCTTCCGGGTTTTTTCCTTTCGGACTCCGCGCCTTCCGGGTTTTCCTTTCGGACTCCGCGCCTTCCGGGTTTTTCCTTTCGGACTCCGCGCCTTCCGGGTTTTTCCTTTCGGACTCCGCGCCTTCCGGTTTTTCCTTTCGGACTCCGCGCCTTCCGGGTTTTTCCTTTCGGACTCCGCGCCTTCCGGGTTTTTCCTTTCGGACTCCGCGCCTTCCGGGTTTTTCCTTTCGGACTCCGCGCCTTCCGGGTTTTTCCTTTCGGACTCCGCGCCTTCCGGGTTTTTCCTTTCGGACTCCGCGCCTTCCGGGTTTTTCCTTTCGGACTCCGCGCCTTCCGGGTTTTTCCTTTCGGACTCCGCGCCTTCCGGGTTTTTCCTTTCGGACTCCGCGCCTTCCGGGTTTTTCCTTTCGGACTCCGCGCCTTCCGGGTTTTTCCTTTCGGACTCCGCGCCTTCCGGGTTTTTCCTTTCGGACTCCGCGCCTTCCGGGTTTTTCCTTTCGGACTCCGCGCCTTCCGGGTTTTTCCTTTCGGACTCCGCGCCTTCCGGGTTTTTCCTTTCGGACTCCGCGCCTTCCGGGTTTTTCCTTTCGGACTCCGTGCCTTCCGGGTTTTTCCTTTCAAACAGTATTGACCTTATTCTATCTAACTCATAAGACTAAGGTTTGCTTAAATTATCTTTTAAAAAACAAGCAGCAACCATTTAAGAAAAGATTCTTTGCACTGTTACACTCAATAGCATCCTTACACCTGAGATTTACAATACTACAATACTCACTCCATGTAATTCCCACAGAAAATCAAACAGGCAATCTTCTTCTCAATGCACTTGCATTTGGCATGGAGGGAATGGCACAGTCATTCCTCTTTATACCTGTATCTGAGATTTCCAGCCCAGGAGTTGCAGACAACTCTGCCTCAACTTTCTTAGATTCAGTTTACGTAAATCTTGTTTATGTCATATAAAGAATGTAAATTAAGTCAGACCACAATGAAATGTTCTGGAAACCCAGTCATTTGCATATGCACCAAATATTTAAAGTTCTACTATGAGGGGGAGTCAGTCTAGGTGCTCATCAGCATTTGGTTTGTCACCTGTGAAAGTCCGGCATAATTCCGAAAGACCTGGATTTTCATTAAGGGAATAGGAAGAGTAGAACAAACAAAGAGTGAGTATAAGTAGAGTAGAAACTCCTAGATGATCCATATTAATTGCCTAATTTTACTCAAGGATTTTGCATCATTTAGACAAAACCTTAACTATTAAATCCAATTATTTAATTTCCAAAGAGCTTCATAAAATATTGTATTCATGTGTTCTATATGATCTCACATTTCTCATATCTCCTCTCATCCATGCAATCTGAATGCCACCCACTCACAACACATGTGACATGTGACACAGCATGTGACACACATCACTAAGTAGGAATCAAGGAATAGAATACACATAATTTTCATAAAAATTGTCCAAATATCTAATTTTATCCCAAACTGTATTCCATCAAAAGATGATTATCTGTCACTCACAGAGAGCTGAATCTCTCAGGATAGCCAGAAGGTTATGTATAATTTAGTAAATCAAAAACTTAGTGGTAAACTACAGGAACTTTATGTAACTAAACAAGCTATGAAGAACTAAGACTTTTTAGAGGGTTGAAGGTGGTATTTTGCTAGAAGGAAAAATGATCAGATTTAGTAGACTTAAATTCTCTTCTAGCTTATACCGAGAAGAAAACACACAAAGCAATTAACAGGCAATGGTATCCACAACAGGAAAACCTTCAACACCTAGGCCATCTGGATGCCAAAATGCTGTCAGCATGTTACCCCTGAAGATCCAGTATGCATAGGTTTCTAATCTGGATTTATGAACTTGGCATGACTGAAGGTATCCTTAGCAACTGATGATGGAGTTAGGACAAAGAGAGACATGCAACAAGTTTATTAGGGGCTATTCTTGTAATATAACTCTGCAGAAGGAAGTATTACTAAGCCAAACAAATAAATGTCACCTTAGAAATCCTTGAAACAATTTGCATTGCCAGGACAAACTGCATAAATTCTCCAGCCTTCTAGAAACATGTAATACTGCCTGTTTCTTATTTTTACAGGGAAATATTTAGCAACTAAAGAGGGATAACAGGTCTGAAAAACTAAACATGGAGGAAGAAAGCAGCAGACCAGTAAAGAATGCAGTATTATTCTGGGTGTTCTGCTTTTGAGATCCCTGGCGCCACGAGGGAGCGCCCAGATTGAGAAGAGGTATGAGTTTAAATAGTTTTCTTTGAGGGGACATGAATGAAGTGCTCTGGGAAAGCGCAATTTCCTTCCTTTTGGATCTCAGGAGACTTTAATGAGACTGACTTATTACAGCTAATGAGAAGTGTACTGATGGGTGGAAAAGAGTGAATGTTCAAGTGATAAGGGCTTTGAGAACGTGTTTCTACTCCTGTGCTTCAAAGTGTAAAACTGATTTCCTGAGTGTTTCATCAGAAAGTTCTGCCAGCAGCTCTTCCTCACAGAGAAATGTGGCAACAAATGTGGAAAGCCATTAAAAAGATTAAAAGTAGCTTTATTTCTGTTATATTTTAGTAACAAAACATCTGTTATGCTTATTGGTAGCTTAATAATTATTATTTTGTTTCAGCATGAAGGTAATGCATACCCATCGGGAAAAACATACCAGAGAGGGTTATCGAAAACATACCATATAGATGATTATCCTTACAAAATTGCACTTATACTGTATGTGTTGGTGTGTATGTATGTTCGTGGGTGTGTATGTACCAGCACACTACAAGAGCTTTATGTAACTAAACAAGAGGTAGAGAAGCAACAGAGACATGCAGAAACTTAAACACTATAAATATATATGGCATTTATACAACATGTGTGTAATGAGTGTCTGTGGGTTTACATGTAATTTCACAATTTGCATTGTTCACAAAATACACCATAAAAAGTGTCCCTGATGTGAAATATTTTCCCAAATGTAGCATGCAATAACCCCAAAGTATTATACTTTATGGGCATGCTCAATATTATTTAATTAATGCTCCATTTTTATAGCATGCATACAGTTTTAATTTGGGGGACTAAAATAATGTGCTGATTAAATCCTTACATCTAATTTGAGTACAGATTTTGGACGGTTTCCTCATTAACTCTTCCTCAGTCAACATTATTTAATTCATTTGTGTGAATATTTTTCAAGTTTTGATTTCATCAAGTTGCACCTCAAAAATACTATTGTGTCTGCCATTGGCAGGTTCTTGGTCTCGCTGACTTCAAGAAAGAAGTAGCGGACCCTGCGGTGTTACAGTTCCTAAGGAGGGTGCATCTGGAGAGTTCTTTCCTCCCACGGGTTCGCGGTCTCGCCGGCTTCGGCAGTGAAGCCCAGACCTCCAGGGCCAGGCTACAGCTCTCAAGCCGGGCCACGCCTGGGGTTGCTGATTCCTCTCCGTGGGTTCGCCGTCTCACTGGCTTCAGGAGTGAAGCCGCACAGCTTCACGGTGAGTGCTGCAGCTCTTAAGGTAGTATGGCCCCAAAGTGAGCCCCAGCAAGATTCACTGCAAACACGAGACCACAGCCCTCCCACGCGGCACCACAGCGGTAGCCGGGCAGCCGCGGGGGCCACGGCAGCCTGCTTTTATTCCCTTGTCTGGCCCCACCCACATCCTGCTGATTGGTCCATTTTACAGAGAGCTGATTGGTCCATTTTACAGAGAGCTGATTGGTGCGATTACAATCCTCTAGCTAGACGTAAAAGTTCTCCAAGTCCTCACCCCACTCAGGAGCCCAGCTGACTTAGACTAGTGGATCCTGAGCCAGGGATCCTAGAAAGGTTGATTACTGTCATTAACTTCAAAAAAAATTTTTTTTTTTTTTTTTTTTGAGACAAGAGTCTAGTTCTGTCTTGTCCAGGCTGGGGTGCAGTGGTAGGATCTTGGCTCACTGCAGCCTCCACCTCCTGGGTTCCAGTGATTCTCCTGTCTCAGCCTCCTGAGTAGCTGGGACTACAGACATGTGCCACCAAACCCAGCTAATTTTGTATTTTTAGTAGTGATGGGGTTTCACCATGTTGGATAGGCTGGTTTCAAGCTCCTGACCTCGGGTGATCCATACGCCTTGGCCTCCCAAAGTGCGGGAATTACAGGCGTGCACCACTGCACCCGGCCAACTTTTATTTTTACTATTCATTTATTTAACTTCTTTTTTAAAAATTATTTTATTTATTCATTCCACTTTATTTGAAATTCATGGCATACAAGTGCCTGAGTATATTGTGTGATGCTGAGGTTTGGATTATAAATGATCCCATCACCCAAGTATTGAGCATGGTACCCAATAGTTTTTCAACACCTACCCCCCTCCCTTCCTCCCACCTCTGGGATCTAATAGTTGCCATCTCTGTGGCCAGGTGTTCAATGTTTAGCTCCCATTGATGAGTAAGAACATCCTGTATTTGGCTTTCTGTTCCTGTGTTAATTCACTTAGGATTATGGCCTCTGGCTCTATCCATATTGCTGCAAGGGACAGGATTTCATACTTTTTTAATGCCTTCATAGTATTTCATGGTGTATATGTGCCACATTTTCATTTTTCTTTTTTGTGTTTGCCACATTTTCTTTATCCAATCTGCCACTGATGGACAACTAGGTTGATTCCATATCTTGCTATTGTGAATAGCATGGTGTTTAACATGAGTGCATGTGTCTTTTTGGTATAATGATCTACTTTCCTTTGGGTATATACCCAGTAATGGGATTACTGGGTCAAATGGTAGCTCTGTTTTAAGTTCTTTGAAAAACCTACAAACTGTTTTCTACATTGGCTGGACTAATTTACATTCCCACCAACACTGTAAAGGTCTTCCTATTTCTCCACATCCTCTCCAGCATCTGTTGTTTCCTGACTTTTTGATGATTACCATTCTAACTGGTTTGAGATGGTATCTCATAGTGGTTTTGATTTGCATTTCTCTAATGACCAGTGATGATGAGCATTTTATTATATGTTTGTTGGCCATATAAATGTCTTCTTTTGAAAAGTGTCTGTTCATATCCTTCACCCACTTTCTGATGGAGTTGTTTGTTTTTCTCTTGTAAATTTGTTTAAGTTCCTTGTAGATTCTGGATATTAGCCCTTTGTCAGATGGATAGATTGCAAAAATTTTCTCCCATTTTATAGGTTGTCTGTTCACTCTGAGGATAGTTTCTTTTGCTGTGCAGAAGCTCTTTAATTTAATTAGATTCCATTTGTCAATTTCGGCTTTTGTTGCAATTGGTTTTGGTGGTTCAGTCATGAAGTGTTTGCCCATGCCCATGTCCTAGATGGTATTGCCTAGGTTTTCTTCTAGGGTTTTTATGGTTTTAGGTCTTAAATTTAAATTGTAATTCATTTTGAGTTAATTTTTGTATAAGGTGTAAGGAAGGGATCCAGTTTCAATTTTCTTCATAAGGCTATCCAGTTTTCCTAACGCCATTTATTAAATAGGAAATCCTTTCTCCATTGTTTGATTTTGTCAGGTTTGTCAAAGATTAGATGGTTGAGCAACCCCAAGACATGTAATTGTCAGATTCTCTGAGGTTGAAATGAAGGAAAAAATGTTAAGGGCAGCTGGAGAGAAAGATTGGGTTACCCACAAAGGGAAGTCCATCAGACTAGGAGTGGATCTCTCTGCAGAAACCCTACAAGCCAGAAGAGAGTAGGGGCCAATATTCAACATTCTTAAAGAAAAAATAATTCAACCCAGAATTTCATATCCAGCCAAACTAAGTTTCATATGTGAAGGAGAAATAAAATCTTTTACAGACAAGCAAATGCTGAGAGATTTTGTCATCACCAGGCCTGCCTGCCTTACAAGAGCTCCTGAAGGAAGAACTAAATATGAAAAGGAAAAACCGGTACCAGCCACTGCCAAAACAAACCAAAATGTAAAGGCCATTGACACTATGAAGAAACGGCATCAACTAATGGGCAAAATAACCAGCTAGCATCATAATGACAGGATCAAATTCACACATAACAATATTAACCTTAAATGTAAATGGGCTAAATGCCCCCAATTAAAAGGCACAGACTAGCAAATTTGATAAAGAGTCAAGACCCATCAGTGTGCTATATTCAGGATACCCATCTCGCATGCAAAGACACACATATACTCAAAATAAAGAGATGGAGGAAGATTTACCAAGCAAGTGGAAAGCAAAAAAACAAAAACAAAAACAAAAACGACAACAAAAAATGCAGGGGTTACAATCCTAGTCTCTGATAACATAGATTTCAAACCAACAAAGATTGAAAAAGACAAAGACAGGCATTACACAATGGTAAAGGTATCAATGCAACAAGCAGAGCTAACTATCCTGAATATATATGCACCCAATACAGGAGCATTCCAATTCATAAAGCAAGTTCTTAGAGACCTACAAAGAGACTTAGACTCTCACACAATAATAGTGGGAGACTTTAACACCCCACTGTCAATATTAGACAGATCAATGAGATAGAAAATTAACAAGGATATTCAGGACTTGAACTTAGCTCTGGACCAAGTGGACCTAATAGACATTTACAGAAATCTCCAACCCAAATCAACCAAATATACATTCTTCTCAGCACCACATAATGCTTATTCTAAAATCAACCACATCATTGGAAGTAAAACACTCCTCAGCAAATGCAAAAGAACAAAAATCATAACAAACAGTCTCTCAGACCACAGGGCAATCAAATTAGAACTCAGCATCAAGAAACTCACTAAAAACTGCACAACTACATGGAAACTGAACAATCTGTGCCTGAATGACCACTGGGTAAATAATGAAATTAAGACAGAAATAAGTAAATTATTTGAAACCAATGAGAACAAAGACACAATGTACTAGAATCTCTGGGTCACAGCTAAAGCAGTGTTTAGAGGTAAATTTATAGCACTAAATGCCCACAGGATAAAGCAGGAAAGATGTAAAATTGACACCCTGCAGGAGCAAACAAATTCAAAAGCTAGCAAAAGACAAGAAATAACTAAGATCAGAGCAGAATTTGAAGGAGACAGAGACATCAAAAAACCCTTCAAAAATTCAATGAATCCAGAAGCTGGTTTTTTAAAAAGATAAACAAAATAGATAGAATGCTAGGCAGACTAATAAAGAAGAAAAGGGAGAAGAATCAAAGAGACACAGTAAAATATGATAAAGGGGATATCACCACTGATCTCACAGAAGTACAGACTACCATCAAAGAATACTATAAACACCTCTATGCAAATAAACTAGAAAATCTATTTTATCCCTTTCTATAGGTTGTTTGCTTACCCAGTTGATAGTTTCTTTTGCTGTGCAAAAGCTCTTTAGTTTAATTAGGTTCCTCTTGTCAATTTTCGTTTTGGTTGCAATTGCTTTTGAGGATTTAGTCATAAATTATTTCCCATGGGCAATGTTCAGAATGGGGTTTTGTAGGCTTTCTTCTAGGTTTCTTTATTTGAGTTATTATATTTAAATCTTTATTTCACCTTGATTTAATTTTTGTATATAGTGAAAGGCAGGGGTCCACTTTCATTCTTTTGCATATGGCTGTCCAGCTATTACAGCACCATTTATTAGGTAGGGAGTCCTTTCCCCATTGCTTGCTTTTGTCAACTTTGTCAAAGATAAACAGGGTATAGATCTGTGGCTTTATTTCTTTGTTCTCTATTCAGTTCCATTTAGTCTATGTGTCTGTTTTTATGCCAGTACAATCTGCTTTGGTTACTGTAACATTATAGTATAGTTTGAAGTCAGGTATTGTGATGTCTTTAGCATTATTCTTTTTGGTTAGGGTTACTTTGACTTTTGGCCTCTTTTTTGGTTTCATCTTAATTTTAGAATAGTTGTCTCTACTTCTTTGAAAAATAAAGTCTGTAGTTTTCTATGAATGACATTAAATCTGTAGATTTCTTTGGGCCATTTTAATGAGAGTAATTCTTCCAACCAGTTAGCATGGAATGTTTATTCATTTGTTTGAGTCTTATCTACTTTCTTTCAGCAGTGTTTTGTGGTTCTCCTTGTAGAGATCTTTCACCTCTGTGGTTAACTGTATTCCTAGATTTTTTATTTTTGTGGCTGTTGTAAATGGAATGGAGTTCTTGATTTGGCTCTCAGCTTGAATGTTATCAGTGTTTAGAAATGTTACTGAATTTTGTACATTGTTTGTTTCCTAAGTCTTTACTTGAAGTTGTTTCTCAGTTCCGGGAATCTTTTGGCAAAGTCTTTTGGTTTTCTGGGGGTATTGAATCGTATTATCAGCAAAGAGACATAGTTTGCCTTCTTCTTTTCCTTATTTAGATGCTTTTTATTTCTTCTTGCTGTGCGACTGCTATGCTATAAACCATTCAATGGCACTTATGGGTAAGAGCTGACTGCAGCCAATGTGCCACCCCATGCCTTAGAACTCATCCCTATGTCCATCCTGGCTAATTAGTTTACATCACTCTTCCCACAGAGCCTGCATGTGACCTCAGAAAAATCCTCAGCACAGCAATCCAGAAACCCAGCAGTGATCTTTGCAACCAGCATGTACCAAAAACTCATCAGTTTGACAAAACTACCTTGAATTCTCCTCCTGCATTAATAATTCTCCACATTTCATTTGAGCATCATTTTGAATGCCTGATGGTTGTCAGGCTGAATATCTCTGGACAGGTCCTAGAAGGCACCAGATTTCCATTGCTCTATGGTCCCCAATCATTCCACCTACACTCCTTCCCATGCATGGTCCTGCGTTTTTTAATGTAAAACCATTGACTTCTTGAGAATATCAATTCATATCAAAATCACTCTATGTGCTACACAATGCCTACATACTTCTAAAGTCTAGTAATAAAATGACATATGTATGACATTACGAATTTCAGTAACAAAAACCTTTAGAAATGTTGCTCACGTTCTTCCTCAAGTTTCCAAAAGGGTTGTGCATGACTTGATTGTTGCCATGTTAATTTTGTTCTGAGGGAATCAACAACCATATCTAAGAGAGTATTCCCTATTCACTTAAGTAGAAACTCAGGCTAAGGCAACAGAGTCGTCCAAATGGTCGACTGAGTTACTGGGAGAGCTAAAAGACAAATCAATCTCTCTTCTAGCCATTACTAATTCTTCCTTGAGCACAAATTATGCATTTTGCTAGCTGGTTTCAACCAGAGGAAGCACAAGTTTCCCACAGAGTCAGGCTGAGTTTTGAACTGATTTTCCTGCAGGGATGGCCAAATGGCTCACAAATGGCTTTGCATTCCTTCAGAGGCTGAATATCTGAACTTGAGATGAAATTAACAATGATGGGTCATGAATAATCAAATTCTTCATTAAAAAATTCACTCATTCTAAAAAGGCCTTCTCCTGCAGCAGCATCCATCTTTTAATAGGTTTTGGTTTTCTGGTGTGAGGTAATATAGACATTTTTCCCCCTCTTCCATATACAGATGATGCATTTCCAGTGTTTTCTTATATATGCAGAATGGGGAAGGAATGCTAAGTTGGAATGAGGGGCTCCTACCATATGCCCCAAGCATAAAACTAATTAATATTTGGCCCATGTTCTTCTAACTTTCCTGGAAATATTAGCCTCACTGCTCCCAAGTCTTCAAAACAACATATAACCAAACTCCCAAAACAAGACCAATTAGGTTAACAAACTTTTATTATTTCATCCCCAACCCGCATCCTAACTTCTACAAACACCACAGTTCTTTGATGGGAACTCCCAATGATTTACTGACTGAAATCCAGTCAAGAAATATAGTATCAGAGAGTTATATAATTGTTAGAAAACTTTTGAAATGAAATTTTGTATTTTAGGACAATGAGGTTCACCAAAAAATTGAACTGATCATTCAGAGAGTTTTTATCCCCTCTCTTTCCCCTATTGTTAACATCTGGCATTAGTGTAGTACATTTGTTACAATGAATGAATCAATTTTGATACATTACTATTAACAGTTCATATTTTACATAAGGATGAGTCTTTCTGTTCCGGAGTTGTATTTTTTTCACAAGAGCATAGTACCATGTAACATAATATTATGTAACATTAATTACTGTGTCCTATAGAATAGTTTCACTACTCTAAAAGTCCTCTGTGCTCTGTCTATCCATCCATCCCTCCCCTGACCCCTTGCAACACTTATCTTTTTCCTGTCTCCACAGTTTTGTTTTTTCCAGGATGTCATGCAGCTGGAATCACACAGTATGTAGCCTTTTCAGATTAGCTTCTTTCACATCACAATATGCATTTAAGTTTCCTCCATGTCTTCCAATGGCTTGATAAATCATTTATTTTTATCACTAAATAATATTCCACTGTAGGAATGTGCCACACTTTATCCATTTAACTTCTGAAGGACGTTCTGATTAAGTCTATGTTTTGGAATGTATGAAATATCTACTATGAACGTAAGTTTCCAAATCAGCAGAGTTAATACCGAGAAACACAATTGCCAGATCATATGGTAAGATTATGGTCAATATTGTAAGAAACTGTCAAACTGTATTCCAAAGTGGCTGTACAAGAGTGTTCTTTTGTGTGTAACGGATTGATAGAAATGAAAGAAATTGTAAAAACTGAATACAAAAGTCAATCACCTTTTCAAAGAATAGCTGAAATATTGACTAATATTTATAAAATTTTATTGCATTCATCATCTTACTTGATTTTAAAATCTTACAAGAAAAAATGTATGTATTAAATCAAATTTTATAAAAAGAAAAGTTGGTCCTCAGAAGCATTGAATGATTGGCAGAAATTCCCATGGTGTTTATGTGGAGCTGAAACTGATGACCAGTTCTTATGGGCCAGCCCCCTGCTTCTCTCTGACTTGTGGTTTTTGTACCTCAACATCTTCTTGGTTGGAAATGCTCCCTCATACTACCTGGCACATAGTGTTCTCCAAGACAGTCTGACAAGATTGAGGCGATGTTGAGCCTCCAGCTGAAGAGCCTCGGAAAAGCTGTTCCTGGATTTCAACTGAAAACCCTGCTCAGTTCAGCAAGACCAGGTCTATTTTCTTGATTAAGTGCTCAGCCCAACACCAAGCTGAGCTGTTCTATTTGGCTAAATATTTTGTCAAATACCCAGCAGCTTTTTTCAGTACAAAACGAGGTGTGGCAACGTTTCCTTCACCCACCATCTCCAGTGCCTGCAGAACATCCCTGAACCCAGCTTGGATTTTGTTAAACCAATGACAGTACAAAGCCTGGCACAGCAGCTGGTAGAAGTGGCCTGAGGGGTTTGGGATGTGGTCCTGGTTTCACTACTGTGCCTACAATTTAGACCAAACATTTTCTCTCCAATTCTTAGCCACTTAAAAAGAAATCATACTAAGTGTATAGAACACCCTTGACATAGCCAACTCCATCTTAGAAAAATACTCTATTTTATATTTCATAGGGCACTTTTCCAACAAGGATAAGATGTGTTGTCTACCAAACAACAACAACAAAAAAGACTGTATCCAACCAGAAAAGGACTCAAACAAGCACACTCTTCCATGATCAGTTCTCGTGGGAGGACTCTGTAACTGTCAGAGAGCAGGTCTTTAGCAGCTCGAAATAGGATCAGTTCTCACCAGGGGACTCACTATGTATGATGTGCAATATTGACTGACTTGTGGAGTGGCTTGAGTCTGTGCCCGCGGCTCTGACTACCCAGTGAATGAAAAGTACTAAGGGGAGTGGCCCCCTTGGGAACTCCATGTAGCCCAGGCTGGCTTTTGTGATTGGAATAGCATCAAGAAAATCCTGACACTGTGAAAACCCTGACGCTGTGAAAACCCTGACGCTGTGAAAACCCTGACGCTGTGAAAACCCTGACGCTCTGAAAACCCTGACGCTCTGAAAACCCTGACGCTCTGAAAACCCTGACATTGTGAAAGACACGAGCATTTGTGGTCCTGGTTATTTCTAACCTTGCACCGCTCATGACACTAAATCATTTACAAGGGGTTTCCAGTTCTAATTTTCAGATGAAAAGCTGGGTACTTCCTTCCCACTTTGCAGTGTTATCCAATGCAAAAGCCAGTGCTATAGAGAAGGAAAAATATGCTGTCCACTACTTTTTTAAAAGAGAAAACTTGATAGAAATAGCTCCAACAACACTAACATCTACGCAGGGATCCCCAAAGTCTAAAAATGCTAGTGAATTAAAGAAGCTGAAAAGTGATTACAGAAACTGCTAGTTAATAGGACATTTTTTTCTCAACTACCTTTTGCTGTGTCTTCCAATGTAACAGTTATAGATGCCATATTAAAAAAATAACATCACAGACTCCCTCCCCCATAAAGGTTTAGTCTTGGCATTTCTACAAAACACAAGAATCATTGTTTTTAGTTCCAAATGTAGATAAAGGAGGAGTGTTTTCAGTTGTTACTCAAAGAAGAGATATTTGGATTTTCTAAATCTTGGTGTAAGTATGTAGATTTTTCTTTTACAGTTTTATGACAGTTTAGTCTCTTTCATATGTCTTTCGAACCTTGACATCCCTACACCTTTGATAAACCAATTGATGGATTGTTTAAACAATATAGTCAAAATCACCAGTTCTTATGGAGCCATTGAAGATGGGCAGAATATGTCATGTTAACTCAACATTTGGGGGCATTCATATACACGAACTGCAATCGGAGAAGTGATATGAGAGAAGACTTGGAATTGGTAGAAACAAAAGAATAAACACGAGTGGTGTTTCTAGAACTCCGGTATTGTTTGTGTGTGACTGTTACAGCATCTTCACATTTTGGATGGAAGTACTGCTGGATACGCCTTTTAGCACAGCTGGTATTGTTTGTGTGTGACTGTTACAGCATCTTCACATTTTGGATGGAAGTACTGCTGGACACACCATTTAGCACAGCTGGTATTGGCAGTTCCAGTCAGCATTACCCATGGTATCCATGATGCAAGCCCATATATGCCTAAACAGGATGTGGAGGTTTTAGACGATCAGAATTCTTTCCTCATCACACCACAGGTCCCTTAACATCTTGCCACAACTCTCTTCAAGGCACCCATCACATCCCTGTTCCTCAGACTGTAGATGAGAGGGTTTAATAAGGGGGTGAGGATGGTGTAAAAGGCAGAGAAGACCTTATCTTTGATTGGGGTGTGGTAGGATTGGGGAAGCATATACGTATACAAGGCAGCCCCATAGAATAATGTCACCACAGTCATGTGTGAGGAGCAGGTGGCAAAGGCCTTCTTCCTCCCTTCAGCCGATGTCATCTGGTGCACTGTGATGAGAATCCTGGTGTAGGATGCAGTCACCACCGAGAAGGGGATGAGTAGCATTGCAACACAGCACACGTACATCACTGTTTCATAGGCGGTTTTGTCCCCACAGGCCAGCCTCAGCATGGTGGGTGCCTCACAGAAAAAGTGATTGATTTGGTGAGAGGCACAGAACGGGAGACTCATGGTGATGGGGGTGAGGAGAAAAGTGTCCAAAGCTCCGCCGAACCAAGAGCTGGCCAGGATCATGCAGCAGACCCGCTGGCTGATGAGGACAGGATAGTGCAGTGGGTTGCAGATGGCCACGTAGCGGTCATAAGCCATGAGCCCCAGCAGGAAGAATTCAGCCCCCATAAAGCCCATGTAGAGAAAGCACTGAGCAGTGCAGGCGATGAAAGAGATGGTCCCCTGGCCCACGAGATAATCTACCAGCATCTTGGGCACAATGGTGGAGATGTATAATGTGTCAATGAGGGAGAGGTGGCTGAGGAGGAAGTACATGGGGGTGTGGAGATGAGGGTCTATGTTAATCAGGAAGACCATGACCCCATTAGCTATCACGGCCATGAAGAAGATGGCACAAATGACACCGAAAAAGAATCCTGAGCCTTTACCGTGAGTGAAGAGCCCCATGAGGGTAAAGCCACTGGACAAGGTTTCATTGTTTTCATTCGTGGTAGTGAGTTTGACCTGGAGGCATAAGAAGAGAAGCAGGGTCAACAAAAATGACAAAAGATAAAATAAATCACTTAAACATGTCTGTGTAAACATTATGAGATGAAAATTTTTTATGTAGCTAATATGAAACTTTTTTTTTGGTGTGGTAGATTTGTAGCTTCTTTTTTCTTGGCTATTTCTTTTTGATGAAGAATAATTTCTACATTAGGATTCCATGGGATGAAGACGAATGAATGTTTGCCAATTGATATTTGGCTTAAGGGAGTTTCATTATGACTGAAGAAAATTTGGGCCCTAGAAAGGATCCTTCATTTGGAGTTGGCTCCATTTATTTAAAATGTGGATACAACTGCAAGACAATTGATCCAATATATTCAAACAACCCAAGAAAATAATTCAATAGGCCATTGGAGCAAATTGGGAATTTCTGTGATAATTTTAAAACCTACTAGTCCCATCCAGAAATAACCATAAATTGTAGACACAGCTGAAAACTAAGTTAAACTGAAATAAATATGATTACATTATCTACCTGATCATTGGCCATTCTTATGTGTTCCTTCATCATTTGTCACTTTCTCATTCATTTGCACACCAAATCTTTATGGAGAGAGTCCTGTGCAGTGTTCTATGCTCTGGGGATACTGTAGTAAATAAAAAGAATATGAATCATGTGACTTACATTCTAGTTATGAAATAGGCACAGTAAATCACATGTGGGAACCATGGTTCCAGGTAATGCAAATAAGTGCTTTATGGAAAACTTCAACACAGATAATGAAAGATGAAAGAAAATTCATGTGAAGATTTAGGGCTAGGGTGTTCCTACAAAATAAACAGCAAATGTGACATCCCTAAAGCAAAAAGTAGTTTGGGATAGTCAGGAAACAAAAGTCAGTTCAGGGAGAGAATTACCAGTGATGAAGACAGTGAGATATTAGGGATCAGTTCTGCAAGGTATGCAGGCCGGGATAAAGAGGACAGAATTATTTTCTAAGTATTATCAGTAGAATTGAGTTGCAGTTTGTAACATATAACAGTTTAACTTTAACATGTTCATTATGATCTTTTTGTTTTTTTCTTTTTGTCTCTTTGGTACATTTAAGCCATTTTTTTTGTTTTTGCTTAGTGTTGTATTTTTGTGGGTCTTGAAGGTGTCACAAGAGGGGAAACTCATCTGGTTTAGACTGGGATAGACCAGGTTGTGCTTTCTGTCCTAATATCCCCCTCATTTCACTCAAAAGCTTCCTGATTTGGTTGGTCAGTTGTAAGCCTTGGAGATGGTGACTGAGTGAAATGGATAAAAGATCTTATAGGCCAGAGGCAGGAAACCATACACAATCTTAGAGAGCTATGGGTGGTGCAGTCACATCTTGAATATACGATGAATATAAGAACATCTTTTAAAAGTTTCCTCATCATTTTAACACTCTTTAAAATCTGACTTGGTTTTTGAATTCTTGAGCACTTCTGTGTGCACTCAGGTATTATACGAAACAGAGAGGCAGATGACGCAGCAGTAAGTGCACAGAGGTGGCAGCCAGTTTCTAGGACACCGTCGTGGAGTAGGGGGTTGCTCGATTCTGAAATACTTGCACTGAGAATGCTTGTTTGGGGTTCTGGCTTCATCATTTGCAATGTACCCTAATGCATGTTACTTAAAATCTTAGAGCCCGTTTCCTGGTCTATAATTAGGATATCACAGGAAACTTAAGGGATGTTGTGATGATCAAACATCATGTAACATATGCAAAGGACCACAGCTGAGTAAATTCAAATGCTAATCTATGGTAAGCTGTTGTGCTTGTGAGATAATGCTGATACTGAGGACACAATTTCTTGCCAAAGGCAATATTGCATTTCGTAGCTACTGTGTGTATACCATAGGCACAAACAACAGGAGATACACTATAAAAAACACATGTCGCCTGTTGAACACTAGGGGATACACTCTGAAAAGCACGTGTCGCCTGTGAACACTAGGGGACACACTCTGAAAAGCACATGTCGCCTGTGAACACTAGGGGACATACTCCGAAAAGCACGTGTCGCCTGTTGAACACTAGGGGACATACTCTAAAAAGCACGTGTCTCCTGTTGAACACTCAGGGATGCACTTTTTAAAAAGCACATGTCGCCTGTGAACACTAGGGGACACACTCTAAAAAGCACGTGTCTCCTGTTGAACACTCAGGGATGCACTTTTTAAAAAGCACATGTCGCCTGTGAACACTAGGGGACACACTCTAAAAAGCACGTGTCTCCTGTTGAACACTCAGGGATGCACTTTTTAAAAAGCACATGTCGCCTGTGAACACTAGGGGACATACTCCGAAAAGCCACGTCTCGCCTGTTGAACACTAGGGGACATACTCCAAAAAGCATGTGTCGCCTGTTGAACACTAGGGGGACATACTCCGAAAAGCACGTGTTGTCTGTTGAACACTCAGGGACGCACTTTAAAAAGCACGTGTCACCTGTTGGACACTAGGCAGGGTTCCAGGCTTGTGCACTGTCTTCTGAATTATTTAAAATAATAAAATCTCAGAACATTCTTCCTGATCATGCAAATAATTGCCATTAGAGGAATCTTTTAGCAAGAGATATGGACTTGTAAAAGACTAGTTTCTGGGAAAACTCATTCCAGGAAGAAGACTGTCATTTCCTAAGTTCACTCTCAGATTAAACAGTGAGGATCAATATGTTAGGTAATAGCATTACATGAACAACTAGGGCCTAAAAAATAGTTTGCAAGTGTCTACACATTCTCCAGGGAGGCCTGTTTCAACTTCTGAGTACATGCTCACAAAACCACAGAAACGACTCAACTTTTTATCTACAATGAAAATTTAAAATCTTGGGACACAGGAAAAGATGAACCCTGGTGACTCCTCGGTAGAGAAAAGCCTCTTCAGTTTTGGCCAGCACATGTACAAGGTCTCTCAGGGTGTGAACCACTCAGAGAAAGGACTGACTGTGCGTCTCTGTGCCAGGTTTTCTCTGCAGCAGGGTCTGCTTCTCTGCTTTCCCCATTCTTACCCTCCCCTAGCCAAGAAGTTGTGAAGAACAAGGGTAGAGTGTTGCAAGTAGACCAACAAAGGAGGTTCTTGAAGGAGTGTTCTCAGCACAGTGACTTCATTTAGGAAAGTGAGAAATACACAGACAGAAGGAAAAATGCAAGCTAACAAGAAATCAAAACTTTTCCTTTCTAAGTTTTTCCTTCTCTTTCAACAAAACTTCAAACATAACTGCACAGTTTTGCTTACCAGTTTAGAAGAGGCTGAGTGGATTAGGTGGTGAGGGGAAAAGGGGCTGAAGATTTGTTCTGCCCACTATCCATCCAGAATGCAGATCCTCCATCTCGTGGGTAGAATCTCATCTAATGAGCTCCTCGTGACGACCTGATGAATTAGAAGGAGCTTCCTGCAATGTCAATGGGAGCAGAAACAGACGACAACGTTAGGGAACACTTCAGGAGAGGGTGAACACACTCAGGCGAGTGCAGTGCTTTGCCCATGACAATTAAAAACAGTTCCAGCATGAGAAGTTACAAGAAAAGCTGCAAATAAGAGAGCTGAAGACATAAAATTGTATTAGGGTTGTGGAGGATAAAACTTTAGTAGCTCTCCGGGGATGCAGAAAGGCAGATATTAAATTATAAGAAAGATAGACATGCACTGGGCGCAGTGACTAACGCCTGTAATCCCAGCACTTTGGGAGGCCGAAGCGGGCGGATCACCTGAGGTCACTCCTGAGGTCAGGAGTTCAAGACAAGCCTGGCCAACATAGTGAAACCCTGTCTCTACAAAAATTAGCCAGTCATGATGGTGGGCACCTGTAATCCCAGCTACTCGGGAGGCTGAGAAGGGAGAATTGCTTGTACCTGGGAGGCAGAGGTTGCAGTGAGCTGAGATCGTGCCACTGCACTCCAACTTGTGTGACAAAGCAAGACTCCATCAAGAAAGAAAAAGAGAGAGAGAGAGAGAAAGACTTACATACATGAAATATTGGAACTACAAAAGCAAAACATAAATAATCAATGTTTTAAAAAGAGTGATTTCACAAATAGGAGAGAATTATTAATAAAAATTGAAAAGGAAACTTAGGAAAGGAATAAACAGACTCTGTATATGGATGTTTCATTGCGTTAACACATACACTTGTGTGTGTCTGGGAAAGTGATTTGAAGTAAAAGCATCTGGCAGCATCTAATAAAAACATAGTATCATGCAAACAAAACACAAGAAAAGGAAAACACAGTCACCTACACAGGCTAAAATTCACACTGACCACAGGTGTCTTCCTGAGAAATTCCAAATAAAAGTGAAAAAATGTCTGAACTGAAGATACACAACGTTGCAGTAAAAAGAGGGCTCTGGAGCCAGAATTTCCTTGGGTTTGATCCTTTCTCCACCACTAAATCCTGTAATCACAAGCACTTAAATTATTTTTGTACCCGTGTCCCCCATTTGCTCTGTAATAATAGAAAGGTCACAAGTTTTAAAGATTACATCATTCACACACGTCAGTTTCTTAGACTAGTCTCTAGAATGTGCTGTCTGTTCAGTAAAACTTATTCTCGATATCATTAGATACATTTTAGTTGAAAGTAATGTGTAGCTCAAGCAGGAAGACATTCTGAGATGACTTAGGAGGAATAAACACTAAGATACAGCTGAATATTTGTGTAGATGAAACAGAATTGAGAAAAAGGAAGAAACTGTAATACTACTGATAGTAAATGTTGAATTCAGGTTAAATATACATATTTAAAAAATAATATAAATATGATTGCCTCATTGCATAGAATTCAAAAGATTCTTATTAACAAAAATATATATATATGTAGAAATAGATAGATACATATATATCTATGACATCTAATATGTAGACACAGAGAGATATACCTATCTCTATCTCTACAGAAAACAGGGTCTGAAAATGGAATGCTAATACTATACATGCAAAACAAATTCTATTTAAATAGAATGTAAAATTACGAAGTACCAGAAAGCAGCTTTCATTTATTCATGTATTTATTCACTCAACTGCTTATTGTGATCCAGCTATTCACTAGACATTTTTCCAGGAGCGGAAGATACCATTTACAATATTCCCTCTTTCTTGGAACATACAGGGCAAAGGACTGATGATAAACAAAAACATATACAATTATGAAGAATCTAACATTTTTTCTCAGTAAATGAGCTAGAGAAAAATACATTTTTGCCTATGACTCCAACACGGAGGCAACTGTAAGAATAAGAACGACTTTGGAAAAGATTAACAAAATCAGTTACTAATATTAAAATGAGTTACAAGAATGTTTGTATGTGTGTACATGTGTGTTTGGGTATGTATTAAAATGGCTTAAAATAATGAAAGAAAAAAGATATAACAGCACAGGAAATTAAAATGAAGCATATGGTGAAATGAGATAGAAAACAGCTATGTTAATCATGGCTACAACATCATTCAACGTAAACATCCCCTTTTAAAGTGTAGATTTACTCTTCAAAGAAAACAAAACAAAATGTACAAATGGAAACGAGAACTAAAAGATGCAAAAAGGAATGGCATAAGTATATATAAACTATGATATAATGCGATATTATCAATGGAACAAAGAGAATAATCCTGTAATTTGAATTTTAAATGGAAATGCATTTTGTGCTTAATATATTCAGTTAGCTTCCATAGGACAATCTCTTGTTTTTTTTTTTTTTTACTAAAATATATTAGAATTCTAAAATCATAATAACAGGTTCACATCTAAATCAGAGAATTTGAAATACTTTAACATATGCCTAAAACACTACTTAGGCCAAAGGAAGTTCAAACTTTCATTAAATTAAATATGTATGGAAGCCTATAGGATATAGCTCAAGATGTATCCAGACAAAATTTTATAACCTCTAATAATGTAATTCTTATAAAAAATATGGATGTTAATAAAGATTCAACCCAATACATTAGAAAAATATCCACAGAATACATTTAAATAAGAGAAAGAGCATTAAATACTTAAACGGATATTAATGGATTTTAAAAAAAAGCAGACTGAACATTTAAAGTTGATTCTTTAAAACTGAAATGAAATAGACCTATTTCTGGCCATGCTAATGACACTTGAGGGCAGAAAGGATGACACAAAGCATCATAAAAGTAAGAAAAATGATCCAACTACAGATACGAGAAGAGTGATAAAATATTTATAGTATGGGAAGTTATTTTAACATTATATTGATATAGTTTGAAATTTTAGTGAAGAAGACGATTTTAAAGTATGGTTTTGTATGAGTGTGTGCATACACATAATATGCATATATAGTTATAAGTAGATATAATGCATACACACATAGTCAAAATTCTTAATATGCATATATTATTATAAGTAGACATAATGCATACACACACATATAGTCAAAATTCTAAGAGAATGCCAAAGAAGATCTCTAAATTTGGAACAATTTAAAAGTTTTAATGGAACTCTGCTTTCCCAAAATTCCTAGTTCAGAAAGCCTCCCATAAAAATCTTCTAAGGACAGAAAATTTAAAAATCTTTGTATACAGAAAAATATGGAATTAATTAATCATTTATTTTATAAATATATATAGCCTTCAAAAGACAGAAAACTCTCATAATTATAAACAAGTTCACATATATATTTCCCAAATGAATATTAATTATTAAACTCAGAAGTACATTAATAATAACACATCTTCAAACCTGTTCATATAAACTCCCTCTTTTGCCATTCTAATGCCCTTCAAAGATTCTTGGTTGTTTGTGAGCTGAAGATCAAGTTTTGACTGTGGTTTGTATGTCCCTGAGTGACCTGGATACTCAGCTCTCTGCAGTGCTCTGTCAATTCCTGGCACCTCGCTCCCAGAAAATAGCCTGACTCAGGAGCTCTCTCTGCCTAGAGCGCAATTCTCTCTTCATCTGGTTACTGTAGCCCCAGGTCTCAGGTCACTTATACTTCTTGCAGGAATCCACTCTGGTTTTAATAAGAATGTCAAATGCCCCAGCATATATGAACAAGTAGTTACTCATAATATCAACAACATATCAACAAAATATTTCTTATTCTTTTCCTTTTTGAGACAGGATCTTGCTCTGTTCCTCAGGCTGGAGCACAGTAGCATGACCACAGCTCATTGCAGCCTCAACCTTCTGGGCTCAAGCAATTCTCCTACCTCAGCCTCCTGCATAGCTGGGGCTACAGGCCCAGACCACCATATCCAGCTTATGTTTTTGTATTTTTTGTAGAGACAGGATCTTGCCATGTTGTTCAGGCTGGTCTTGAACTTCTGGCCTAAAGAAATCTTCCTGTCATGGTCTCCCAAAGTGTTGGGATTACAGACATGTGCTACATTATTCTAGAGGAATTTGTCAAAATGATTATAAATTTTATCTGAAAGGACAAGCACATATTAATTGTCCAGCACATTTAATGTTAAAACTTGACTTTGACCGCTGTAGGACCAATGTGAAATGTAAAGGATGAGTAACTGAACAGAAAAAAACAAGGCTCAACAACTAAGAGATATTAAACGGAGAGTATCTAGAAATAAACACTGTCATCTCCCCCCAAAATACAAAAAACCCACATACATGCCAATGTTTCATATAAGTAAGATGAGAATTCAGATAACTGGGAAAGGTAGTGTTTATATATGTGAAGAAAACAAAATTGTAACTTAGAGGTAAAGAGTTAGACTTTAAAATGCACACTCCAGATGAAGTGGCTCAAAAAACTTAATAAATAAATACATTTCTTTGTGAAAACTTTTTTATGATGTTTGAGTCTCTTTAATGAAGAGGTACGCATTTGTATTCTGAAAAAATGCTGAAGTAACGGCAATAAATTAGGATTTTTATTGTGAAGAAGCGGGCAACATCACACACTGCTAGTGTAAGTACAAATTGAAACCATTTTTTTTTTTTTCTGGAAGTGTCTGGCATTTAGCAAACTTAAAAAATCCATGTGTTAGCCATTTTCATCAGTTTATTCTGAGGAAATAAATAGTGTGAAGTGGGAATCATATGTGACGACCTTAAATAAATTATTGCTATTGGTTGTGAAAATAAACTGGAAACAAACTTAATGATCAACATAAATAGGTTGTGTAAATAATAAATAAATCAAACATTGCTCCATTTACATTATCCACATTGATAATGATGTAGGTTAGCTGTCTTTTCATGTAAAGATATGCATAACATATTTTTAAGTAGGAAACATAGCACTGCCTGTTTACAAACATACATGTGCATAGATAAATTACAATCACTTGTAGTCAGCCTGGAAAGTTTTGGATTGGGATAGGAAAAAAATTCCCCCAAAGGCAGAAATAAAGCTCAAGGTAGAGCAATCAGGAGATTTTGCGGAATTGAATGGAGATTGAAGAATCAGGAATACACTTGACCAGAGCATCCTAGAACCTGATTTATTTCACTCATCACATGGTATGAACTTTGTATTTCGTGCCTTTCTAAATAACATGGACCACACTCGGATGTTTACCAGAGTTTAATGAAGACCTCTTGAGTCTTTCTGTGATACGTTCTGACAGGGGCAAGCCCCATGCTGCCCTCACGGCACCTCTTCAACTTGTTTCTACAACTCTCTTTGTTGTTTTGATTTGCTGCATGCTTCTGCCTCCTCAAATATAATATGAGCTGTTTGAGGGTAGAGTCATCCTCTAAATAGTCCTTATATCCACAGCCATTGGCACAGCCTTGTATATATTCAGTCGTCTATACATCAATTGATTACTCCTAGAACACTTTATCTTTTCCCATTCCAAACTCATACTATTAATTTGAGAGCACAAATGGTAGAAAGATTTGCTTTGATATCTTCTATGATATTGCATTGTGACAAGTGGCTGTGAAGACCACTTAAATGTGAATAAAACTGATCTTTGGAAAAGAAAGCAAGCTAATGACGCAGTCCACAAGGCAATGGGAAGACGTAGGCCACTTGGTCCCTTCTAACCTCACAGGAAGTGTTACGCAAGTGCCTTCAACAGAGCCCGACTGACGACTTCTGACCCACCAACCACCACACGATAGCAAGAACATTCCTGTCACAGACCGTCTCTTAGTGTGTCCAAAATGGGTCATAAAAAGCAATCAATAAAATAAGTTCACAAAAGAGTGACTGAATCTATCAAAATGCAAGCAGGGTAGTTGACTATTGTTAAACATTTTTTCAAGAAAGTGATGTTTGTTTTAAGTAAGTGAGTGGCACTTATGAATAAGAGCTCAACATTTATATACTCATGGAATAAAGATGGCAGCAATAGAAAACAGAGATGGCTAGAAGAAGGGTATATGCTAGGTGCCTGGGTGATGGGACCATTTACACCCCAAACCTCGCCATCACAAAATATTACCAGGTAACAAACCTGCACATGTACTACCAGAATCTAAAATAAAAGTAGAAAAAAAATAAAAATTTTTAAAAATTAAATATATACATGAGTGGGTATTTTATAGACGAAACAACAGAAAATGTACAGCCTTCCTCAAGTGTTTCCATGGTTATTTATGCCAAACTGGTGACTCCATTTAATTGTAAAGGTTCCACTTTTCCCTGAAAAATGAATCTTTAAGTGTGCTAAATGGAGAGTTTGACAGTACTCAGGAATAGTTCAACAGTAACCTGTTTTTAGTTTTGACAACTAGGTTTTTGTCTAGTTTTTCCTTCGTTAGTTTAGTTAAAAGTATTTGCCTGTGTACTCCTGGATTATGCTTAATTCATTTTCTTCAATCCAATCCTCTTAAAGTAAACATGCCAGTTACTCATACCTCTACCAAAATTCCTACTTTCCAATCCCATTCGATTTAATTATTTTGATCATCTTACCTAATTCCCTGTCACTTAAAAGATATCAAGTTTGTGGGAACTGAACATGCACAAAGTATCTGAATTATCTCAAATGAGTGAACTTTCCTGTTTTTCTGCTATTCACGCACATTATCTGAGAGAGCCAAATGGCTTTCTTCCCCTGAGAATGGAGAGAGCAGTTGATGATAGTGGATCACTTACAGGTATAATATATCCAGAGAGAGGAATATTAGGTGAAGACAAAATGGGTTACAAACAACTTCACAAGAGGTGAGACCTTAGAAACAAGAGATAAAAGGGAACCTTCTCGATCTTCTTGTTTTCCGTCTTCATGTTAGTGTCTTTCCTTGAAAAGATGAGAGGAGATCCAGGTTAAACGGCACAAGCTTCCAAAAAAGAGAGTGCCAGTTAGAGGTATTTGAAGATGACCATTTAGCTGAAGGCATGGATTTCACACTTCAGCACCGTGCACACAGCTCCAGGAACCAAAGACAGAAGAGTTTAAGTCATCTAGCATATGACATCATAAACGTCCTGAGATTTCTCATGGAGAAAACTCCTCCTAATAATCCAGAAGGAATATCAATTAAACTGGTTCTGGTTGGTACTGAAAACTTGACTCAAAACATGTAAATGGCAAGCAGAGAATGTGTTCCAAAACCAAGGCTTGGGCTGCCTCCTCTGCAGTTTGTTTGTTTGTTTTGTTTTTAATTAACAGCTTGAGAACAGCTGTTTAATGCACGTTTCATCACCAAACTCTGTTGTTTGTTTCCCTAGAGGGCAAATGAGTAAAAAATACCCAAGGAAGAGAAGAGAAGTTTTTCACGTGGCCATTTAATTTCTCACTTTTCCTAACAATAGTCATGATCTAATCCTTTCATTTTTCTCTTCCATTAAGCAGCTTCCCAATAAACATCACTCATTTACCAAATGTCACTAAGAAAAAGTTTTTAATTGCCAATTCAATAAAGGTACTAAACAATCTGTTAAGAACATTGTCAAGCAGGCTCTTGCAGAACAGTTTGGTGTAAAAATCCAACTTATGGAAACTGTTGCTACAAAACCCTTTTGAACACATGATAGGAGATGAAGTTGATGAAAATCAGTTTATACTCGATGGGTGGTTCTCATTCTCCTGAGCTCAGGTGACCTGCCGGCCTCGGCCCCCGAAACTGCTGGCGTTACAGGCGCCAGCCACTGTGCCCAGCCTGGCCGCATTCTCTTGATCCATAAGGTGGACTGTTACGAATCCCTTTCGTTTAGTCTTCTCATAGAAATATATATGAATGCAAATTATGTTGTATTACCTGATGTATCAACTTTAAATGATAAATCTATGCCTGGCTTAAAAGATGAAATTAACATGTGCAGATGTGTTGTTTTCCAACATTCTATTTCTTCCCCTGCTAAGTTTTGTTGGTTATATTTTGCTACTTATATTGTGACACATCATAACATACATATTCAATTTTTAACTGTAAAGACATCAACTGGGCTTTAAATGCATTTAATCGTAATATCTAAAGAAAACTAAACAGTGTGTAAAATAGCTTGTGTAAATGTTAGTTCCAGGAAAAGGAAACAATGGGATCAAAGGTTTAATGGATTGTTGACTCTTTTCTACTTTAGATTGTTTCTCTCTGCCCCTTTCACCACCCACCTCAGGTTTCTTTATTCATATACATGCCAACTTCTATCCATTTTTTTTATGGGATACTACTCGTGAAAATGCCTACATCTTAGTTTTAGCACACACACACACATATATGTAACAAATATTTATATCTACATGAATGTATATTTGTGTGTGCGTGTATAGAAAGAGAGAATATGAGTTGTAAAGTAAAAATAAATGCAAACATAGACAATGACAATATTAGGTAGCCATAAACTGGAAATACTTTATATGTACAAAAGACAATCATTACAGGCATAACAAGCCCAGTTATGTTATTTTAAAGAAATCAAAATTTGGAAGGAGGAGGAAGAAGATGGCAGAATAGAAGGCTCCACCAATTGTTCCCACGGCAAGGACAGCAATTTATTAACTGCCCACACACAAAAAGCACCTTTATACACATAAAAATCACATGAGCACTCATTGTACCTGGCCTTAGCTTTATATGGCTGAAGGAAGCACTGACGAGATAGAAAAACAATTGTGAGTTGCAAATGCACCCTGGCCTCATCCCCCAGCCGCATCAGCATGGTGCAGAGAGCAATTCTGTGCTCTGGGGAGAGGGAGAGCGCAGCAATTGTGAGGCATTGAACTCAGCGCTGCCCTGCTAGAGCAGAAAACAAAGCTGGACCAAACTCAGCTGATGCCCATCCGTGGAGGGAGCATTTAGACTAGCCCTAGCCCGAGGGCAGTTGCCAATCCCAGCAGTTTGAACTCGAGTTCCTGCAAACCTTTCCACCATGGACTAAAGTGCTCTGGGGCCTTAAAAGAAAACCGAGAAAAAGAAACCAGGCCACGGTGACCACAATCCCTAAGTGAGTCCGAGTGCTGACCTGGCCCAGAGCCTGTGGACTATAGGGGGACACGACCTACTGAGACACCAGCCAGGACAACTAAGGGAGTGCTGGAACAACTGCCCTAGCCCCAGGCTGCACAGTGTGTGGCTCCAAAAAAACCCCTTCCCTCTGCTGAGAAGATAAGAAACAGTGAGGACTTTTTCTTGCATCTTGGCATCAACCCAGCCATAGCAGGAGAGGGCACCAATCAGAGTCATCAGAAATCGCTACCAGTAATCAGTACCACTGTGCCAAGGCTTTGAGACTTTCATCATTGATCTAATCATTGCCCCAACCCCTAGTTCCAGGCCCTAGATTGTGGACATTTCTAGACACTCCTTGGGCCAGAAGGGAACCTGCTGTCATGAAGGGAAGGACCCAATCCTGGCAGCATTCATCAACTGCTAACTGAAAGGCCCTTGAGCCCTGAATAACCAGCAGTGATACCCAGGTACCATGCTGAGGACCTTAGGTGAGCCTGAGATTACTGGCTCACAGACGAGACTCAACACATTCCCAGATGTGGTGGCTATGAGGGTGAAACTCCTGCTTTAAAAAAAAAAAGTGGAGAAAAGAGTAAAGGGGACTTTGTGGTGTGTGGTGTGTTAGTGTGGTGGTTGCCACGGGGGTGCTTGTGTAACTCCACTCTTAGCTCCAAGTGGCTCAGAACACAGACAAAGATTTTGTTTGTTTGGGAGAAAGTAAGGGAAGAAAACAAGAGTCTTTGGTAATCTGTATAATTCATCCAGATCTTGTTCAAGAATATCAAGGTGATACCTCAATGAGTCTACAAGAACTACAGCATTACTGGGCTTGGTGTGCCCCCTAAAGTAGACACGGCTTAGATCACAACACACATGTACTTTTGAATATTTTGAATGCTTTCCCAAGTAGGACGTGTACAAAAAGCCCAGATAGTGAAGACTACAATAAATACGTAACTCTTCAATGCCCAGACACTAAACATCTACTAGCATCAATACCATTCAACAAAACATGACCTCACCAAATAAACTAAATAGCCAACAGGTAACAGTCCTGGAGATACAGAGATATGTGACTTTCCAGACAGGGAATTCAAAGTAGCTGTTTTAGAAAACTCAGAGAAATCCAAGATAACACAGAGAGGGCATTCAGAATTAGATAAATTTAACAAAGAGATTGAAATCATTAAAAAGAATCAAGCAGAAATTCTAGAGCTGGAGAATACAATTGGCATACAATACATTAGAAAGATCACTCATCATGACCAAGTAGGATTTATCCCTGAGATGCAAGAATAGTTCAATGTATGCAAATTTATCAATGTGATGAATCATATTAACAGATGAAGGATAAAAGCCATATGATCGTTTAAATTGATGCTAAACAAAGCAGTTGATAAAATTCAACATCCTTTCATGATAAAAACCACTAAAAAACTGAAGATGGGCCGGGCGCGGTGGCTCAAGCCTGTAATCCCAGCACTTTGGGAGGCAGAGGCGGGCGGATCACAAGGTCAGGAGGTTGAGACCATCCTGGCTAACACAGTGAAACCCCGTCTCCACTTAAAAAAAAATACAAAAAATTAGCCGGGCGAGATGGCGGCGCCTGTAGTCCCAGCTACTCGGGAGGCTGAGGCAGGAGAATGGCGTGAACCCGGGAGGCGGAGCTTGCAGTGAGCTGAGATCCGGCCACTACACTCCAGCCTGGGCGACAGAGCGAGACTCCGTCTCAAAAAAAAAAAAAAAAAAAAAACTGAAGATGGAAGGAACATAACTCAACATAATAAAAACTATATATGACAGACACACAGCTAGTATACTGAATGGGGGAAAACTAAAGCCCTTTCCTCTAAGATATAGATCATGACAAAGATGCCCACTTTCTCTACTGTTATTCAATATAGCACTGGAAGTCCTAGCTGGAGCAATTAGACAAGAGAATGAAATAAAGGGCATCCAAATTGGAATGAAAGAAGTAAAATTATTCTTGTTTGCCAATGATATCACCTTATATTTGGAAAAACCTAAAGATGTCACCAAAACCTCTTGGAACTGATGAACAAATTCAGTAAAGTTGCAAGATGCAAAATTAACATTTAAAAATCAGAAGCATTTCTATATGTCAACAGTGAACAATATGAAAAAAATGTAGTCTCATTTCTAGTCGCCATGAATAACATTAAATACCCAGGAATTAACATCAGAAGAGAAAGATCTCTATAATAAAAACTATAAAACACTGAATTGAAGAGGAAACAAGAAAATGGAAAGAAATTCCACGTTCATGAATGGGAGAAATGAATATTCTTAAAATGTCCATACTATCTAAAGCAGTATACAGAGTCAATGCAGTCCCTTGTCAATATACCAATGCCATTCTTTACAGGAATAGAAAAAACAACCCTAAAATTTATAAGGAACCATAAAAGACCCTGAATAGATAAAGCTATCCTTAGCAAAAACCAGAAGTGGAGGAATCACATTAATTGACTTCAAATTACACTACAGAGCTATGCAATCAAAACAGCAAGATACTGGCACAAAACAGACACATAGACCAATGGAACAGCATAAAGAACCCAAAACAAATCCACACACCTACAGTGAGCTCATTTGCAACCAAAGGTGCCAAATCACACACTGGGGAAAAGACAGTCTCTTCTATAAATGTTCTGGGAAAACTGGATATTCACATGCAGAAGATGAAACCACACCCCTATCTCTTGCCCTATACAAAAATCAAATCAAAATGGATTAAAGACTTAAATCTAACACCTTAAATTATGAAACTACTACAAGAAAACACTGGGAAAAGTCTCCAGGACATTGGTCCGGGCAAAGATGTCTTAAGTAATACCCCACAAGCACAGACAACAGAGCAAAAATCAACAAATGGGATCACAGTCGAAAAGCTGCACAGCAAAGGAAACAATCAACGAAATGAATAGACAATCCACAGAATGGGAGAAAATATTTGCAAACTACCCATCTGACAAGGATTAATAACCAGAATATATAAGGAGCTCAAACAACTGTCTAGAAAAAAATTTAATAATATAATTATAAAATGGGCAAAAAATCTGAATACACATTTCTCCAAAGATGACATACAAATTGCAAACACGCATAAAAAAGGGTGCTCAACATCACTGATTATAAAAGAAATACAAATCAAAATTACAATGAGATATAATCTCACCCCAGTTAAAATGCCTTATATCCAAAAGACAACAACAAATGCTGGCAAGGATGTGGAGAAAAGAAAACCATGGTGCACTCTTGGTGAAAACGTAAATTAGTACAACTACTATGAAGAATGGTTTGGAGGCTCCTTAAGAAACTAAAAACAGAGCCATCATATGATCCATCAATCCCCCTGGACATACCCAAAATAAAGGAAAACAGTATCAAAGAGATGTCTGCACTCCTATGTTTGTTACAGACCTTTTCACAATAGCCGAAATTTGGAAGCAACCTAAGTGTCCATCAGCAGATAAATGGATAAAGAAAATGTGGTGCCTACACACAACGGAGCACTATTCAGCTCTACAAAGTAATGAGATCCTTTAATCTGCAGCAACATGGATGGAACTGGAGGTCACTATGTTAAGTGAAGTAAGTCAGGCACAGAAAGATAAACATTGCACGCTCTCACTTATTTGTGAGATCTAAAAGGAGAATTAATTTGTTTCGGAAGAGAAGAGCAGTTTCTTCTTCCATTTAATAAACTTTGACATTGAGATGCACTCAAGGGCCTAGGGTAGAAGTGGAGAAATGACCCTTATTACCTCTGCCCCCCCAAAGCCTGGAGCAGGCAGAGCAGGTCACTCTAGGCGCAAAGAACACTCAGGAGTGGATGGAGCAGAAAATGTGCCCTTTAAGAGGAGCATGGCAGAAGGCTTCAAGGAATGATAAAATGATTGATCAAAAGTTATGAATTTCCTATACAATATAAAATGTTCTTGGCCACATAAGAAAACTCAAGAGAATTCTACAAAGTTTGAAATATGCAGCCCATATCCTTAAGCCAGCATCATGTCCTTCCTTCCTCATGGTGTCCAGCTGCTGTTCATGCTACTCAGATGTTTGTTTCAATGTCACGTCCTTGAGAGTGACTCCGAGGCATTGGGTGATACTCAGTTCAGTGATTTCTTTCTGATTAGCTGACAGTTTGCAGGGAGAAGGGGGATATGTGGTTTGAAAGGAGCATATGAAAGACACCTTCCCAACAGGAAGTCCTGTAGTGTGTGGCTTCTGGGAGATAAAACGGCCACCCTTTCACAGGGCACCATTAGGAGCCATGTCCCTCGGGGATGCGTGAGAAAAGCGAGGAGAACCTGCAGCAGTAGCTTGTGTGAAAGGAGGAAAACCATTTGACAACATCTTGAACTCTAGTAGAAGAAATGATGGCGATTTCAAATGAGTGTGCACGTGTATATGAGCGGGATGGGGGCAGTGCTCACTGAAACCCTGTGACAACTAGCTGTTTCCTGAGTGCAAGCTTTTTAAAGGCAGGCAACTGGATTCCGGTCTATATAAAGGTGGACAATGAATTTTATCCCAATAAGCTTGTCTCCATTGTTTTTTAAAAAATGAGAATTAACACTGAGCCGATTCTGGAAGGTTATGGTTGTAACTAAAATAATAAAATGAAGGAGAAATATTAAGCAAAATACAGTTGCAAAGTAAGTACTAAATGAACAAGAGGTATTTCTGTTTATTACTATTATTATAGTTATTATATAAGAAATTATGCTCTCTTTACTCCATCTAGGCGAGGGTTAAAACAATTCACTTAATGTGTCTGAAAGGATATGGAAGTTGACTATTTGATGAAATTACCCTATGATCAAATTATGCCTGTGTTTATAGAAATAAACCAGGTTTAAAGGGTAATAAATTGGCTTTAGATACCCTAAAGCACAACCTGCAGGCCCAAGGTAAATGTCTCAACCAGCCTGTCTTCCTCAATCCCCAGGGGCCGCCACTTCCACAGTACTGCAGGGACCTGCCAACCTGGATCTCACTGGCTCCTGCTCCCTGAGAGCGTCTGCTCTACATTCCTCTGCTCCTTATTTCCAGAAAAGGAAAAGTTGTGAAAGAAAAGATTCAGACTAAAAAAAAGCAAAGTAAAAAAAAAAACTCTAAATATGTGAAACCATTGTATTCCAGTTGATTTTTTGATTTTTCTCTTTGGAGATCACATGAGTATATATTTATAAATAAATTGATATAGAAATAAATGTATATTTATTGTTGTTTCCTTTGTAAACGCAGCAGTCACTTTAACAAGCCAAATTTCTTGCCTGAAAGTTACTATATCTATATAATCATTTACTAGTAAAGGAGTGAGAGACATGCCATCCCCCAAATAGCAAATTGGACCAAATTGGAATACTGATTACTTTGAGTTAAAAACATAGGAGCAGTGGTCGTTTCAGAAAGGGCCAGCTGATCATTCTCTTCATACATGCGTGAAGCCATAGAGATTCCTCAGCAGGTACACCCTCCATGTACCAGCTGAGAAAATAGCCCTCACACCAGACACTGGGATCTGTGCTGCAATGGATCAGAATGAATACACTTACCTAAGTAATCCTTCTACAAGTTTTACTCCCCTTCATATACCTCCTAATGACTCACTTAGAAATGTATTGCTGCTACCCAATCCCCTTTGTCCTGTCATTTCTTCTTGGGAAAATATAAAATTGTCTCTCTTTGGCCACTTCTTCAGACTCCATACTCTTGTGAAGAAGTCCCTGTATATGTAAAATTAATAAAATCTGTGTGTTTTTAGTGGCATCATTCCTCCAGTGAAGTGGAATGTTCTGTTACAATTCATAATTAAAACAAACAGATTTATAGCTTTAAGCAGAATGCAGGAGGTGGAAGAGATGTACTAAATACCTGGTTTAATAAAATAGCAAATCTTGAGGCATTGAATGATAACACATATGTCAGGAAATATAATAACAAATAACCCAATATATGATTTTATTTCCAAAATTCCAAGTAGTCCTATGAATGCTATAGATTGCCTATTAATTAATAACCAAGTTGTTTTTGCTTTGGAAGCATATACAGATTTTTTTTTCCAAAAACTGAAATAGACAGTTTACATCACTAGGCAATAGAAAATAAGCTAATGCAAGAGGCCTTGACATTATTAGTCATCAGGAAAATGCAAATTATAAGCAAACTGAGTTCCTACTACACTCAGAAGAACTGCTAAAATGAAGAAAATATCAATATTTGGAGCAACTGGAACTTGTGTGCATTGTCAGTGGCAGTATAAGAGTAAACAATCACTTTGAAAACTCTTCAGTTTACTAAGGAGTTCATCAGACAGCTACCAAGAAAAATAAAAACATATTATTACAAATAGGAGATTAACAGACATTTCAGTCATAAGAGCTTCAAACTTATAATAGCCCAGATGCCCATCAGCAAAATAATGGATAAACAAATGATGAAATTTTCCAAAAACGAAATACTACTTAGCAGTAAAAGAAGAGCAACATATCAATGAGGTAAAAATGTGGAGGGATTTTAGAAATATATTAAGCTGAAAGAAGGAAACAAGATTCAAGACAATACTACTGGTTTCCTTTGATATGAAATTTTAGAATAGCCCAAACTGATGAACAGAGATAAAAATTAGAGCAGTGGGTGTATCTTAGGCCTGGGGTATCACTGGAAAATGGCTTGCAGGACCTTTCTGAGGTGGTGAAAATGGTATCTCTTGATCATGGGTAATTACCAGGGTAGATATTTGTGGAAATCGGTTGAAAAGGAACACCTTAAATGTGAGAATTCTGCTATGTGTAAGCTACACCTCAATTTGAAACAAATGGCAACAAGTAACCTTCAAAACTGCTCGAACAGTTAATCAATTCTTTGAATAAAATATTATTGTGAGGTATGACGTAAAACCATCTTACTAAAAATTAGTGATTTCACCGATTTTTAACAATCCACAATTTGATTGGATAATGATAGCTGAGTAAATGAACCCAAGGAATGAAGATTCATCTGCAATTCAAAGCAACACATAGACACACACACACAAACACACAGAGAGACAGAGAGAGACACAACAGATGTAGACATAAAAGTGTATATTCCTTATCTCTAGGAAATTCCACACAAACACTTTGCACAGTTTTGAATGTTGGAGCAAATATACATACTCTTATTCATGACTTAAGGCCACACACTGACCCATACACCTTATCAGGGCTCCCTTGACCTCACTGTTCCTCACACTGTAGATGAGGGGGTTTAGCAAAGGGGTGAACACAGTATAGAAGGCTGACACAACCTTATCGTGGTTAGTGGACCTATGAGATTTGGGTCTCATATAGGTAAAAATGGCAGCTCCATAAAAGAGTCCTACCACAGCCACATGTGAAGAGCAGGTGGCAAAGGCCTTCTTGCGGGCTTCTGTAGAACGCATGTGGAGAACAGCGGCGAGGATGAGACCATAGGAGGACAGGATGAGAGACAAGGGGACCAGGAGCATTAACACACAGCAGATGTACACGGCGTTTTCGAAGACTAAAGTGTCAGCACAAGCCAAACGCACCAGCACGGGGGCCTCGCAGAAGAAATGATCGATCTCACGTGCCCCGCAATACGGGAAGCTCAGGGAAGCAACAGCCTGCAGGAGCTCGTCTGCTGCACCCAGGAACCAACACGACATGGTCATCCTCAGGCACAGCTGCCAGCTCATGAGCATGGGATATCGGAGTGGGTGGCAGAGAGCCGCGTAGCGGTCATAGGCCATGGCTGCTAAGAGGAAGCACTCTCCACCCCCCAGGGTGAGCAGGAAGAAGATCTGCACACCGCAGCCGGCAGGGGAGATGGCCTTATTTCCGGTCAAGTAGTCAGCAGCCATTTTGGGCACAGTGGTGGAAACCAGCATCATGTCCATGAGGGAGAGTTGGCTCAGGAGGAAGTACATGGGCGTGTGGAGCCGGCGGTCCCGGTGAATCAGGAGAATCGTGAGGGCATTGCCAAACAGGGAGGTCAAAACGACACTCAGAATCATCATGAAGAGGATTTGGTGGGCTGTGGTGTGGTTAAAGAGACCTAGGAGAATGAAATAAGAGGTAGAGCTCCCATTTTCCATGATTTCAAATAAGAGTGACACTGCAAATGGAGAAAAAGATGACAGTGTTTATCCTTTATGGTACTCCATTTGAGTTATATAGTTCTTGAAAAGTACTTGTGTGAAAGCGATGAAACCTATGTCAAATCTTTCATTTGCCACTTGCAAAATGTTCTAATTTGTGCATAAAATTAATTCAACTTTTTCTCATTTCCAAGGATTTCATAATAAATTATTCTCAGGCTGAGTATTGATTAATTTTGTATAACAAATCCACGTTCTGGATAAGTTGCAAGTAACCTATTAGAATGATTTTGCTTTATCTGATGCCATCATAAGTGAGTGGGAATGAAATGATTCACATAATTTGTCATTTTATTTGTGCTTGAGTTATGTCATGCATAGTCAATATTTTAGAAGCTGAATTCAGTCAGTATATTTCATTATATAAAACTACATCCTTGATTATGAAGGTTGTGGGTCTATAACATACCAAAACTCATTGAAACCTACCAAAATCAGGTGGTTTTCCCTGACTTAATCCAAGAAGACTTTTTTTTTTAGCTTTATAAACAGGGTGACTTATATTCTCAGGTCTGGAAAGGCTGAGTCTGCAAATAAAAACATAGTTAATTTGGAGTTGTGAACACATTTAGTCCTCCTTTATAGGTGATAGACTAAAAACAGTGCTGACTTTCTTGAATATTTTTTATTTCTTTGCAATGTAAGAGTATAATGTAAATACACATTTTCATTAACTGTACAAGGTACTTTGTTGCAATGAGACTTTTTTTCATCACTCCACAAGCATAACCTTTACCAGGTAAAGGAGGAAAAAGAAAACTAAGATCTTTATCCAATCACAGAGATAAGTTAGTTTTTTCTTCAGTCTCAAGAGAAATGAAATCTTTATAGGCATTTTCCTCTTAGATCTGCTGGTGCAGGAAGTTTTCTACCTTGTTGAATAAATACGGCCACACCTGCATATCGATGCTGATTCAATCTCAAGGATATGGTCTAATTCAGTAAAGTTACATGGCAGAAGGAGCCCGTCTCTTCCATGGGCATTCCCTTTGCCTCCACTTTTTGTATCCACCCTAAACTCAAATGCCAATCACGACTGAGAAACGCAGTGCAGTTGCGTCAGTGGATACCAGAGTGCATTACTTGAGCATCATAATTTTATTGGCAGCACAATACCTGAGGGTTTTATTTGGTTGTTTAAAATGTAAACATCATGGAAATATACATATTTCCTTCTTGACAAATAAATTCTGCATTTGACAAAACTTTGTGATCTTCACACCCTCTTATCTCTAACATGCACATTTTTTTCTTTTTACTTCTTAGAAAATGCAATAACATGTACTTTCTACACGTAGGAACTATACAAAATCTCTAATTATAGTCCTCAGTGTCACTTTGCTGAAAGACCTCAAAGCCCTCCTAACTCATTTCTTTCACTCGATGTCTTCCATTTCTCTGCTTTTCCAACCTTCCTTAGTGTTGAAGATTGATCAACTTTAAATATCTTTTAAAAAATCAATCTGTAATGTCATAACTGTAGGGTGTTGGACAAGTTTCTTAAATTATTTTTTTCTATCATATTAACTATTTTTAAGTGCAGAGTCAGTATAGTGACTTCAAGTATAATCATATTGTTTTATGACTGTCCACAATATCCATCTCACGAATCTCTTTTCATCACCTTAAATTGAAATTCTGTAGCCATTGTGAAATAACTCCCCCTTCTTCTCACACACAGCCCCCAGCAACCACCATTCTATTTTGTGTCTCTATAAATTTGAGTGTTTTAGAAACCTCATATAAATGGAATCATGTGGTATTGTGTGTGTGTGCGTGTGTGTGTGTATGTGTATGTCTGGCTTATTTCATTTCTCATAATGTCCTCAAATGTTCATCCCATGTGTCAGAATTTCCTTCCTAAGGATGAATACTATTTCGTTATCTGTATATATAACAGTTTATTCAATTATCCAGTTACAGCCATTAATGTTGCTCCCACTCACTTCAGCTGTATGTTTAAGTATCAATTTAATGGCATGTTTGATAACAGATGTTAGGTTTTTTTTTTTTTTTTGGTAAGGTAAACATATATAACATAAATATATAGTAATTTCAATTCATTAGCCACTTAAATTATGCCAGACTGGTTCATATGTTTCCAGAGAATAATCTGAACAACATGCATGACTTTTCAGTTCAGGAAATACATTTTCTTACTATGAAGTTCCTACTATGGTTAAGTAATTTGTAAAATTTGATGTCATTAGCTTGTACCTTTTCAGTGAAAATAGGTAATATTTCAATTCTTTATGTTTAAGTGGAATAAAAATTCTTTATTCCCAGGTGTGTAAAAATTATCAGTTTTTATCGGTCTAACTGGTCATCATGCCATAGCATTCAGATTATTTCATGAACTGATCAATTAAATGTGTTAAATAAAATTAGTAGATAATTGTATTTTTCTATGATGTGATAATATTAAATTATTTGCTTTATTAAAATTACTGTCTATATTTTTATGTTACAAAGCGGAGATAATTTGCCACTAATTAAAATGTTTATAAACCTACAAAAATGATTATTTGGGATAATTTTTTTAAAAAATTGGCCATGGAAACAAAGTATAGTTAAATGAAAAATGAAGAATTAAATAATCTTGCTATAAAATGTCTATAATTTCATTTAAAAGAAGGTTGAAAATTCAAGACTGACTAGTGTAGGAAGAAGTATGATAAAGTACTACTCTGAAAAATAAGTATTTTCCTTTTGTTTCTTCACTATAGCTTAGAAAGCTAGAGAATTTTGAACTATATTTTCTTCTGTCCCCATAGTTTCTTACTTAGAATGGTGATAAAATGTGGACATCTTTACTTTAAATCACACTGATCTCTTTTGCAATGCTAGTAGAAGGCACATATATATCCCTTCCTTTTTCTCATCAATAATTTTGTTGGGTAATTGTAGAACATTGAGAACAATGCCTTTAACATTCCATTCTGTACTTTTCTGATACCTGTTGCCAAAACTTAATAGTAAAACTGTAACTCTCCTCCCCAAGACACTGAAATGCTTAATCAATTTGTTCTGTCAGAAAATAAATTGGAAACAGCCAAATCATATATTTGACAAAATTCACAGGTTATTACAAGAATTTTACCTGATGACTGTGTCAGCTAGCAAGTTTTGATTCTTCAGGTTGTAGAATAGATAATAGAATTTTATTTGTAAAATATATAAAGATGTATAGCTGTGAATTCTCTGGAGTTCAAACTCTACAGGAAAATTATTAAATATGAAGTGATGAGTATTTACAGAATCACAGATTGTCTACTTACAGAAGATAAAAGTGATGACTCCTTCCAAAAGGCTGGATCCTGTCTGAGCAGCATCATCTTAATGCCTCTTTGGGTGGAGAAAAGCTTCTTCCAGCCTGGCTGTATCGGCTTCACTTATATCAGTGCCTACACTCTACTTCTTAGGGGTGTGGCCTAAATTAAATCTGATTAATAAACCAGAGAGGCATAAGCTTGCCACTTTGGTTGCCAAAGATGTTTAATTTTGGGGGACATTTTATAGACACCCATAATTTTAATACACTTCCAAAATGCTTTTGGAAAGCTGTGATTTATTGAAAGAAGAGAATTATTTAGGATCAAAAATGATAGGTAAACAGATGTTCATGGAAAAAGATAATGCTTAAAAATACATTAAGGGGGTGAGGTAATGTGGCTCTGGCATTACTTGTCTGTAGTTTAATATGAAACAGTGTGATATTGAAAGATCAGCTGTTGTCAAAGAGAGTAGTTGAAATAAAAAGAAACCGTGGTAGAATCCATGGTAGTTTCCTTATTGAACTAAACTTGACAGAATCTCTGCTGCATTATAAGTATCAGTATGTTTGCATCTCTGTGATATAATTGCATTTTTTAATATTCTATATGTTTGTATCTATGTAATAAAATCAGTGATAACAACAATAGTTAACAACAGATTGTATTCACTGTGCCAGGCACTTTGTGATTGATTTTATCTGGGGCTGCTTTTTGTGATTGTGTTATTTCTTCTTAATATTTTCTACTGTCAAGCACCCTTGGATCCTGGCTCCACCTTTTGCAAGTTTTGTGAACTTGGGCTTCACTACTAGTATATATAAATCTCAGCTTCCAAAACTGTAAAAATATATATATATTTAAACAAAATTTCTCATGGAATAGATCTGGGGAAAAGCTGCTCCTACACAAAACATGAGAAACTGCAATTGCTTATTCCAAGTGAAGTTGTAATTACCATTGTTTTTGTTTAGAAGGCAAGCCCTTTATAGATTTTAGTGACACCTCTGCCTTTGCATGTTGGATCTTATTGAAGTGGCCAATCCTACTCTGATTTAGAATGTTATTGATCACATGCAGTCTACAGTTAAAGTCAGGTTATCTTATTTCCTGTGGAAAAAAACCCAAATTCCTGGCTAAGTGCAAGCAGTAAGTCACAGATACTTAGTATATCAAGTTACAAATAAAACTTTCAATGAAAGTTTACCTATCACTTATAATAAAAGTTTTATCTTTCCATGTTCTGAATACTAATGTCTCTGGGGTCCCGGGGTATCGATATGATGGTGTAGTAACACAGGGTAGCTACTGTCTGATGGGGGGAGTAGCCTTTTGCCTTAAGTAGATCAGTCTCTCTGAAGGACTGCAATGTGTGAGAGAATTAAGGCCAGACAAGCTGTGAGTCAGATGAGAAAAAGATGCATGTACTGCCCAGAGTGCCACAGGAAAACACAAAGGACAGTGATGCTGGGTAGCTGAGTGGAGATTAACTACTATGTGGGCACAATTTACAAAAACCAAAGAGAGGCTCTGCTGAGTCCCTACACCAGCAAGACCTTGACCTTCTGCCCACTCTCCTCTTGATGGCATGTGGGGATGGACCAGCTTCCAGATTACAGATGGGCTGTATGGAGGAGGCCACCTCAAAGGTGACCCTGCAGAGGGCATAGTCAAGAATCCACAGACCAGCAAGCCTGAGCAGGAGAAATAAATATCACTTAGAAATTCCTGAATAAAAGACTGAGATGGAGATTTAGACATTCAGGAAGCTGACCGAGGAGTATTCCTAGTGTCAATTCCTGTGGCCTTAATGAAGCAAAATTGGGCACAGGGAGAAAATGAACTGTGATGCAATCACAACTACGGTCTCGGCTACTCCTTGGATGAACTCTGAGATTACCCTTCCATGTTGTCTTGTAGGCAAATGTCCCAGTGTTTGTGTTCCCACAGAAGAAATTATTACATGTGGCTTGCCCGCAGAAAGCGAGCATAAGCTTGGGTGAGGCAGTTTACCTCAACTGGGAACAGTGACTTGAGAAGGACTTAGCTGAGAGCTGTCAGATACTAATTCTCCTGGCAGCTGGAGGAGCAAGTACTTGAAGTACTTCCCACTCAAGTGGGAGGTGTGGAGAGCACATGACACTGTACACTGTACATTACACTGCATGAGCCAAACTCAATCAGAAGTCAGTGTGAAGCCCCTGATGCTATTCACACAGGTGTATTCCTGTAGCACAGAGCAGGGGGGTCACTTGGAGGGCAGTATAGATGACATCTAGAAACAATGACCAGGGCACTAAAATATGTTTGCCTGGAAGTTCTAGTTCCAACTGAAAGGTAAAAGTTGGTTTGGAATTTGCCAGCTAGGAATATACTGGCCTGAGGAGCTGAAATGGAAACAGCTTCCCTCTCTTTCCGACCAGGCACTCCCTTGCACCATGCACACTTATCTTATTGTATGCTTGTTGAAAGATCCTAGGGACTAATTTTGAAACAAGCCAGGCATGGAGACCCAGCGGCAAATTCTCTCCCTCTTAAAATGACCTCAAGATAGATACTCTGCAGCCCAGCCACACTTGAGATGGTGCCAGCTGGCACTCTAGGTGAACAATCATTCAAGATAGGCATCGCAACAAGACACGCAGACCCCGCACTCTGCGTACCCCTGCACACCTCCCACACCACGTTTCCCTTTTTAAAGCCCTACCCTCAGCTCAAAGCTTTGAGATGTTTTGTTTTGTTTTATTTTTCGAGGCTTGAGGCAGCCCATCTCCCATCTCCTAGCATTTAAAAAATAAAACTGATTTCCCATCACTGCCTCCCGCCTCTTTTGCAATTAGCTTCCAGGTGGTGAGCAGCTGGACTTGCATACAGTTCCAGAAATACAAGAGGTCTAAATGTACTTTCTGCAACATTAAGTCTATAATTCAGTGAAGAGAATTCTCAGCAAAGAAAAACAAAAGAACTAAATAGAAATGTAAGAGCCAAAAAAGACAGAGGAAATAATAATAATAAAATCCTCACTGTAGTTCAGCGTAATAACAAAATATAGATGACAAGTGGAAGAGTCGGCAAACTTAACGATAAACAAATAGGAATTACACAATGTAAATATAATGAGGAAAAAAGATTGAAAGAGTGATGAAAAGAGCTTCAGGGTCCTGTGGGACAATAACAAGACCATCTTTGTCATTACATGTAATTTAAAGCTTGTTATGTATTTTTGAGTATGCATCCCATTTATTATTATGAACTGCCCATAATTAGCCTGAATCATTTTTCTTGGGTGAAGTATGCAGCTAATTCACGGTGTCAGCATAAGAAATCTCCATCTATTATTTATTATTTATGTGAATCTTTATATGTAAAGTGTGTTTGTGCTAGAATAATTCATCATTGTCATGTATTTTTGGGCATAGTACCTGATAGGTAGTTTTTGATCCTCACCCTCCTCCCACCTACTACCCTCCAATAAGCCCCGGTGTTTACTATTACCTTCTTTGTGTCCATGTGCACTCAATGTTCAGCTGCCACTTATGAGTGAGAACATTCAGTATTTGGTTTTCTGTTCCTGTGTTAGTTCACTAAGGATAATGGCCTCCAGCTGCATCCATGCAGCTGCAAGGGACACGATTTTGTTCTTTTTTATGGTTGTGTAGTATTCCATGCTTTATATGTATGAGATTGGTGCAAAGGTAATAATGATTTTTGCCATTGAAAGTACTCAGTCATGGGATTGCTGGTCAAATGGTAGCTGTTTTCAGTTTTGTGAGAAATTTCAAATTGTTCCACAGTGGCTTAACTAATTTACATTTTCACCAGCAGTGTATAAGCATTCCCTTTTCTCTGCAGCCTTCCCAGCATCTGTTGTTTTGATTTTTTTTTTTTTGACGTTTTAATCATAAATAGCCATTCTGACAGGTGTGAGATGGTATCTCATTGTGGTTTTCATTTGCATTTCTCTAATAATTAGTGATAGGCATTTTTCCTATGCTTGTAGGTCACATGTATGTCTTGTTTTGAAAAGTGTCTGTTCATGCCCTTTGCCTATTTTTTTAATGGAATTCCTTTTTTTTTTTTTGCTTGATTTGTTTAAGTTCCTTATAGATTCTGGATATTAAACCTTTGTCGGACACAAGGTTTGCAAATTTTTTCCCATTCTCTGCCTTGTCTGTTTATTCTGTTAATAAATTAGGTTAACAGACCTTTAGTTAAATTAGGTCCCACTTGTCAATATTTATTTTTGTTGCAATCGCTTTTGGAGTCTTCATTATGAAACTTTTGCCAAGGCCTATGTCCAGAATGGTATTTCCCTAGGTATTCTTTCAGAGTTTTTTTATCTTTAAGTTTTACATTTAAGTCTTTAATCCATCTTAAGTTGATTTTTGTACATGGTGAAATAAAGAAATCCAGTTTCAATCCTCTGCATATGGCTAGCCAGTCATCCCAAAGTCTGTATTGAATAGAAAATCCTTTCCCCATTGCTTGTTATTGTCGACTTTGTCAGATCAGTTGGTTATAGGTGTGCAGCTTTGTATCAGGGTTTTCTAACCTGTCCCATTGGTCTATAAGTCTGTTTTTGTACCAGTACCATGCAGTTTTGGTTACTGTAGCCTTGTAGTACAGTTTGAAATCTGATAGTGTGGTTCTTCCAGCTCTTTTCTTTTGGCTTGAGATTGATATGGCCTTTCGGTTAGTTTGGTCATTAGATTAGTTTTTTCTAATTCTGTGAAAAATGACATTGGTAGTTTGACAGAAATAGTATTGAATCTGTAAATTGCTTTGTACAGTATGGCCATTTAAACAATATTAATTCTTCCTATGTATAAGCATGGAATATTTTTCCATTTATTTGTGTCATCTCTGATTTATTTTGAAAGTGTTTCATAACTGTCATTATGAAATGCAAAATCCCAACATTTTGCATTCATCATATAATCAGCCTTCCAAACAATGTTATGAAAGTCTACATTCTACTATACAATATACAACCTCAGGAGTTACTTTAAGTTAATTTTGGAAGAAAACCTAGAAGAAAAGAAAAACAAAGAAGGGAAAGAAACCCTTGGAATCTTTCTACTGGGCTGCCACAAATAAGGACAATCATTCCAATTTTGCTCAAGAAATAGAAATAAATTTTCATTGTGTAGTTTCTTCTCTATCATGTACCGAATTGTCACACGTTAAGATCTTCTCAATGTAGAGACTCAGTTTGAAGCCATATGAGGCCATTTATGTAAGTAACTTACATTGTCAGTTCCACATTCTTCCTTCCTCATTGAGTTCATTTGTTTGACTGAATTAATTAAATCACAAATTTTAAAAAACTTCAAGAATAGCACTTAAATGATTTCTTCTAATTTAAAATGCATTCTTGAGAACTTTTTTTTTACATTTTGAAACACACCAGAATTCTAGAGGTAACTTGATATTTAATTGATGGCAGCTGTGTCTCCATTCTGACTTGGGATTTTTCTCTTTTCCCATACTTGCCCATACAATTTATTGATAAACTGAATAAACAATTTATCCAGATACCACTGAATGTATTTAATTAATTAATGCATTTCTCTAGGTTTAAAGACTATTCACTAAAGAGGATGTCTACTGTAATTGTGGGAGGATTTCAGTTTCTAGGACTTTATTAAAGAAAATGTTTTGAAAGAATATGTTAAACATAAACAGTGATTTTGTTGATTCTTTCAGTGAGACAACTGTCATATCCTAATGGCCTCTTAAGATCTTTAGTAAACTGTGATGCAAGGCAAATATATTTCCATTTCATAAATATGCAAAACTTTTAGTTTTTAGTAAAACTAAAAGATGAGAAACAGAAAAAAAAAAAAACATGGATTTAAGATGTTGGAACGTAGTGTGTGATTTAATTTGGTGGAATTATCTATACATTATGAACATAATGCATTTTAAAACTGTCTCCAAAGTTACAAATAAGGAGCAAGAGAATGGCGTGGCAGAACAACCAGACAACAGGGGGTGATTTTGTCTTCTTGGACCAGTTTCATAGCACATGGACTGCCTGGACTCCCTTCTCCCTCACCATACTAGCACTCCTGTTGGTCCCGTTGGCAACTTCACAACATCCTCATTCGGACTGACCCACTCGTCCACTGCCCCATGTATTTTCTGCTCAGCCCATTGTCCCTCATGGACCCCCTGTATATGTCCACATTTGTCCCCAAAACGGCCCTTGACTTTCTGTCTGGGGACCTTCATATGTCCCTCCGCCACTGGGTGTGGCATTCAGCTATTCCTCTTCACCACCTTGGTGGCAGCGGAGGAGCTGCTGGCCATTGGCTTACAACTGCTTTGTGGCCATCTGTTACCCACTGTGCTATTCCATCCTCACCTTTGTGCTACTCCATCCTCAAGTATCTGACCATCTGTGTCCTCATGCTGCTTGCATCTTGGCTGAGAGCACTGCTCATTGCCTTGACCCCTGTAGTCTATACCATGCCTCCCCCTTTCTGTGTCTCCAGAGAAATCCATCACTTTTTTGTGAGATCACACCCCTACTGAAACTAGTCTGTGCTCACACTGCCTGGTATGAAAAAGGTCTTTTTGTCAGTGGTGTTATTTTTCTCCTCCCACCCATCTCAGCTATTATGGCCTCCCATGTAAGCATATTATCCATTGTACTGTTGATAGACTCAAGGCTGGAGCTCAGGAAAACCTAGGCTACTTGCTCTTCTCACATGACCACGGTGTCTTTATTCTATGGGGCCATGATTATCAGGTACTTTCTGCTAAAGTCCTACCACTCCCCTGAGCAGGACAGCATGGTCTCCGTCTTCTACCTCATCCTAACTCCAATGTTCAACCCTCTCTTTTACAGTTTAAGAAACAAATACATTATTTGAGCCTTCCAGAGAGTCCTTGGAAAAAGAATACGACATTTTCTGTTTCCAATGAAAATACAAAACAATGAAAGCATATGCACTGAAATGGAGGGATTTATGAATGTGCATTTAACTCTAAGAGCGAAATATTTTGAGAAACAGACAGTAGACAAAAAAAATATCCTGTAACCAAAGTTGATATGCAAATCAGTCATTTTCTTATTTATATCTTCGTATTCAAAGATAACATAAATGAAGTCTGGTCAATTCATGTGCTATATCAAATGGACTTTTCTTATTCCTATTTAATCATATTATTTGTTCATTTTTACTTATTTTTATCTTTTGAAATTTATTTGTATTTGACAAATAATAATTCTGTCTATTTATAGAGTATAACATGACTTTTATCTATGTATACATTGTAGAAAGTTTAATAAAGCTAATTAACATATCAATCACCTTACCAACTTATTTTTTTGTGGTGAAAATGTTAAAAAAACTATCCTTTTTTTTTGAGACAGGGTCTCATTCCATCACCTAGGCTGGAATGCAGTGGTGCAATCATGGCTCATTGCAGCCTTGACCTCCTGGGTTCAAGAGATCCTGCTGCCTCCAACTCCCAAGTAGCTAGTACTACTACAGGAGCACACCACCACACCCAGCTAATTTTTGTATTTTTGTAGAGACAAGGTTTCCCTATATTGCCCAGGTTGGTCTTAAACTCCTGAGTTCAAGAAATTCTTTTGTTTCAGTCTCTCAATGTGCTAGGATTACAGGCATGAGCCACTGCTCCTGACCTAAAAATCTATTCTTTTAGCAGGTTTGCAATATACATTCATTGTTAACAGTGGTCACCATGCAGTGCAACAGGACACCGAAACTTTCCCCCCACAGGACTCCAAAAGCATGAGCAACAAAAGTGAAAATGGAAAAGTGAGATTGCCTCAAACTAAAAATGCTTCTGCACAGCAAAGGAAACAACAGAGTAAAGAGAAAACCATAGACTGGGAGAAAATAGTTAGTAAATGATTAATATTATAAGGGGCTAATACCCGAAATACATAAGGAACTCAAACAATTCAATAGAAACAACATTAGATCAATAGAAACAACATTAGATCAATAGAGAAATGCAAATCAATATCACGATGAGATACCATCTCACATCAGTCAGAATGGCTATTATTAAAACAACAGATGCTGGCGAGATTGTGGAGAAAAAAGAACAGTTTTACACTGATGGTAGGAGTATAAATTAGTTCAGCCATTGTGGAAAACAGTGTGGCGATTCCTCAAAGACCTAGAGGCAGAAATATCAGTTAACCCAGCAACCCCATTACGGGGTATATACCCAAAGGAATATAAATCATTTTATCATAAAGATATATGCACGCATATGTTCATTGCAGCACTATTCACAATAGTAAACACATGGAATCCAGCAAAATGCCCATCAGTGATAGACCTGATAAAGAAAATGTGGTACACATACACCACGGTTACGATACAGCCATAAAAAGGAATGAGATCATGTCCTCTGCAGGGACATGGATGGAGCTGGAAGCCATTATCCTCAGCAAACTAACACAGGAATAGAAAACCAAACACTGCATGTTCTTGTTTATAAGGGGGAGCTGAATGATGAGAAGACAAGGACACAGGAAGGGGAATAACAAGCACTGGGGCCTGTCAGAGGGTCAAGGGTAGCAGCAGGGAGGGGACCAGGAAGAAGAGCTAATGGATGCTGGGATTAATGCTTTGGTGACTTCGTGGAATTGTTTTTAATAATTATAATAGGATTCTCAAGAACAATATATAAAGGGCTATTTGAGATTCACATTCAAATAGGCAGGTAATTACAGGAAGTCAGTGAAGTGAGAGAGGGGAGGAAAATACCAAAAACAGAAATCAAAAGCTGGTAGTTCTGAACACATTATTAAATAAAAAAAATAGAAATACTGATAATATTGAAGAACATTAATAGCATCAATAAGTAAATATATTAATTTTGCATTAAGGAATGACTAAATGATCTGCACTGTGTCTAAGAGTTTATTCGCATGATTTTACTTCAGTTGCCCCGTAAAACTGCTGTTATATTTGTCTCCCATTATAGATGAGGAATTTTGTCTCAATAAAGTTATGTAACTGCCCAAAATGAAACCATGATAAGAATAAAATCTAGGTTTCAAACCAAGGGCATTAATTTCCAGGTTGAAATAGTGAATGAATCTGAAAATATTCTCAGAATATTTTCTGAGAATAAAGGCAGAGGGAAAGCAGTCCTGTAATCCCTATCAAAGGCACCTGGGAAAAGTGCCTGGGTGGGCCTGGGTGTGCACCTCATGTGTGTGTGTGTGTGTGCACACGTGCGCACGCACAAAGGGTATTATGGTGCAGGAGGAAAAGAGTCACGTCAATAGATACTCTTGCCTGTTTTTGGCCCTACTATCTTTACCACCATCTGTCCTGATTTTCCCTCCAGATACTGTAAGCGTTGACTCTTCCCTTCCTCAATATTAGAAGAGAAAACAGCGATTTCTCTCCTGTTAATTCATTATTAAATATTAATAAATATTAGTCACTGGATTTTTATAAAGAAACTTTCATTAATAAAGCAAGAAAACCACAACAGAAAAACAGAAGCAGAATGAGAATATATTTAGATGTTATTTAACTGGGTCTAAAATGTAAACTTTCATATTAATATATTTTTGTGTAGTGATCACAGTTCTGAAGATTACTCTGGATTTGTTGTGCCGGCAATATAGCACTGTGGTTCCTGACTTTCCTAGGACTCTAAAGAAGAGGGAGTGCACCTGTCCATACACAGGTGAATTGTTTTCTCAAAAAAAACTTCAGAAATCTGAAGTTATTAAGTAGTCTGTGATACATTTTTTGTGCTTTTCCCTTCCTCTACCCTCTCCCAATACATGATAGGTTGTTAAGGCTGAATTCTCATAATATCTACAACACTTAGCTCCCATAATGGTTCATATCATGCAGGATCTTTCTATAACCCTGTTGCCACAATACTGGCTCCCAATATTTGACGTAAGTAGTTTCTTTTTCTTTAGCTTTGTTACCTATGGTCTTTTGTAGGGTGCCCTGGATTCTGTCTGGATTATTTTTAAAAACTTGAACTCTTTGTAGCATCCATATGATGTGCACTACCTAACACTATAATCAGTCCAGTCATCCACACTTACTCATACATTTCTTCCCTTACACCAAGTTGACTGTGATGTTACACCATTTACTATTCCCGAGGAAGTGGATTGTCATAACAATAGCATTGCTTCAACAATGAAAAAAAAAAACCACTGAAAAATGTATTAGCGAGTAAACATAATTTTTACTAAAAAGAATTTATTTACACTGTTCCAAATTATTAAATCATAAAAGAGTCATTAATTTGGGAGGAATCTGAGAATCAGGCAATATGAGTTCATGTCAGGATTTGTCTATTGACCAGTGAGTTGTTCATGGAGTTCTTCACCATAAACTTTGGTCTCAGTCTATATAATGAGGATAAAACAATGGTACTTGCTTAAACCATTGAATAATGTTTTTGTGTGTTTATGTTAATTAGAAAAATACGCTTTCTGAGTTTGCATAGCACTTGGTTACTGAAAAGTGTTTAGGATGTGATGTTGTTACCCTCCTAGTGAACGTCTAAAAGCATAACTAACTAGGGAGCACTCTTTGTTACATAATGCAATAGCACACCATCAATCACTGAAATCACTGAAATCCTGGTTTTCATAATTCTTAGTACTAAATTAAAATGTGTTATTGAAGTAATTATATTTTAAATGTTATTGAAGTATATAGATGGATAAAATAAAATGAAATCATGATAGGAAAACGAATCCAAAGGGAACACATGTTCAGAAAGGTGCACATGGTCTAAGTGAAGAAATTAAAGATTCTTCAGTTGAGTATTATTCACCTGGGGAAAGCCGTCCCTGCAATTCAGGGATGACCAGGTGGTATTGGTTGGGCCTCAGTGTTGCTAGGAGTTGGCCTTAGTATTGTTTTGTTAAACATGCACTATTGCACAAAACATTAAACACGTAGAGAGAAAAATGGCCCACCAAAGAGGTCCACGAGTCCTAACCTCTAGCAACTGTGAATATGTCAGCTTCTATGGCAAAGGGAAACTAAGGTGGCAGACGGAATTAAGGTTGCTCATCAGCAGAGATTTCTGTCAGCTTTTATTTTATTTACTCTCACAAGACCAGTCCCTGTAACAGGGTCACATACAAAATTAAGGCATTGAAACACCTGAGTGCATGAATGAATGAATGTATTCTGCATTTTTCTATTAACTTTGGTTGTTATATAGATTATCTTGATGTTAAATGTTTGGGTAGATTTTACTTTTATGGTTCACATTTCAGATATTCAAGACGGCAAGTCAAAATATTAAAATGCCAGGGTAACACTGGGTTGAAAAGGCTGAATTCTACTGCTTTAGAAGTTAAACAAGTTCGACAAACACTGTTTTTGCGACTTCTATACAGAAAACATTTATTTACATCTTTCCAGATAGTTTTCAGGAATAGCTTTTAATGTTGTTAATGCTCAATCAATACAAGGTTCTGAAGTCCTATTTTCTATGGCATATCCATTATCCCAACAGTCTTCTCATTGCCCCTGTGACTTCCTTATTTCGCAGGCTATAGATAAATGGGTTCAGTAGAGGTGTGATAATGGTGTAAAATACTGCCACCACCTTGTCCCGTGTAGGGGAACGCAAGGAGTGTGGCTTCGTGTAGGTAGCAAGAGTGGTTGCATAGAACAGGCTTGCCACAATCAGGTGGGAGGAACAAGTGGAAATAGCTTTTGCCTGTCCTTTTCCCAAGCTCATCTGGAATACCACAATAAGCACACGAGCATAGGAAGCCAGAATGGCCAGGAATGGTAGCAGCAGGATAATAAGTCCACTCAGGAGGACTGTATACTCATAATGGGAGGTGTCCTGACACACCAATGACATTAGAGCTGGAATTTCACAGAAAAAGTGGTTAATGAGCCGAGACCTACAGAATGGAAGTTGAAACACATACATTGTATGTATGAAAGCGTTGATAGAACCACTGGCCCATGCACATGCAACCATGAGACAGCAGATCTTCTTGCTCATAAGTATAGGATAATGTAAAGGGTGACAGATAGCTACATAGCGATCATAAGACATAAAGCCAAGCAGAAGGGCTTCAGTTCCACCAAGGGCCAAGAACACATACGTTTGAATCTCACAGCCCATAAATGTAATGGTCTTACTCTTTGAGAGGAAGTTGACCGCCATCTTGGGCACCGTGGTGGAGATGTACATGAGGTCAATGATGGAAAGCTGACTGAGCAGAAAGTACATTGGAGTGTGGAGTCTGGTGTCCAATCGAATGAGGTGGATCAGCATGACATTTCCTGTCAGAGCAACTGTAAAGATGGTGGCAACGACGACAAAGAGAAGAGAGTTTGTCCAGCCATATTGGAAAAGACCAACAAGTAGAAAATCCGTCCCAAAACTTTGATTTTCTGCTTTCATGGCTGAAACCAAAATATCAAAGCAGATGACATCTGAAACGTTCATGTAATAATGTTGACTGCCCTTTAAGAGAAAGCAAAATGACAATACTAAATACAATAGAATTATCTGGACTGTCTTTAGGATGAATTTATATCTCTCCTATTCATCACATGGAATGTATCCATAGAAAAATTCCCATTTTACAAATGATGACATGAAAATAAGTGTGTTTACTGACTGCAGAATAAAATATAAAATGAAAATAAAATAGAGTATTTAGATTATTTGTCTGAACAAGTTATGTTTCTCCTTTGTAAATATATTCAAGATGATAGACAAGCTGTGTTTACCTGTTAAAAATCACTCACTGACTCAATTTTCTCATATATGTGACATGACAGAATTAGTCAAATATATAATTTCAAGGATTCTTTACCTCATTTCTCTTTTGATTACATTGGTTATAAACAAGAATATATAAATATAAACACTATATAAAAGTAGTAACATTTGTATAGTAAATGTTATTTTACTTGTTCAGACAAATAATCTAAATGTAGTAACATTTATACAGTAAATGTTATTTTACTTGTTCAGACAAATAATCTAAATGTAGTAACATTTACATAGTCAATGTTATTTTACTATATAAATGCTATTACATGGTCTAAGTGAAGAACGTAAAGATTCACGTGGGGTGAATTACAGTGCTATTACAGATCTTATGATTTAACTAGTATTTATCTATTTCTATGAATGTAGACACAATTTTATAAACTTGGGGGAAAAGGTAAACCAAATATTAGGAAGAGCTTGAGAATGAATCATTGAAATATAAAAATATTTATTATTCTTTGACTCAAGTAGCATGTAATGAATGGTTAATGAGCACAATACAGTGATAATCTCTGGAACTCATAATATATTTAGACTGAAAAGCTTGGTTGTGTTTGAAAAATTAAAAATAATACAAATCATTGCTGAAAGCATTACATAAAGCTGACTTTATAAGTTATAGTTATACAAAACTAGTAATATTCAATTATCTTTCTTTTGTACTAGTCTAAAATATTGTCGCATTACTAATTACAATTACTCAATGATATTTAAACAACATTTTAATATCATACAAAAAAGCTTGTATTTCTAAAAATGTATACAATAAAAAGTATGAAAAGTCACCAAATTCACATAAAAAATATGGTCAGATGGTAATTCTTGGTAAAACAATTCATAAAAATGTAACCTAAATTTTAACATTATATGTTTCAGACTATGACATAATTATTTTAATATAATCTAGAAAGAAGAGATCTAACTCGAAGCAAGAGTGAAAATTATTTACAAAAATCTAACAGGGGGGAAATAAAACAATAAGATTTTATAGAGGTAAATGAAGAAAATATTGGTTATAATTGAGTATGATACAGAAACAGGAGAGAAAGAATATTATAGCTACAATAAAATTTATATAATAAAATAAATTACTATACAAAATATAGTAACATACCTCATATAATGCATATTATCAATCATTTGTACAGGGCAAAAAAATTGAATAACAAATAAAAATAAGAAAATGAGCAACAGTTTTGGAAGTATTGGAATGATCATTTCATCATATGATGACTATGCTTCAAATTTACTACTGCTTACTTCTCCAAACATTACATGTAGAAAATAATTGATTTTAACTGGAACACACAGAAAATTCTTAGGGCAATAAAGTAAACTATTTACTGTCTTATATATAAAGGCTCTAGCACATGGAGAAAAAAGACCTGACTGCATAACCTGGAAATAGATATAAATAGGTAATGCATACAAAGGAAAATAGAAGGTTTAAAATAGGGTAATTATCTGTCTAAGCCTAAATCAATGTCATGTGGATAAAACAACCTCATTAAGCTATTTTTTAAAAGGTCAAGACTGTAGTCCAATGTACAATAATATATTTTTGGTGACACATGGTTGAATTTTTTAAGATTTTTTTTTACCATAAACATCATTTCCATACATTTTGGACTAACAGTTTTATTACTGGAATTTTACTACAGTAATATATGAAATAATCTTTGGTACAAACATATATTACATGTTGAAGATGATACCTTTTCTAAAAACAATTTAGAATTATGAATGCATGATTATTTTTTTTTTTTTGAGAAGGAGTCTCGCTCTGCCGCCCAGGCTGGAGTGCAGTGGCCAGATCTCAGCTCACTGCAAGCTCCGCCCCCCGGGTTCACGCCATTCTCCTGCCTCAGCCTCCGGAGTAGCTGGGACTACAAGCGCCCGCCACCTCGCCCGGCTAGTTTTTTGTATTTTTTTTAGTAGAGACGGGGTTTCACCGTGTTAGCCAGGATGGTCTCGATCTCCTGACCTCGTGATCCACCCGTCTCGGCCTCCCAAAGTGCTGGGATTACAGGCTTGAGCCACCGCGCCCGGCGATAAATTTTTTAAATGACTAATCTGATGACATGTCACATATTCAAAAAGTAGTCATGAAAACTGGATAAACAGAAATTTTACACACAAATACAAACACATAAATGCAAAAATAAACAGTTATAGTATCTATTGATCATAATTCACTCAAAGATGCTTCATGATTGGAAATACCAAAAAAAAATTCCAAAACAGAAACACACTGGGGTTTGGATGTTGCAAATCTTACTCTGCTATGAAGCAGGTCACGGGTTTCACTAAACTTCTGGAATAAATACTGGCCTCCATTCCATCTCCCTCAGCCAAGCAAAAGACTACAGCCAAGCAAAAGACTACACAGCACGCTACTCTTAATCTCTTCCTAAATTGAGTTGTAAGTAAAATTCTATGTTGACTGCAGCACCTTTCTGACAGCAGGCCTCAATGAATCAGGCTTAATTAGATTCTTTACACAAGTCAACTTGCTGAGAGTATGTGGTTGAGAGGTATTAAATCAGAAATATTAATCGCACTCAACTACTCACCAATTCTTGCATACATTAAAGACACTTTAAAAATCTGTGAGATTTAAAAATATGTATTTGTTATTCTCTTCATTTAATTTTAATTAAACAGAATCCTTAAGCTGCTTGTTAAGTATATTGGAAGATTTTCTAATCAAATTTTCTCCCACCTCTAATTACAAAACATAATCCTCTGGTAAGCATCACCAATATTAAATGCTACAAGATTCTCTTCGTAATGCTGAAGACCAAGGCTATAGCAAATATAATGTTGTATAAACGTAAATATTTCACCTGATAGGTGAATATTTCACCTGATAGAGAAATGTGCTAAGATGAGCACAGAAGCACCTAAAACACATCTAGAGTTTCCTTAGTCCTGAGAAATAATTTCCCCACCTCCCAAGCTCCTTGCCCAATATCAAATATTACTTTCTTTTTTTTTCTTTAAGACAGTGTCCTACTCTATCGCCCAGGCAGGGGTGCAATGGCATGATCTTGGCTCACTGCAACCTCTGCCTCTCCATTCAAGCGATTTTCCTGCTTCAGGCTCCCAAGTAGCTGGAGTTTCAGGCATGTGCCACCACACTTGACTAATTTTTGTATTTTTAGTAGACACGGGTTTCACCATGTTAGCCAAGCTGGTCTTGAACTCCTGACCTCAAGTGACCACCCGCTTTGGCCCCACATACTGCTGGAATTATAGGCCTAAGCCAACATGCCCTTTCTTTATTTAGATGAAATCCCAAATAAAAATTTCAATTGAAATTAATGTAAAAGAAATCTATTAAGTATGACATAATTTATGATACTATATTCACCAATACATTCAACAAACTGCAATTTCCAACCTCAAAGGCATATAATTATAATGCAGCCCACTCCATTAGGTAATAGCTTGGACCTTCAGTGTGAGTTAAGCAACTTAAATAACATCCATCGAAAGTGTGCTCTAAACCAATCGAGTCCTTCCGCAGGTAGAGAGGAGGCGATGTTGTCGTTTCTGCTGATCATGACGGATTTGAGAACTAGTCTACTATTATTACAGCCATAAACTGAAAGCCACACATTTTCACCCAAATAATTTTTGAAATATGCAATTTAATTCATTGTTGGTTTCATCATAATGTAGCCTCTTGTCATTCTTATCATCATCTACATATATTTTGGCATCACTGACCTCCACATTTACCTTGAAGTTTGAATTCTGCTTTTATAAAAACTCCTTCTATAGAACAATTGAAAGATGTTAGGTAACTCATTACAGGAGATGAGAACTAGGGAGATCTGCAGAAATAGAAGCCATGGATATGCAAATACATTATCTCCTTAATACTAACAGGCAATAACAACATAAATTTCTAAGTGTCAATAATAACCATGTATGCTAGTGGCATACAACTTATGACATTTTTTTTGATAGAACTGAATAAAAATTTCACCACACATTGTGTTTTTGAAATATTTTACCTAATTTTAAACTTTCATCATTCCAAAAATATTGTTGAATATAATTACATACTGAACATAATGTTAAAATTGGAGGCTAAAGTAAGGAAGAGATGTTTCCTACCTCCATTAAGACCACAGAGATCCTTCCAGTTGTGTTCTCTCAGGTGGGGGATGTGCCGAACTCACCCACACTTGCCCACATCTCTGCACCAACATGCCCCAGCCCCTTCATCCTGGTAAGGCGGAGATTGTTTAAATTCAATATCAGACCAAATATGTCTCAAGTATATACCTTGAGATTCTTTTTGCAGACATTAATTAATATCTGGATGATCTATGCAGCCAATAATATAATTCTATGTAATTATTTAAATAAAATACATACCTTTAAATATATCTCTGAATCTAGTTTCAGAATATATTTCTCTCACATAAGTTACAGTAAATTTGTCAAGGAACTACAAATTCTTCTGATTTACCTCAGTAATTAGTTGGCTAACCAGCGATTTGATAGCTAGGTGACTGCCACCATGAGCAAGCCTTATTGCCTCCACCAAGCCACGTCTTTGAAACTGACAAAGGCTGGCCTTGAAAGCATTTTTTCCTCTAGGTAAAAGACATATAGACCAGGCGCAGTGGCTCACACCTGTAATCCCAGCACTTTGGGAGGCTGAGGTGGGTGGATCAGGAGGTCAGGAGTTCGAGGCCAGCCTGGCCAATATGGTGAAACCCCGTCTTTACTAAAAATACAAAAATTAGCCACTCATGGTGGCATGCACCTGTAATCCCAGCTACTCAGGAGGCTGAAGCAGAAGAATCGCTTGAACCTAGGAGGCAGATGTTGCAGTGAGCCAAAATCACACCACTGCACTCCAGCCTGGGAGACAGAGCGAGACTCTGCCAAAAGAAAAACATATATATATATATAGATTGTCTTTTATTTTGTAATTAATTTTAAAATGATTTCAATTTTAGTTTATGTAGCCTCTTTCATAGAGATGAATTTCATTCTTCTAGGATTTTTTCCCAGAAAAAAATGTATATATATATTTTTAAGTAACAGGAGATGTATCTGAATAGCTCTGCAAAATTAACTATAAGAAGCATTCTCTGCCACCACAGTTGGAGGTAGTAGTTAGAAAATCAGAGCATCAGAGCAATTCCTTTTTTTATTTACTTTTAAATAAAATTATATTATTTATCAATTATATATATCAAAAAGAAACAGAAGCAGAATGACATATAGTCTAAATAATCAAGCTATTTAATGTGACAGTTCTGAAAAAGAAGTCCTATACTTTTAAAATTTCTAATCTGAAAAACATTTTAGAAATTGTTATACTGAATTTGTAAGATGGTCTTTTTTTTCTTTTTACCTCAGACAGTAAAGCCTTTGTTCATTTAGCATAGGAAATTCAGAGGAAAGCAGAATTTAAACAAAAAGTCATCATTTTTTATCCTATATAAGGTTGCTAATGTCTACATTTAAATGGGTTAACTGCCTAATCAAGGTTGACCTTCATATTCTTTGTCTAAGAGACCTTCTGGGAAAACTTGGTCTCCAATCCACAATTAAGCACATATTAGAACTGGTGTCTTTAATTCCAAAAAAGAAGATAAAATTGAGTTCAGGATGAATGCTCAAAATATATTGGTTTAATTGATAAACAATCAGGATATTTTTAACTGAGACTTTTAAAAATATATTTTTATTCTATTTTACATTTAAGATATACATATAGATTAGGTTCTGCATAATTAACCAACTGATACAAAATTTTTCTGCAAACAACATAAAAAATGTCATTTTAAGGAATTACATAACCCAGGAGATGATCTATATAACATATTACAATATTTTTTCCTACGATTTTTTTTTAAAGATTGTTGTGGTCACAGAACTAGACAAGTCAGATATCTAGAGGTCCACAGATACAGTGACAACTGTTGTAACCACTAACAGTTCATTGTTCCCAGGCTCATAGAAAGCAAGTCAGATAATGCCGTGTGACCACTTAATCCTCTATTGCAACAAGTCTTATTTATAACCTGTGAAAATAAATGTGAGGTTGAATTTTAACCAATCTCTCTGCAAAATGTCATGGATGCCATAACAACCCCTTTGTTCAGGAATAAAAACAAAAAAAGTGCAGGAGCTTAGGAGACAGGGTGATGTAAGTTAGAATTTGAGGGAAAGATACACAGGCTTAGTCTACTCTGTACTTACTTGATATAGAAGTTCCTATTAAACAATCACACACATCTCTTCATTTTCCCTAGCTAAGATATTGTGTTCTTTAGAATGGAATAGTTTGCCTCACTTTTTGGTAAAACAACTTACAATAATTTCCACAGAAGGAGGACTCCAGTATTCAGACATCATTGAATGTGAATGTTTGAGGGAAATCACTGACGGGGATATTTCTAGGATATCGAAGGACAAACCTGAATTTTGAAAAGCCTGAAACACATATTGTATTGGGTGTTCTCCTTCAGAAAAAAAAAAAAAATACTATTACTAAATGAAGATACAGTTTGGAAGGGCTTATGCACAGGAAAGGCCCTGAGACTGGGTTTCTTTAGCCTCACGTCTGCCTCTGAATAAAGGTCTAATACATTTTAGTAGTAGTTACCAGTTTTGTTTTATTATATTCACTTGGTATTGTGTGAGAGACATATTTTTAAGGTAATTCCATTCCAAAAAGTAAGCAATTTTAAAAAGTTATGAGAAAATTAACTTGAATGGAGGTATGTCAGACACTGAGCACGAGAGTAAACATGGAGTGCCGTGGTGGAAGGGAGCTGGGCACGACGGTTTCACTCTGTCTGAACAGGACCAGGGACTCATTGTGTGCTTTCCCTCGCAGTTATGGATTCACAGAACCAGGTCAAAATGGGATGTGGATAATTATCAAAAGGGTTTGTGTCCCCTCGGAGGAAAGCAGTGAATGACTGCATCCCTGAAGCCACTTAGTTTACACAGGATTTTTTTAAAATTTAACTTGGTTTAGGTACATGGGTACATGTGCAGGTTTGTTATATAGGTAAACTTGTGTCATGGGGGTTGTTGTACATATTACTTTGTCACCCAGGTATTAAGCCTAGCACCTATTAATTTTCCTGATTCTCTCCCTTCTCCCACCCTTCACCCTCTCACATTCCGTAGTGTGTGTTATTCTGCTCTATATGTCCATGTATTCTCATCATTTAGCTCACTTAGTGAGAAGGTACAGTATTTGGTTTTCTGTTCCTGTGTTAGATTACTAAGGCTTCCAGTTCCATCCATGTTCCTGCAAGGGACATGATCTCATTCTTTTTTATGGCTGCATAGTAATCCATAGTATATATGTACCATTTTCTTTATTCAGTCTATCACTGATGGGCATTTAGGTTGATTCCATGTCTTTGCTATTATGAATAGTGTTCAGTGAACACGTGTGTGTGTGTGTCTTTATAATAGAACGATTTATATTTCTTTGGGCATATACCCAATAATGAGATTGCTGAGTCAAATGGCATTTCTGTTTTTAGGTATTTGAGGAACTGCCCCACTGTCTTCCACAATAGCTGAACTAATTTACACTCCCGCCAACAGTGTGTAAGCAAGCATTCCATTTCTCCACCTCACCAGCACCTGTTATTTTTTGACTTTCCAACAATAGCCATAGAATGATACTTTTTAAAAGGTAATAATATCAGCAATAACAACAATATTAATCATCATTCAAAATAATGTTTATCGAGGGCTTGTTTGGTGCCAGACATTGTGAGTTATTTTCCTGTGTTATTTGCTTTTCAAAAATCAGCTTCAGTGGTAGGTGCTCTCACCAGACATCATGGAAAGGAAGGAGCTATTTATTTGCATAAATAGAGCAAACAGTGGCCAGGCGCGCAGTGGCTCACGCCTGTAATACCAGCACTTTGGGAGGTCAAAAGATCGAGACCATCCTGGCCAACATGGTGAAACCCCGTCTCTACTAAAGATACAAAAATTAGCTCAGCTGGGTGGTGTAAGCCTGTAATCCCAGCTACTTGGGAGGCTGACGCAGGAGAATCCCTTGAACACATGAGGCAGAGGTTGCAGTGAGCCGAGATCATGCCACTGCACACTAGCCTGGGCGACAGAAAAAAAAAAAATTTTTTTTAAATTAGTAAACAGTGTGGTGCATTGCACCTGTAATCCCAGCTACTCCAGGGCTGAGGTGAGAGGATTCTTTTCTATTTTTTTTTTTTGAGATGGAGTCTCACATTGTCGCCCAGGCTGGAGTGTAGTGGCGTGATCTCAGTTCACTGCAACCTCTGCCTCCACAGTTCAAGCAATTCTCCTGCCTCAGCCTCCCGAGTCGCTGGTATTACAGGCACCTACCACCACGCCCAGCTGCTTTGTGTATCTTTAGTAAAGATGGGGTTTCACTGTGTTGGCCAGGATGGTCTCGATCTGGTCTCAATCTCCTGACCTTGTGATCCACTGCCTCAGCCTCCGAAAGTGCTGGGATTACAGGTGTGCCACACCCGGCTGAGAGGATTCTTTGAGGCCGGGAGTTTGAGATCAGCCTGGACAACATAGCAAGACCCGTCTCTACATTTTTTTTTTTCTTTTTTTAAAGTAGCTTGGTGCAGTGGACTGGTCCTGAGGTGAGATTATCTAGCTTGAAGCCCAGGAGGTGAAGGCTGCATTGAGCTATGATCGTGCCACTACACCTCAGCCTGTGGAGCAAGACTCTTTCTTTCTCAATAGAAAAGTAAGTTAAAAAACAAACAATGAGTTCCCGGTTGTTCTTATATTCAAAGTTAAGCCATTCCACTCAAAGAGAAAATGCATAAATCATGAAAAATACAGTCAGATAGAAGGAGTAAGTTCTAATATTTTATAGCACAGTAGGGAAACTGTAGTTAAAAACAATTAATTGTATCTTTCAAAATAGCTTGATGAGAAGAAATGCAATGTTCCTGACACACACACAAAAAAAACATAAATGTTTGAAGTGATGGATATGCCATTTACCCTTACTTCATCATTACATATCATATCAAAATATCACAGGTACCCCCAAAGTCTGTACAACTGTGATATATCTGTAAACAAATACATTAAAACTGCAAAAAAAAAAAAAATTGAAAAAAACAGAACATCCAGACGGAGAATATTAAATCAACAATATGAACATAGCCACTCTCTCTGCCCACATGCCCAGCCCAGCAAAATCACATGGTCACTTTTCAGGGCTGATTTCCTCCCAGCTAGATGGCAGGATCTGTGTCCTAGGTTCATTATCCCGTATAAGGCAAATTTCTGCTACCCCTCGACATGGGAAGCACTCCGACACCACACACATGGGTATCTGAGCCCTAAGATTTGACCAACAGAGCCGGCAGGGCTTTTTATTCTAGATTTCAGCAAAGAGCCAGCAGGTCTTTTTATTTCAGATTACAGCTTTTAAATTCACACAAAGGAAAACAAACCTAAAAGATCAAACTTTTGTATTTGATTAAGTTTAATAAGGAAATTAAAGCAAATATATCATGAAGAAAACAATAAATGTATCAGTATGTCATACAGCTTTCCTTCAGACATATTAAGACCTTTTGAGCATCAAGGGAAGCCCAGTCTTAGGAAGAACCTCTCCTCCCACTTTTGTGAGTTTTATATCCAGTTTTACTTCACACAGTGAAGATCAGAAAAAAAAAAAAAAAAGTTCCCTAGTACTTTGTGTAGGAAGAGGGCAAAGGCAGTCATCTTGGAATGCACCCAGAGCATCCTGTTCTTAATAAGTCTTACCCTCAGTAGAAACTATTTTATAAGAACTTAATGACAGGGTTTTAAAAAAATATTCCATTTAATACTGCATGAATTTAACTAAAGACAGAGACAGAAACAGAAATGAAGGAATTCCTGAACTCCCAGTCACAGTTAGAGACACTTTTCTAAGGCTAAACATACATTAAGTAGAAGGCATTATGATTTGCAGTGGTTTTCTTATTACTTTTACAATCAAATAGATTAAGTTTTGAGTTGAAAATGATACAATGCATCCATTTCAAGTTTGATGACACGTCTATTACCCCAAAAAATCCTTTTGTGCCCTTTGCAGTCTACCCCCCCACTCCCTGACCCCAGCAGTTAATGATGTAGTTTCTGTCACTATACAGGTTCGTTTCACCTGTTCTAGAAATTTACCTCAATGGCGACACACGGAATGCACTCTTTTCATCACCAGCATGAGATTTTTGAGATTCATCCATGCTGCCTCACGTTTCCATAATTTGTTCCGCTTTACTACAGGCCAGTATTCCATTGGATGACTAAATCACAATATATCCATTCCCATTTGTTCCGTTTTACTACAGGCCAGTATTCCATTGGATGACTAAATCACAATATATCCATTCACCTCTGGATGCATAGAAATTGTCTCCAGTTTGGCGACTAGTATAAACAAAGCTGCTAAGAAGTTCTTTCTGTGAGTACATGCTTTATAAATTTCATTTGTTATTCTTTAACATTAACATTACTTTCTAAAAGGATGTTACATTCACAAATGCAAAATTCATGCAAATGTGACAGAAGCCTGAAGCAGAAGTCTGCACAATTTTCCTTATGTTATATTTCATAACTAAGGGGAGAAAACCTGAGATATTGTTTTCAGTCGGCAAATCCTTAATGTAAGCCACACACTCTGCTAGATGTACTGTTAGACTACCTCGTTTAACATCTGTGCAACAGCTCTAGGAGGTACTTCGTGTTATTATTTTCCTGTACCACTTTCCAGCTTGAGGCCTGGCAACGTGAAGGAGCTGGCGCAGGTCAAACAGAAGTCAAGGGTGACGCCGGGATGGAAAAGGCCTTCCCAAAGGCCGACAAAGCACGTGTCCTCGTCACAAGTCTGATCGGCCCGGAAGTCTCCGGAAGTCTGATCGACCTGGAAACCAGAATCCACACCGTTCCCAGCCACTGTGTCCGTCTTCGGTCGGCTGCTTTTGGTCAGAAATTCCCGGATCAGGGATCCGGAGCACCCGTTAGTGATGATGGTCCCCAGGCCAAGCACGTTTCTTCAACATTTTAATAACCCATTTATTCATGTTAATCAACTGAAAGTTGCCTTCGGTCTTGGTTGGAATATTGTATATCTGAGCAAGACAATGTCCCCTCGCTGGGGGCGGAAGTCAATGGCTCGTCCTCATGGAACTCGATGTACCCGTAGCAGACCCGGCTCCTGCCTGCGGCGTCCTGATCGCTCCTGGGCCTCCTGCGTTCCCGCCGGGGCTCCGGGGCGCGTGGAGCAGCCGCGCTCTGCGGAGCCCGCGCCGCGGGGTAGGAGCTTCCGGGACACGCGGGCCTGCGAGCGCCTAACTTCCCGCCGCGTCCCTCCTGCCTTTCCTTGGGCGGGTCGTTTTCACGGACCAGGACGTTGCAGATCAGAAGGGAGGACGCGACGGGCGGGCCACACCCCCCCGGAGCGTGGCCAAACGCCCACGACCGCCAACGCCGGGGTTCTCCTCTGGACTGTAGAGGGGTGGACACCGCGTTCCTGTGAATGGTGCAGGGAGAACCAGGCAGGTGCTTCTGGAGTGAGGAGGAGCCATTTCTCTGCCGCGCGGGGAGGGACGTTGCGGAAATCTCCAGGGTGCCCGCTGTGCGGCTCAGGCCGAGGCTCGTCCCCTCCTCCCGGGAAGGTGATGGGAGAGGCTGGAGAGGGGACGGGGACAGGCGGCGGCTGCGGGTGAGGACGGGTTGGGCGTTGTCTGGAGCGCTGGCTGGCAGCGGAGGCAGGACCGGACGCAGCATGACGCCGGCAGCTTTCACTGAGCCGAGACTGAGGACTGGACGCGCCCGCGGCCGGCGGGGGTAGGAACATCCTGGAAGCCTCTCCCAGGACCCCGGCGGCGGCGCAGCGGCCACGACTCCTCAGGAAACCCCGACTCACAGTCCAGGAAGAGCGCGGCGTGTTCCCGTCACGGCGGCCCTGACCTGGCGACACGCGCCGGAGCAGCGGGTACCCACAGCTGTTCCCCGCAGTGTGAGCGTGCCGTGTTGACACCCACCCGGGGCCCCGAGAGCTCGCCGCCCCCACGCAGGAGGACGGACAGCGCCAGCTCCCCCAGCCCCTACCCACGGCGGACAGACGGCCGCCGCTCACCCCCAACAGGCCAGCGGCCGGACCGCCGAAAAAGCCACGATCACCGGGTTAACCACCAGAACGCGGGGTGCTTGCTCAGTACAACCCGCATATAGAAAACATTTTTGGACTCGGGAAGGGGAACATCACACACTGGGGTCTATCATGGGGAGGGGGGAGGGGGGAGGAGGGAGGGATTGCATTGGGGAGTTATACATGATATAAATGATGAATTGATGGGTGCTGACGAGTTGATGGGTGCAGCACACCAACATGGCATAAGTATACATATGTAACAAACCTGCACGTTATGCACATGTACCCTAGAACTTAAAGTATAATAAAAAAAAAAAAAAAAAAAAAAAAAAACATTTTTGTCCCCGTACCTGTGGGGGGAACCGCCAACATAGTCTTCGCCTTTCGAAATCTCGCTCTTAGGAAAACCACTTCTCGGCATCAGGATAACTTTTCTGCCGCCTCAGTATGAGGACAGCGCCCCTCGCCCCTCCACAGCCTCGCACGCCTTCCCCTTTACACACAGGGTGACTTGCCCCGCGCAACCCCAGCCCTATTAGCCCTGCTGCCCAGCTGGCTGACTCGGGACCAAGCGGCTCCTGCATTCCCTCCCACAGCACGGGAAATCCTTCGTGTCTAAGCAGCAGGTGGCGAAGTAGCAGCTCCATTTACATAAAAGTTGCCCTACCCGTGACGTCACTTGACAGGGTTTTAATCAGAGTCTAACAGACCTTGGGGAAAAAAAATATTCAGCTCTAGGCCCTACTAACTTTTTTCGTCTCACCTAAGTGGAAAAACAAACACAAAACCAAGAAGCACTCATGAAGGTCCTAGGCCAGGAGCACTAGCTGGCTCGCTGGCTCTCTCCTCTCCTCCCTCTCTAACTCTTCTCTCTCTCGCTTTCTTTCTCCTCTGTTTCTCTCTCGCTCGCTCTCGCTCTTTCTCTCCACTCTCTCTTTCTCTAGCTCTCTCGCTCGCTCGCTCTCTCGCTCTCTCCTCTCTCTCTCTCTAGTTCTCTCACTCTCTCTCACTCTCTCTCTCTCTCCTCTCTCTCAGACACACACACACACACACACACACACACACACACACACACACACACACGGAGATCTAGTAATAGGATTATAAAACCATTTCCCTCCCCTCACTTCTTACCATCACATCTATAGGGCTCCCATAAAATAACAGAAAAATACAAAATAAATAATTGTGCATCTCAAATTTTACTTAAGGGAAAGTCTGTAGATAACCCAAAAAACAGTGAGAGAGACAAAAACATCAAGAAAAATACAGTCTCTAACACAGCTACAGCCAGCAGCAAGCACAACCTAATTCTCAGGTAGATAAACATAAAAACCAGTAATATAGGCTTATTTATGTTAGAATTATCAGACCAGGAGCTATAATTTAAAATACAAATTATCTAGGCATAGTGGCACGTACCTGTAGTCCCAGCTAGTCAGGTGGCTGAGGCACGAGAACCACTTAAATCCAGGAGGCGGAGGTTGCAGTGAGCCCAGATCGTGCCATTGCACTCCAGCCTGGCAACAGAGGGAGACTACGTCTTAAAAAAGAAAAAAAAAAAATTACTACTATCAAAAGGGAAAGAAAAGACATGTAATCCCATGAATGTTAAAAGGATGATAAAGGCATATTAAAAACAACTCTATGTCCAGAGGTGTGACAGCCTGATGAATCATTTCCTTGGAAGACACAATCGATCAAAACTCACAGAAGAAGAAATACAAAATCTGAACAGGCCTATATCTATTAAACATATTGAATTGCCAGGAGCAGTAGCTCACGCCTGTAATCCTAGCACTTTAGGAGGCCGAGGCAGGTGGATCACCTGAGGTCACGAGTTCGAGACCATCCTGACCAACATGGAGAAACTCCGTCTCTACTAAAAATACAAAATTAGCCGGGCGTAGTGACACATGCCTGTAATCCCAGTTACTCAGGAGGCTGAGTCAGGAGAATCACTTGAAGTTGGTAGGTGGAGGTTACAATGAGCCAAGATCATGCCATTGTACTCCAGCCTGGGCAACAAGAGCGAAACTCCATCTCAAAAAAAAAAAAAATGCATAATTAATAATATGCTAAAAGAGAAAGCACCAGGCCCAGATATGATAACTGGTGAATTCTACCATTTATTAAAAGAATTATTCCAGTTATCCACCACCTCTTCCAGAAAAATGAAAGCACAGGGAATAATTTCTGACTCATTCTATAAGGCCCTAATTCCAAAACTAGACAAAAACATTACAAAAATGGACAGCTACAGATCAATAACTCCTAGAAACACAGAGGCAAAACTCCTCACTCAACCAAATCTTAATAAATCGAATCTAACAAAGTATAAATATAATAGTATTAAAAAAATTGTAGCCGGGCACGGTGGCTCACGACAGTAATCCCAGCCACGGCGCCAGGCCCGCAATATATTTTAAAGTACATTGCCATACTGGACCAGTGCTATGGTTTATCTAATAAGTATGCCATCTCTGATGGAGATTTCAAGAGATAATACATAAGAGAAGGGGTCTGGAGGAGTTCTATTCCTTTATCCTTCATCTCATAAGACAATGCAAATCCCTGTATTTGTATTAGAGTAGCACACTTATTGTTAAATTTCAAAGCCATTTCAAATACATAGTCTCCATTTAATGAAAAGATTATTGAATTGAAAGTAAATTAAATAATTCAAGCTCAATTATCTCAGTGTTTGAAACTGGGTAACTAATTGTCTCTGAGCCAAAATCTTACCATTTATTAAATGTGGATGATAAACCTAATTCATAGCTTCTATGATAATAAAATATTTTATGTAGAAGAATGTCCCAAAGACTAAATACTATAAAATGAGATGCATGGTAAGTATTCCATTTTAATGATGAAGAAACTTAGACCTAGAGAAGGAAGCAATTTCCCCACGATTACCTAATATGTAATTGAATAAGAGGCCAAGTCTTGTTTTTTTAATCTGGGTCACAGTATTCTCACCATAGTTCTTCAAAGCAAATGCTAGATATTAACACATACACATTTGTCTCCTAGACTGGCAATAAGAAGCCCAAACATTCAGTGGGATATTTTTATTGTTCAGAATTAAATTCATTCCGGCTATCATAATCTTCAGTGGTTAATCAAATCAAAGCATTTGAGACCCAGGGCAGCATATCTCCTATTGCCATGTGACTTAAAGCTTTGTTTTTGTTGTTTTTGGTTTTGTTCCCCCATTTCCCATCTAACTTACAGCCTGGAGGATTATACAGAAGAAATTAAGATCAAGTGCTCTGGAAGTGGACTGTTTATGAATTAATTTCAATTCAGTCACATAGTTCCTACCAAGTCTTGGAAAGTTGCTTAAATATCCTGTGCGTAGGCCGGGGGCGGTGGCTCACGCCTGTAATCCCAGCACTTTGGGAGGCGGAGGTGGGCGGATCACCTGAGGTCAGGATTCGGAGACCAGCCTGACATGGTGAAATTCTGTCTCTACTAAAACTACAAAAATTAGCTGGGCGTGGTGGCACACTCCTGTAATCCCAGCTACTCAAGAGGCTGAGGCAGGAGAATCACTTGAACCTGGGAGGCAGAGGCCACAGTGAGCCGAAATCGTGCCACTGCACTCCAGCCTGGGCGACAGGATGAGTCTCCATCTCAAAACAAACAAATAAAAAAAAACTCTGTGCCTTAGTATCAGGATGCAAAATGAAGATGGTAATACCACCTCATAGAATTGTTGTGAAGGTTAAAGGAACTAAATCTACAAAGCATTTATATGAGTAAGCACTTTGTAAATGCTATGACGTTTGTTTTTCTCATTGATCTCCTCATGAATAGAAAGCCCACAACCGCATTAAAGTAATAGTACACACCACTCCAGCCTCTTCCCTTGTCACAAGGTATCTTCTACATCACATCTTTATTCCTTTTTCTTGGTGATTTTACCCTTCTTATGACTAATCTTTAGACCTCTGGACTTTCTGATCCCTGATTTGCTCAACTCCATCATTTTTCCCTCCATCCTCCTCAGATTAGAAACCTCAAGATCAGCTGGGCACAGTAGATCACACCTGTAATCCCAGCACTTTGGGAGGCTGGGGTGGGCAGATCACCTGAGGACAGGAGTTCAAGACCAGCCTGACCAACATGGCAAAACCCTGTCTCTACTAAAAATACAAAAATTAGCCAGGCATGGTGGCAGGTGCCTGTAATCCCAGCTATTTGGGAGGCTGAGGCAGAATTGCTTGAACCTGGGAGACAGAGGTTGCACTGAGCTGAGATCGTACCACTGTACTACAACCTGGGTGACAGAGTGAGACTCCATCGGAAAAAAAGAAAAAAGAAAAGAAAGAAGAAAGAAAGAGAGAGAGAGAGAGAGAAAGAGAGAGAGAGAGAGAGAGAGAGAAAGAGAGAGAGAGAGAGAAAGAAAGAAAGAGAGAGAGAGAGAGAAAAAAAGAAAGACAGACAAGATCATATTCTAGACCTGGGTTAAACTTCTGGCTATACAGACCTGTACTCTAGACCAGTCTCCCAGAGATATTTATTAAATCAGTCTGGGCTGGGGCTCCACCATGAGTTTTGTAAATCCTCTGCAAGGTGATTCCAATTCAGAGTAATTGCACAAGATGGAGCTCATTGCCAATAAAGCACCCTCCAAGAATGGACTTCAGTTATTCCAGTCTCTGACAAATGACTCTGTGGCAGAAACATCACATTCTTAATGAAATATTGATATTTTATGGGGTAGCAGAAATATGCTTTGCTAACCTTTCCGGATGCCCTTCCAGATAGAGATGACCAATGAGATTTAAATGGGGGATCCTGGATGAGTTTCCCAGAAAGGACTGTGAAGGGAGTGATTCAACCATCAAGGTCCCTTGGCTATTTTTTTCCCTGCTTATTCTTTCTCAGGCTATGATGATGTTGGTCATCTAGAGATACAGCAGCCTTCTTGTGATTCTGAAGAGACAGGCATAAGGATAAAAGTATCCTGAAGATGCTAGAAAGGAGTTGCAAATAACATGAGCTGCTCTGCACTAACTTCTTGTTATATAATCAAGTGTTTTCAATTTTTCTGGTCCTTTTTTGTTGTGCTTCTCTGTTATGATATCAGAAATTACTCACGTACCTTCACACCAACCTTTTTTATTTTACCACTCTAGGAATTTAACCCTGTTATGTCATTTGTAAGCAATATCAACATAATTTCCTGCTTCAAACTGTAAATGGAGATATGTTTTGTCCTCAGTCATACACATCTGGGAAACCTTTACATCTGGAAGAACTCCACTATCTGCTAACAGTTCACTAGCACATAAGCTTCACACCTCCAGAGAAAAATCAACATATGCACCATTTGTTTCATTTTAAATGCATGTCCACAAATTGCAAAAAGGTGACCATAACAAGAAATAGATGTAAAAAGGTAAAAATAGCAAGAAATAAATGTATGCCTAGAAAGATAATACAATCTTCCAGTTTGAGACGATGTTTTACCTTCTCATCACTCTTCGAACCTCCAGCTTACACCCTCTACCACCATTGTACCTCTTGTCCTGCTTTTAGTGACTAGTTCTTACACTGCAATGAGGAAATAACAGTCAATAACTCTATATATTCTTCTGCACCTGTTCACATACACTATCTTTCAGCTTGTCACAAGTGAAAAATGGCCAGGTTCCTACTGAAATTTTTAGATATCACCAAATTTGGTCATTTAAAGATTTCAATCCTAATATCAGATCCTTTGTCTGGCATCCTCCTCTCCATTGAAACATTTGCTTCAATTTATAAACACATGTAGCAGAACCCATCTTTAAAAATTACACAAAACATCCTAGTCTCCACTAAGCATTGCCTCATTAAAACATTTTCTTAACTGCTGTGAGATGGTATTTCATTGTGCTTTTGATTTGCATTTCTCTAATGACCAGTGATGATGAGCTTTTCTTCATATGTTTCTTGGGCACATAAATGTCTTCTTTTGAGACGTGTCTGTTCATATCTGTCACTCACTTTTTGATGTTTTTTTTTTTCTTGTAAATTTGTTTAAGTTTCTTGTAGATTCTGGATATTAGCTCTTTGTCAGATGGATAGATTGCAAAAATTTTCTCCCATTCTGTAGGTTGCCTGTTCACTCTGATGATAGCTTCTTTTGCTATGCAGAAGCTCTTTAGTTTAATTAGATCCCATTTGTCAATTTTGGCTTTTGTTGCCATTGCTTTTCGTGTTTTAGTCATGAAGCCTTTGCCCATGCCTATGTCCTGAATGGTATTACCTAGGTTTTCTTCTGGGTTTTTATGATTTCAGGTCTTACATTTAAGTCATTAATCCATTTGAGTTCATTTTTATATAAGGTATAAGGAAGGGGTTCAGTTTCAGTTTTCTACATATGGCTGGCCAGTTTTCCCAACATCACTTATTAAATAGGGAATCCTTTCCCCATTGTTTGTAAAGTCAGGAAATGACAGGTGCTAGAAAGAATGTGGAGAAATAGAAATGCTTTTACACTGTTGGTGGGAGTGTCAATTAGTTCAACCATTGTGGAAGACAATGTGGCAATTCCTCAAGAATCTAGAACCAGAAATACCATTTAACCCAGCAATCCCATTACTGGGTATATACCCAAAAGATTATAAATCATTCTCCTATAAAGACACAAGCACACTATTCACAACAGCAAAGACATGGAACCAACCCAAATGCCCATCAATGATAGACTGGATAAAGAAAATGTGGCATATATATGCCATGGAATACTATGCAGCCATAAAAAAGGGATAAGTCCATGTCCTTTGCAGGGCCATGGATAAAGCTGGAAACCATCATTCTCAGCAAACTAACACAAGAACTGAAAACCAAACACCGCATGTTCTCACTCATAAGTGGGAGTTGAACAATGAGAACACATGGACATAGGGAGGTGAACATCACACACCGGGACCTGACGGGGGGTAGGGGACTAGGGGAGGGATATCATTAGGAGAAATACCTAATGTAGGTGATGGGGTGATGGGTGCTGCAAACCACCATGGCACCTGTATACATATGTAACAAACCTGCACATGTATCCCAGAACTTAAAGTATAATAATAATAAAACATTTTCTTTTCCTACCACAGAGCATTTTATAAACAAAATCTCCACTTTCTGATCTCTCTTCTTTCTTCATCACAGGCCAACTGGGATTTCATTCTCAACTGCTCCTTTGAAATGATTATCAGATTTTTTGAAATGATTACCCAGAGATGTCACTGGCCCCTCCAGACTGGCAAATCCCATGGTCACTTCAATGCTGTCTTGTCAGTTTCTTAGCAGCATTCCAGACATTTGATACTCCCTTCCTGAGCTTGCTTTACAAAAATCCAACCTCTTGACTTCTCCTCTACTTCACTTGCTATTACTTATAGCTGCAAACAAACCACCCAAAACCAAATGGCTTGAAATAACGACAATATTTTTGCTGTTGTTCATGAGTCAGCAATTTTAACAGGGCTTAGCACGAACATCTCGCCTCTGCTCAGTGTCTGCCTGCTAAGGGTTGCTTGAGAGGCTGCACTTGCTGTGTGTTTGACTCTGGCTAGATGGCCTCACTGACACTGCTGGATCCTGGAATGAATGGAGTCTGGCAGGACACGTCTCCATCTCTCTTTCTGTGGTCTTTCATCATTCAGGACTTTGGTCTGAGCTCCTTTACATGGAAGCTGGATTCCAAGAGAACAAAAAATAGTAGCTGCCAGGACTATTGTGACCTGGCTCCAGAACTGGCACTACATGATATTTGCCACACTCTGTTGTCTAAAGCAAGTCACATTGCTGGATCAGATTAAAGGGCTTGTATCTTCATGAGAGAGCAACATGTACGTCCAGGATGGCAGAAGTGGTCAATAGTAATCTTCAGAAGTGATTTACCATTTTCTGCTCTTTTTTATTAAGGGTTTTTGTTTGTTTTCCTGTTGTTGTTGCTGCTGTTATTTTTGAGACAAGGTCTTGCTCTGTTGCCTTGCCTGGAGTGCAGTGGCGTGATCTCAGCTCATGGCAACCTCAACCTCATGGGCTCGAGTGACCCTTCTGCTTCAACCTCCCAAGTAGCTGAGACCAACAGGCGTGCGCCACCACACCCGGCTAATTTTGATATTTTTTGTAGAGATGGGGTCTCACTATGTTGCCCAGGCTGATCTGAAACTACTGGGCTCAAGTGATCCTCCAGTTTCAGCCTCCCAAAGTGCTGGGATGACAGGTTTGAACCACCACGCCCAGCCATCTGCTCATTTTTATTTCACAGGTGATTTTCACAATTTACTGAGGAAGTAAATTTCATAAATTCAGGGACTTTGTCAGTTTTGATGAGATATTTAATTCTAGCACCTAGAACAGTGCCTTTAACAGATAAGTCATTCAATAACTGTTGTGGAATGAATAAATAGATGGAAAGAAAGCATAGCCAGTTAATACTATGAGACGGTTTCTTCTTGTTTTTTGATAAAGGACAATAAAAGTGGGATATAAATTCTTGTCTAGGCTAATAGAATCTTTATAAAAGTGGATAATTAAGGGGCAGAGCAAGATGGCTGAATAGGAACAGCTCCAGTCTCCAACTCCCAGTGCGAGCGACACAAAAGACAGGTGATTTCTGCATTTTCAACTGAGGTACTGCGTTTATCTCACTAGGGAGTGCCCGACAATCGGTGCTGGTCAGCTGTTGCAGCCCGACCAGTGAGAGCTGAAGCAGGGCGAGGCATCCCCTCACCTGGGAAGCACAAGGGGGAAGGGAATCCCTTTTCCTAGCCAGGGGAACTGAGACACACAACACCTGGAAAATTGGGTAACTCCCACCCCAATACTGTGCTTTAAGCAAACGGGCACACCAGGAGATTAATCCCACACCTGGCCGGGAGGGTCCCACACCCACGGAGCCTTCCTCATTGCTGCACAGCAGTCTGCAGCGATCTATCCGCAAGGCAGCAGTGAGGCTGGGGGAGGGGCGTCCGCCATTGCTGAGGCTTAAGTAGGTAAACAAAGCCTTGGGAAGATCGAACTGGGTGGAGCTCACAGCAGCTCAAGGAGGCCTGCCAGTCTCTGTAGACTCCACCTCTGGGGACAGGGCGCAGCTAAACAACAACAACAACAAAAAAAAAAGCAGCAGAAACCTCTGCAGACGCAAACGACTCTGTCTGACAGCTTTGAAGAGAGCAGTGGATCTCCCAACATGGAGGTTGAGATCTGAGAACGGACAGACTGCCTGCTCAAGTGGGTCCCTGACCCCTGAGTAGCCTAACTGGGAGACATCCCCCACTAGGGGCAGACCAACACCCCACACCTCACACGGTGGAGTACACCCCTGAGAGGAAGCTTCCAAAGCAAGAATCAGACAGGTACACTTGCTGTTCAGCAGTATTTTATCTTCTGCAGCCTCTGCTACTGACACCCAGGCAAACAGGGTCTGGAGTGGACCTCAAGCAATCTCCTACAGACCTACAGCTGAGGGGCCTGACTGTCAGAAGGAAAACTAACAAACAGGAAGGACACCCACACCAAAACCCCATCAGTATGTCATCATCATCAACAACCAGAGGCAGATAAAACCACAAAGATGGGGAAAAAGCAGGGCAGAAAAGCTGGAAATTCAAAGAATAAGAGCGCATCTCCCCCTCCAAAGGAACGCAGCTCATCGCCAGCAATGGATCAAAGCTGGACGGAGAATGACTTTGATGAGATGAGAGAAGAAGGCTTCAGACCATCAAACTTCTCAGAGCTAAAGGAGGAATTACGTACCCAGCGCAAAGAAACTAAAAATCTTGAAAAAAGAGTGGAAGAAATGATAACCAGAATAATTAATGCAGAGAAGGCCATAAACGAACTGACAGAGATGAAAACCATGACACGAGAAATACATGACAAATGCACAAGCTTCAGTAACCAACTCGATCAACTGGAAGAAAGAGTATCAGCGATTGAGGATCAAATGAATGAAATGAAGCAAGAAGAGAAGTCTAACGATAAAAGAAGAAAAAGAAATGAGCAAAGCCTGCAAGAAGTATGGGATTATGTAAAAAGACCAAATCTATGTCTGAATGGGGTGCCTGAAAGTGAGGGAGAAAATGGAACCAAGTTGGAAAACACTCTTCAGGATATCATCCAGGAGAACTTCCCCAACCTAGTAGGGCAGGCCAACATTCAAATTCAGGAAATACAGAGAACGCCACAAAGATACTCCTCCAGAAGAGCAACTCCAAGACACATAATTGCCAGATTCACCAAAGTTGAAATGAAGGAAAAAATCTTAAGGGCAGCCAGAGAGAAAGGTTGGGTTACCCACAAAGGGAAGCCCATCAGACTAACAGCAGATCTCTTGGCAGAAACTCTACAAGCCAGAATAGAGTGGGGGCCAATATTCAACATTCTTAAAGAAAAGAATTTTCAACCCAGAATTTCATATCCAGCCAAACTAAGTTTCATAAGTGAAGGAGAAATGAAATCCTTTGCAGATAAGCAAATGCTTAGAGATTTTGTCACTACCAGGCCTGCCTTAAAAGAGACCCTGAAGGAAGCACTAAATATGGAAAGGAACAACCGGTACCAGCCATTGCAAAACCATGCCAAAATGTAGGGACCATCGAGGCTAGGAAGAAACTGCATCAACTAACGAGCAAAATAACCAGTTAATATCATAATGGCAGGATCAAGTTCACACATAACAATATTAACCTTAAATGTAAATGGACTAAATGCTCCAACTAAAAGACACAGACTGGCACACTGGATAAAGAGACAAGACCCATCAGTCTGTATTCAGCAGACCCATCTCACATGCAGAGACATACATAGGCTCAAAATAAAGGGATGGAGGAAGATCTACCAAGCAAATGGAGAACAAAACAAAGCAGGGATTGCAATCCTAGTCTCTGATAACACAGACTTTAAACCATCAAAGATCAAAGAGACAAAGAAGGTCATTACATAATGGTATAGGGATCAATTCAACAGGAAGAGCTAACTATCCTAAATATATATGCACCCAATACAGATTCATAAAGCAAGTCCTTAGAGACTTACAAAGGGACTTTATAGACTCCCATACAATAATAATGGGAGACTTCAACACCCCACTCTCAACATTAGACAGATCAATGAGACAGAAAGTTAACAAGGATATCCAGGAATTGAACTCATCTCTGCAGCAAGCAGACCTAATAGACATCTACAGAACTCTCCACCCCAAATAAACAGAACATACATTCTTCTCAGCACCACATCACACTTATTCCAAAATTGACCACATAATTGGAAGTAAAGCACTCTTCAGCAAATGTACAAAAACAGAAATTATAACAAACTGTCTCTCAGACCACAGTACAATCAAACTAGAACTCAGGACTAAGAAACTCAGTCAAAACCGCTCAACTACATGGAAACTGAATAACCTGCTCCTGAATGACTACTGGGTACATAACAAAATGAAGGCAGAAATAAAGATGTTCTTTGAAACCAATGAGAACAAAGATACAACATACCAGAATCTCTGGGACACATTTAAAGCAGTGTGTAGAGGGAAATTTATAGCACTAAATGCCCACAAGAGAAAGCAGGAAAGATCTAAAATTGACACTCTAACATCACAATGAAAAGAACTAGAGAAGCAAGAGCAAACACATTCAAAAGCTAGCAGAAGGCAAGAAATAACTAAGATCAGAGCAGAACTGAAGGAGATAGAGACACAAAAAACCCTCCAAAAAATCAATGAATCCAGGAGTTGGTTTTTTGAAAAGATCAACAAAATTGATCGACCGCTAGAAGACTAATAAAGAAGAAAAGAGAGAAGAATCAAATAGACGCAATAAAAAATGATAAAGGGGATATCACCACTGACCCCACAGAAATACAAACTACCATCAGAGAATACTATAAACACCTCTACGCAAATAAACTAGAAAATCTAGAAGAAATAGATAATTTCCTGGACACTTACACTCTCCCAAGACTAAACCAGGAAGAAGTTGAATCCCTGAATAGACCAATAGCAGGCTCTGAAATTGAGGCAATAATTAATAGCCTACCCACCAAAAAAAGTCCAGGACCAGATGGATTCACAGCTGAATTCTACCAGAGGTACAAGGAGGAGCTGGTACCATTCCTTCTGAAACTATTCCAATCAATAGAAAAAGAGGGAATCCTCCCTAACTCATTTTATGAGGCCAACATCATCCTGATACCAAAGCCTAGCAGAGACACAACAAAAAAAGAGAATTTTAGACCAATATCCCTGATGAACATTGATGCAAAAATCCTCAGTAAAATACTGGCAAACCGGATTCAGCAGCACATCAAAAAGCTTATCCACCATGATCAAGTGGGCTTCATCCCTGGGATGCAAGGCTGGTTCAACATTCACAAATCAATAAATGTAATCCAGCATATAAACAGAACCAAAGACAAGAACCACATGATTATCTCAATAGATGCAGAAAAGGCTTTTGACAAAATTCAACAGCCCTTCATGCTAAAAACGCTCAATAAATTCAGTATTGATGGAACGTATCTCAAAATAATAAGAGCTATTTATGACAAACCCACAGCCAATATCATACTGAATGGGCAAAAACTGGAAAAATTCCCTTCGAAAACTGGCACAAGACAGGGATGCCCTCTCTCACCACTCCTATTCAACATAGTGTTGGAAGTTCTGGCTAGGGCAATCAGGCAAGAGAAAGAAATCAAGGGTATTCAATTAGGAAAAGAAGAAGTCAAATTGTCCCTGTTTGCAGATGACATGATTGTATATTTAGAAAACCCCATCGTCTCAGCCCAAAATCTCCTTAAGCTGATAAGCAACTTCAGCAAAGTCTCAGGATACAAAATTAATGTGCAAAAATCACAAGCATTCTTATACACCAGTAACAGACAAACAGAGAGCCAAATCAGGAATGAAATTCCATTCAAAATTGCTTCAAAGAGAATCAAATACCTAGGAATCCAACTTACAAGGGATGTAAAGGACCTCTTCAAGGAGAACTACAAACCACTGCTCAGTGAAATAAAAGAGGACACAAACAAATGGAAGAACATACCATGCTCATGGATAGGCAGAATCAATATCGTGAAAATGGCCATACTGCCCAAGGTTATTTATAAATTCAATCCCATCCCCATCAAGCTACCAATGAGTTTCTTCACAGAATTGGAAAAAACTGCTTTAAAGTTCATATGGAACCAAAAAAGAGCCCGCATTGCCAAGACAATCCTAAGTCAAAAGGACAAAGCTGGAGGCGTCATGCTACCTGACTTCAAACTATACTACAAGGCTACAGTAACCAAAACAGCATGGTACTGGTACCAAAACAGAGATATAGACCAATGGAACAGAACAGAGTCCTCAGAAATAATACCACACATCTACAGCCATCTGATCTTTGATAAACCTGAGAAAAACAAGAAATGGGGGAAAGGATTCCCTATTTAATAAATGGTGCTGAGAAAATTGGCTAGCCATAAGTAGAAAGCTGAAACTGGATCCTTTCCTTACTCCTTATATGAAAATTAATTCAAGATGGATTAGAGACTTAAATGTTAGACCTAATACCATAAAAACCCTAGAAGAAAACCTAGGTAGTACCATTCAGGACATAGGCATGGGCAAGGACTTCATGTCTAAAACACCAAAAGCAATGGCAACAAAAGCCAAAATTGACAAATGGGATCTAATTAAACTAAAGAGCCTCTGCACTGCAAAATAAACTACCATCAGAGTGAACAGGCAACCTACAGAATGGGAGAAAATCTTTGCAATCTACTCATCTGACAAAGGGCTAATATCCAGAATCTACAAAGAACTCAAACAAATTTACAAGAAAAAAACAAACAACCCCATCAAAAAGTGGGCAAAGGATATGAACAGACATTTCTCAAAAGAAGACATTCATACAGCCAACAGACACATGAAAAAATGTTCATCATCACTGGCCATCAGATAAATGCAAATCAAAACCACAATGAGATACCATCTCACACCAGTTAGAATGGCAATCATTAAAAAGTCAGGAAACAACAGGTGCTGGAGAGGATGTGGAGAAATAGGAACACTTTTACACTGTTGGTGGGATTGTAAACTAGTTCAACCATTATGGAAAACAGTATGGCGATTCCTCAAGGATCTAGAACTAGAAGTACCATATGACCCAGCCATCCCATTACTGGGTATATACCCAAAGGATTACAAATCATGCTGCTATAAAGACAGATGCACACATATGTTTATTGCGGCACTATTCACAATAGCAAAGACTTGGAATCAACCCAAATGTCCATCAGTGACAGACTGGATTAAGAAAATGTGGCACATATACACCATGGAATACTATGCAACCATAAAAAAAGGATGAGTTTGAGTCCTTTGTAGGGACATGATTGCAGCTGGAAACCATCATTCTCAGCAAACTATCGCAAGAACAGAAAACCAAACACCGCATGTTCTCACTCATAGGTGAGAACTGAACAATGAGATCACCTGGACTTGGGAAGGGGAACATCACACACCAGGGCCTATCTATCACAGGAAGCGGGGAGGAGGGAGGGATTGCATTGGGAGTTATACCTGATGTAAATGACGAGTTGATGGGTGCTGACGAGTTGATGGGTGCAGCACACCAACATGGCACAAGTATACATATGTAACAAACCTGCACGTTATGCACATGTACCCTAGAACTTAAAGTATTAAAAAAAAAAAAGAATTGTTAACAACTATTTGATGGATTTTCCACAAAGATGATTAAATCCATATTTAAAACAAGTAATTATAGGACTATCAGAAAGGTGTTTTAAGATAGTAGCTGCATGAGGGTCTAAGACAATCTATTGCATCATGTAATTTAAAATAAGTAATTTTCAAAGGTGAATGAGAAAAGAGAGTGCATATGGGAGAGGTAAAGAACATACTGTACCGGATTACAGTGTATACATGAGTAACTCACTCACTCCTCATTGCCTTGGTTAGGATTAGGCAGAAATGGAAAAGCAAGGAGAAAATGATAATTATTATCATCAATGTTAGTGTCATTATAGCTATATGAATACTTACTATGTGTCAGGCATTATGTGAGGTATACATTATGTGATGTATACATTATTATGTGTCAGGCATTATGTGATATATACGTTAACTCATTTAACCTTCATACAAACCTCTAAGTAACAGTGAATAATCAAGTCTAATGAAAGGATTTATCCATTTTTTAAAAAAAATATTATAAGGCAAAATTCACAACTCTTAGATATAGTAAATTAATTATTGTTCTCAAAATCCATGGTACTGATCACATTCACATTTGTGAAAAATCCAAATCAGCCCTCTCTGACATAAAGAGCTTTTGATAACAGTTTTGTGAATTCTAATTATTTGATTCTCAAGTGAAAAGTCTGGGAGGAAAGGCACCCATGGACTTTGCTCCATATTAATGAAATTATATGTGCCATCCTCTGGTTGCTTGAAAAATCAGAGTGGTACATACTGTAAAATTGACCACACAATTATACGTAAAACAACCCTCAGCAAATTAAAAAGAAAATTAATATCACACCAACCACATTCTCGGACTACAGTGCAACAAAAATGAAAATCAATACTAAGAATATTGTTCAAAACCATACAATTACATGGAAATTCAACAACCTCTTCCAGAATGACTTATGGGTAAATAATGAAATTAAGGAAACGAATGAGAACAAAATCCAATAAAACAGAATCTCTGGGACACAGCTAACACAGTGTTAAGAAGGAAGCTTATAACACCAAACACCCACATCAAAGAGTTAGAAAGATCTCAAATAAACAACCTAACATCACAACTAGTAGAACTACAGTAACATGAGCAAACCAAGCCAGAAGTTAACAGAAGATCAGAAATAATCAAAATCATAGCTGAACTGAAGGAAATTGAGATGCAAACAACCATACAAAAGATCAACAAACACTGGAGTTGTTTTTTGAAAAAATTAATGAGATAGATAGACTGCTAGCTCAATGAATGAGAAAAAGAGAGAAGATCCAAATAAACAAAGTTAGAAATGGCAAAGGGGACATTATCACTGACTCCACAGAAATAGGAAAATCTCTCAAAATCTACTATAAACATCTCTATGTATACAAACTAGAAAATCTAGAAGAAATGGATGAATTCCTGGACACATACAGCCTCCCAATACTGAATCAGGAAGAAATCAAATCCCTGAACATACCAATAACAAGTTCCAACATGAAATCAGTAATAAAATGCCTACCAACAAAAAGAAGCCTAAGACGAGATGGATTCACAGCTGAACTCTTCCAGATACATAAAGAAGAACTCATTCCATTCCTATGGAAACTATTCCAAAAATAATGAGGAGGAGGAACTCTTCCCCAATTCATTCTATGAGGCCAACGTCAGCCTGATACCCAAACCTGGCAGAGACACACACACAAAGAGAACTTCAGGCCAATATCCTTGATGACTACAGATGCAAAAATCCTCAACAAAATACTAGCAAACTCAATCCAGGATCACATCAAAAAAGCTAATCCACCATGATCAAGTAGGTTTTATCCCTGGGATGAAAGTCTGGTTCAACATACACAGATCAATAATGTGATTCATCACATAAACAGAAGTAAAAACAAAACCCACATGATTATCGCAATAGATGCAGAAAAGGTTCTTTGTAAAATTCAGAATTCTTTGATGTTAAAAAAAATTCTCAATAAACTAGGCATTGAAGGAACATACTTCAAGTAATAAGAACCATCTATGACAAGCTCACATCCTGTACCATACTGAACATGGAAAAGCTGGAAGCATTCCCCTTGAAAACCAGCACAAGACAAGGATAGCCTCTCTCACCATTCCTGTTCAATATAGTACTGAAAGTCCTAGCTAGAGCAATCAGGCAAGAGAATAAAATAAAAGGCATTGAAACAGAAAGAGAAAAAGTCAAACTATGCCTGTTTGCAGCCAACATGATTCTATATCTAGAAAACCCCATAGTCTCAGCCCAAAAGCTCTTTGATAGATAAACAATTTTAATAAAGTCTCAGGATAAAAAAATCAGTGTATAAAATTTAGTAGCATTCCTATACACCAACAACATCCAAGCTGAAAGCCAAATTAGGAACACAATCCCATTCACAATTGCCACAAAAATAATAAAATACCTAGGAATACAGCTAAACCGACAGGTGAAAGATCTCTGTCACAAGAATTATGAGACATTGCTCAAAGAAATCAGAGACTGACACAACTAAATACCATGTCCATGGACAGGAAGAATCAATATTATTAAAATGGCCATACAACTCAAAGCAATTTATAGACTCAATGCTACTCCTACCAAACTACCAATGACATTCTTCACGTAATTAAAAAAAAAAAAAACTGATTAAAACATTTATGTGGAACCAAACAAGATCCTGAAGAGCGAAGGCAGTCCTAAGTAAAAACAGCAAAGCTAGAGGCGTCATGTTATCCTGCTTCAAACCATACTACAAGGCTACAGTAACCAAAGCAGCATGATATGGATATAACACAGACAAGTAGACCAATGGGACAGAATAGAAAGTCTAGAGGTAATTCTGGACACCTAAAATCATTTGATCTCTGACAAAGCTGACAAAAACAAGCAATGAGAAAAGGACTCCCTGTTGAATACATCGTGCTGGATAACTGGTTAGCCACGTGAAGGAGATGAAAGCTGTACCCAATCCTTATACCATGTACAAAAATCAACTCAGGATGGAATAAAGACTTAAATGTAAGACCTAAAACTATAAAAACCCTGGAAGATAAACTAGAAAATTCCATTCTGTCAAAGATTTCATGATAAAGACACCAAAAAGCAATTGCAACAAAAACAAAAATTTACAAATGGAACCTAATTTTAATAAAGAGTTTCTGCACAGCTAAAGAAACTATCAACAAAGTAAACAGAAAACCTACAGAATGGGAGAAAATATTTGAAATCTATGCATCTGACAAAAGTCTACCAGAACCTATATGGGACTCAAACAAATATATGAGCAAAAAACAACCCCATTAAAAAGTGGGCAAAGGACACAAACAGACTTTTCAAAAGACACACATGTGACCAAAAAGCTTATGAAAAACTGCTCAACATCACTACTCATTAGAGAAAGGCAAATCAAACCACAATGAGATACTATCTCACACTAGTCAGAATGGCTATTGGCAAAAAATAATAGATGCTGGTGAGATTGCAGAGAAAAGGAAGTGCTTAGACACTATTGGTGGGAGTGTAAATTAGTTCATCCACTGTGGAAAGCACTGTGGCTATTTCTCAAAGAACTTAAAGCAGAATTACCGTTCGACCCAGCGATACCATTATTTGTTACAGGAATATAATATTGTTCTACCATAAATTGTTTTTTTTTTTTTTTTTTTTTGAGACGGAGTCTCGCTCTGTCGCCCAGGCTGGAGTGCAGTGGCCGGATCTCAGCTCACTGCAAGCTCCGCCTCCCGGGTTTACGCCATTCTCCTGCCTCAGCCTCCCGAGTAGCTGGGACTACAAGCGCCCGCCACCTCGCCCGGCTAGTTTTTTTGTATTTTTTTAGTAGAGACGGGGTTTCACCATGTTAGCCAGGATGGTCTCGATCTCCTGACCTCGTGATCCGCCCGTCTCGGCCTCCCAAAGTGCTGGGATTACAGGCTTGAGCCACCGCGCCTGGCCCATAAATTGTTATAATATTCTCCCTTCCTGGATATTAGAAGCGGTATCAGAGGGTCGTGCGCAAACTCTCTGATATTGAAAGTAGTATCATCCTCTTTCCCCTTGGATATAAAGAACAATATCACAGGGAAGGTTGTACACCCCCTGTGATACTGAAAGTAATAATATTCTCTCCCTTCCTGGATATTAAAACAATATCATGGGGGTAGTCTACATTTCCTGCGATATTGAAAGTAATATAATCGTCTTCCCCCCCTGAGTATTAGGAATAATATCACAGGGTGGGAGTACACCTTCTGCAACATTGTGAGTAATATTATCCTCACCCGCCCCCGGATATTAGAAACAATATCACAAAGGGGGATGTACACCTCCTGTGACATTGGGAATATCATCCTCTCCCCGCCTGGATATTAATAACAGTGTCACAGGAGGGTTTACACCTCCTGTGACATTGTGAATATCATCCTCTCCCCGCCTGGATATTAATAACAATGTCACAGGAGGGTTTACACCTCCTGTGACATTGGGAGTAGTATCATCCACTCTTCCACTGGATATTAGAAAGAACCTCACAGTTGGGGTGTACACCCCGTGAGATATTGGGAGTAATATCATTCTCTCTCCTTCTTGATATTGAAAACAGTATCACAGGGCGCGTGTAAACCGTCTGGGATATTGACAGTAATATCATCCTCTTCTCCCCTGAATATTAGGAACATTATCACAGGAGGGGTGTACACCCCCTGTGATATTGCTAGTAATAGCATCCTCTTCTCCCCTTGATATTAGGAACAGCATCACAAAGCGGGTGTACACCCCCTGCAATATCGGGAGTAATAACATCCTCTCTTCTTCTGGATATTAGGAAGAATATCACGGGAGGGGAAGGTACATTCCCTATGATATTGGGAGTAGCAATATCTCCTCCTATGGATATTAGGAACAATATCACAGGGAGGGGTTAACACCCTCTGTGATATTGAAGTAACAGCATTTTTTCCCTTCCTGGAAGTTAGCAACAATATCACGGGGGTGGGAGTGTTCACTTCTGTGATGTTGGCAGTAAAAGCAGCCTCTTAACCATTGGATATTAGGAACAGTATCACCGAAGGGGTATACACCCCCTACGATATTGGGAGTAATATCATCCTCTCTCCCCTGGATATTAGAAACAATATCACAGAAGAGGTGTATGCCCTCTGCGATATTGAAAGTAATATAATCCTCTATCTCCCTTCATATTCGGAACAATCTCACAGGGGTGGGGGAGGCTCCCTGAGATATTGGGAGTGATATCATCCTTTCCCTCATGGTATACTAGGAACAATATCACAGGGGGGTGTGTACACCCTGTGTGACATTGTAGGCAATTTCACCATCTCCCAACCTGAATATTAAAAACAATATCCCAGGGGGGTGTACATGCCCTGCGATATTGGGAGTAATATCATCCTCTCCCCTTCTTGATATTATGAAAAAAGAGCATACACTTCCTGCTATATTGAGAGTAATATCATTATCTCCCCCTCCCTGAATACTAGAAACTATATGATGGGAGGGGTGGTGTACAGCTCCTCCGATATTGGGAATCATATTATCCTCTTTGTCCCTGGATATGAGGAACAATAACACAGGGGGGTGTACATCCCCTGCGACATTGAAAGCAATATCATCCTCTCTTTCACTGGATATTATGAACAATATCTCAGGGGGTGTGTAAACCTCCCTGGGATATTGTTCCTAATATCCAGGGGTGGAGAAAATAATATTACTCTCAATATCGCAGGGAGTGTACACGCCCCCTGTGATATTGTTTCTAATATCAAAGAGAGGAGAGGATGACATTACTCCCAATATTGCAGGGCGTGTACACCCCCTTGTGATATTGTTTTAATGTCCAGGTTGAAAGAAAATGATATTACTTGCAATATCGCACCGGGTGTACACACCCCCTGTGATGTTGATTCTAATATACAGGGTGGTAAAGGATGACACTACTCCCAATATCGCAGGTAGTTTACAGACAGACCCCGTGATATTGTTTCTAATCTGAAAGGAGGATATTGGGAGTAACATCATCCTCTCCCCTTTTTGATATTAAAAACAATATCACAGGAAACTTGTACACCTGCTGTGATATTTGAAGTAATAGCATCCTCTTCCACACTGGATATTAGGAACAATACCACAGGGAGAGAAAAGCCCCTGTGGTATTGTTCCTAATATCCAGTGTGGAAGAGAATGCTATTACTTAGACAGCAGATATTACACCCCTTGTGATACTAGGAGTAATATCATTTTCTTCCAAACTAAACATTAAGAACAATATCACAGGGGAGGTGGATACCCCCGTCATATTGAGAGTAATATTATTCTCTCTCTTCTATATATAGGAAGTGTATCAAAGGAGGGGGAAACCCATACGATATTGAAAGGAATATAATCCTCTCTCCCTCTAAATAGTAGGAACAATATCAAAGAAATTATGTATACCCCTGCGATATTGGGAGTAATATTATCCTCTCCCTCCTTCTGTATATACAGAGGCAGTGTTCACCCCCAGCGATATTAAGAGTAATATCATCCTCTCCGCACCTGGATATTAGAAAAAATATCACTGGGGATGTGTACACTCCCTGCAATATTGCGAGGAATACAATCCTCTTCCTCCCTTCATATTAGAAACAATATTACAGCAGTGTGGGTGTAAACTTCCTGCGATATTGGGAGTAATATCATCACCTCCTCCCCTGTATATTAGGAATAGTATCACAGGAGGTGTGTACACCCCATGCAATATTGCAAGTAATCTCATCCTTTCCCAGCCTGGTTATTAAAAACATTATCACAGGGGGCGTACACGTTCTGCGATATTGGGAGTAATATCACCCTCTCCGTTCCTGGATATTGGAAACAATATCACAGGGAAAGTGTACACCTCCTGTGATATTAAGATTGATATCATTTATCCCCCGTGGATATGAGCAACAGTATTGGGGTGGGGGTTTTACAGCCCCTGCGATATTGGGAGTAATATTATTTTCTCCTTCTGAGGATATTAGGAACAATATTACAAGGGTGTGTACAGCCCCTGTGATATTGAATTTAAGATCATCCTCTCCTTCACTGGAAATTAAAAACAATATCATTCTCTCCCATACTGGAGATTAGGAACATTATAGTGGGGGAGGACGCTGCCTGTGATATTGGGAGTAATATCATCCTCTCTGCTTGTGGATATTAAAACCAGTGTCACAGGAATGTTGTACACCTGCTGTGATATTGGGAGTAACATCATCCTCTCCCCCGCTAGATATTAGGAACAATATCAAGGGTGGATGTTCACCCCCTGGGATAATGGGTGTAATATTTTTGTCTTCGTCCCTGGATATTATAAACAATATCACCAGAAAGAGTGTACAACACCTGCTATATTGGGAGTAATATAATTTTCTCCCAAACTAAATATTAAGAACAATATCACAGGGGAGGTGTACACCTTCTGCAATATTGAGAGTAATATCATCCTCTTCTCATCTGCATATAAGGAAAAATATCAAAGGGGGGTGTACATTTCCTGGGAAGTAATATCATCCTCTCCCCCTCTAAATATCAGGAAGAATATTAAAGGGAGGGTGTACACTCCTGCAATATTGTTAGTAATATTATTCCCTCTCCTCCCCTGTAAATTAGGAATAATATCACAGAGGGACGGTGCACCCCCTGCGATATTAAGAGTAATATCATCCTCTCCCCCCAGATATAAAAAATATCACTAAGAAGTTGTACACCCCCTGTGATAGTGAAATTAATATAATCCTCTTTCTCCTTTTATATTACAAAAAAATATACAGGAGGTTAAATTCCCCGCGATATTAAAAGTAATATCATTCTCTCCTTTCCTGTACATTAGGCACAATGTCACAGGGGTTGTGTACACCCTGTGCGATATTGCAAGTAATATTATCATCTCCCAACCTGGATGTTAAAAACGGTATCACATGGGGGTGTACACGCCCTTCAACATTAAGAGTAAAATCATCCTTTCCTCTCCTGGATACTAGAAACAGTATCATAGGGGGCGTGTACACCCCCTGCGATACTGAGAGTAATATCATTTTCTCCCTAACTGGATATTAGAAACATTATCTCAGGGGGTGTGTGCATCCCCTGTGACACTGGGAAGAATATCATCCTCTCCCTCCCTGAATATTAGGAACAATATTACAGGTGGGTTGTACACCCCTGCGATATTGGGAGAAATATCCTCCCCTCCCCTTGGTATTAAAAACAATATTACAGAAAAGTTGTACAACCGCTAGGATATTGGAATTAATATCCTCTCCCCCTGCCTGGATATTAAGAACAATATCACAGGGGAGATGTACACCCCCTGAGATATTGCGAGTAATATCATCTTATTTCCTTCTGAATATTAAGAACAATATCAGGCCGGGCGTGGTAGCTCGTGCCTGTAATCCCAGCACTTTGGGAGGCTGAGGCGGGTGGATCACCTGGGGTCAGGAGTTCGAGACCAGGTTGGCCAGCATGGTGAAATCCCATCTCTACTAAAAATACAAAAATTAGCCAGGCGTGGTGGCATGTGCCTGTAATCCCAGGTACTCGGGAGGCTGAGGCAAGAGAATCACTTGAACCTGGGAGGCGGAGGCTGTAGTGAGCCAAGATTGTGCCATTGCACTCCAGCAGCCTGGGTGACAAGAGTGAGACTTCATCTTAAAGAAAAAAAAAAAAAAATCAGAGGAAGGGTGTACACCCTCTGTGATTTTGGGAGTAATATCATCGTCTTCTTCCCTGGATATTAGGAAAATATCACAGAGTGGTTGTGTACCCCCCTGCGATAGTGAGAGTAATATAATCCTCTCTTTGCTTGGATATTAAAAACAGTATCACAAGAGGGGGTGTACACTCCCTGTGATATTGGAGGTTATATTATCCTCTTTCCTCCTGGATATTAGGAACACTATCACAAAGGAATTTACACCACCTGAGATATTGGTAGTAATATCATCCCCTCTTCCACTAAATATTAGGAACAATCTCACATGGGGTGCGTGCACTCTCTGTGGTACTGAAAGTAATATTATCCTTTCCCCCCCGGGTATTAGGAACAATATCACAGGACGGGTGTATACCGCCTGCAATTTTGGGAGTAATATCATCTTCTCTTCCTAGATATTAGGAATAACATGACATTGGGGGCTGTACACACCCTTCGATATTGGGAGTAATATTATTCTCTCTTTCCTTGGATATTAGGAATAATATCACAGGAAATTAAATACTTTCTGTGATACTTGGAGTAATATCATTCTTTCCCTTCCTGGATATTAGAAACAATATCCCAGGGGGTTTGTATACCTTTTGCGATATTAGGAGTAATATCATCCTCTACCCTCCTGGATATTAGGAACAATATCACAGGGAGATGTACAGTCCCTGCAATATTGGGAATAATACTATCCTCCCTTCCCCTGGATATTGCGAACATTATCAACGTGAGGGTGTACACCCCCTGCGATATTAAAAGTAATATCATTTCCTCACGCCCTGGATATTAGGAACAATATAACGGGGGAGTACACCCCCTTCGATATTGGGAATTATATCATCCTTTTCCTCTGTGGATATTAGAAACAATATTACAGAGGCGGGGTACACCCTCTGCGATATTAGGAGTAATATAATTCCCTCCCCCCCGGATACAAGGAACAATATAAGAGAGGGAGTGTACACCCCCTGCGATATTGGCAATAATATCATCCTCTCCCCCCGTGGATATTAGGAATAGTGTCATAGGAGCAGTGCACACCCCCTGCAATATTGGAAGTATTATTATTTTTCGCCTGGATATTAGAAACAATATCCCAATAAATATTGTTCGTAATATCCACGAGGGAGAGAAGGGTGATATTATTCCCCATATCGTGGGGCGCATATACCCTTCTGTGATATTGGGGGTAATATCATCCTCTCGCCCCCTGGATATTAGAAACAATATCACAGGGGAATGTACATTGCCCGCGATATTGAGAGTAATATCCTCTCCTTCTTTGGATATTAGGAACCATATCACAGGGGGGTGTACATGCTCTGCGAGACTGGAAGTAGCATCATCCTCTCTTTCCCTGGATATTACAAACAGTATCACAGCAGGGTGTACACCTTCTGTGATACTGAGGGTAATATCAACCTCTTCCTCGCTGGATATTATGAACGATGTAAGAGGGTGGTGTACACATGGAGGGTTTAGGATACTGGGAGTAAAATCATCCTCTTTCCCCATGAATATTATGAACAATATCAGAGAGGAGTGTACAGCCCCTGATATTAAGAGTAATGTCATCTTCTCCTACCCTGGATATTAAGAACAACATTAAATGAAGGTGTACAATCCCTGAGATATTGGGAGTAATATCATCCTCTTTCCTTCTGTATATTATGGACAATATCACAGAGGGGTGTATATCCCCCGCAATATTGCGAGTGATATTATACTCTCCCACCCTGAATATTACTAACACCATCACAGGAGGGTGTACACCCCCTGTGATATCGGTACTAATGTCATAGTCTCCCCACCTTGGATATTACAAACAGTATCACAGGGGGGTGTACACCCCTTGCGATATTAAGAGTAATATCATCGTCTCCCCCTCTGGATATTATGAACCCTATCACCTCCTGAGATATGGTTCCAATATCATCGTCTTTCCCCACTGGATGTTAGGAAAGTATCACAGGGTGGTTGTGCAATCCCCCCACAATATTGAGAGTAATATAATCCTCTCTTTCCCTGGATATTAGAAACAATATCGAAAGGGGGTGTGTACACTCCCCGCAGTAGTGGAGGTAATGTCATCCTCTTTCCTCATCGCCTCTTGTGATATGGTTCGTAATATCCAGTGGGGGAGAGAAGGGTGATATTACTCCTTATATCGCGGGGGTGTACACACACCCCTGTGATACGTTTCATAATATCCAGGGGGGAGAGTAGAGTGATATTACTTCTTACATAACGGGGGGTATTAACCCCTCTGTGATATGGTTCGTAATATCCAAAGAGGGGAGAGGAGGGTTGATATTACTTTCCATTCTTGAAAGGCACATGCCCCCCTATGTTATGGCTCCTAATATCCAGAAAGGGAGAAGGTGATATTACTCCCCAAAACGCGGGGGGCATACACCCCCCTGTAATATGTTTCATACTATCCAGGGGTGAGGGAAGGGTGATATTACTCCCTATATCGCAAGGGGCGTACACCCATCTGTCATATGTTTCATAATATCCCTGGGGGATGAGGAGGGTGATATTACTCCCCATATGGTGGGAGGCGAACACCCCCCTGTGATATGGTTCATAATATCCAAGGGACAAGAGGATAGTGATATTACTCCCCATATTGCGTTGGGCGTACACTCCCCTGTGAAATGGTTCGTAATATCCAGAGGGGAGAAGTGGGTTATATTACTCCCCATCTAGCAGGGGGCGTGCACCCTTCTGTAATAAGGTTTGTAATACTCAGAAGAGGAGAGGAGAGTGATATTACTCCCCATATCTCAGGGGGCGTACACCCCCCTGTGATATGGTCCATAATATCCTGGGGAAAAGATGGTGACATTACTCCCCATGTCGCGGGGAAGGTTACATACCCCTGTGATATGATTCGCAATATCCCGTGGGGGAGAGGGTGATATTACTGCTTACATTGCAAGAAAGGTATGCCTCTCTGTGATATCGGTCATAATATCAAAAGAGAGAGAGGATGATACCACTTCCAATATCGCAGGGCATGTACACCCCCCTGTGATATGGTTCCTAATATCCAGGAGGGGAGAGAATATTCCTCCCAATATAGCAGAAAGTGTACAGCCCCTTTGTGATATTGTTTGTAATATCCAGGAAGAGAAAGAAAGCTAGTACCTTCAATATCGCAGGAGGTGTACACCCTTCCTGGAAATATTGTTCCTAATATCCAAGAAGGAGAGGATGGTATTACTCCCAATATCGTAGGGGATGTACCCCTCTCCTGTAATATTGCTTGTAATTTCTACTGGGGGAGAAACTGACATTACTCCTAATATCGCAAAGTGTGTACACCACCCTGTGATACTGTTTGTAATATCCAGGGTTAGAGGATACTATTACTCCAAATATCACAAGGGTTGTGCACTCCCCTGTTATATTGTTTGTAATATCCAGGGGGAAAGAGGGTGATATTACTCCTAATATCGCAGAGGATATACACCCCCCTGTGATATTGTTCATAATATCCAGGTGGGCGAGAGGATGTTATTACTCCCAATATCGCAGGAAATGTAAACTTGCTGTGATATTGTTTGTAATATCCAGAAGGGAAGAGGATGATGTTACACCCAATATCTCAGGAGGTTTAAACCCTCTTGTGTATACCCCTCTGCGATATTGTTCATAATATTCAGGAAAAAAGAAGATATTTCTCCCCATATCACAGAAGGTGTACATTCCCTTGTGATATTGTTCATAATATCCAGAGGGAAAGGGGATGATATTAATTCAAATATCACAGGAGGGGTACACCTTCTTGTGATAGTGTTCATAATATTAAAAACGGGAGAGGATGATATTTCTCCTAGTATCACAAAGAGTGTACACTAGCTGTGATATTGCTCCTAACATCCAGAGGGGGAGATAATGATACGACTCCCCAAAATCGCAGGGGGTGTACACCCTTCTGTGATATTGTTTGTAATATCAAGAAGAGGAGAGGATGACATTACTCTCAATATTGAAGGGGGAGTAGATCTTCATGTGATAATTTTTGTAATATCTAAAAGGGGAGAGAATGATATTACTCAATATCGCAGAGGGTGTACACCCCCTGAAACATTGTTCGTAATATTTAGGGAGGTAGAGAATGATATCACTCCCAATATCACAGGAGCTGTACACCCTTCTGTGATAATGCTTGTAATATCCAGGGAAAAAGAAAATATTACACCAAATATCGAAGAGGCTGTACACCCCACTATGATATTGCTCATAGTATCTAGAAGAAGAAGGATGATATTACTCCCAATATCCCAGGGAGTGTACACCCCCGTGTGATGTTGTTTGTAATATCCAGAAGGGAGAAAAGGATATTACTTTCAATATCGTAGGGGGTGTGCACCCCCCTTTGATAGTGCTCGAAATAACCAAAAGAGGAGAGAATGATATTACTCCCAATATCGCAGGAAGTGCGCACCCCCTGTAATATTATTTTTAATATTTAAAAAGAATAACATTAATCTTAATATCACAGGGGTTGTACAACCCCTGTGATATTGTTCGAAATATCCATGGAAAGAGAAAATAATATTACTCCCAATATCGCAGGGGGTGTACACCCCTCCTGTGATATTGTTCCTAATATCCAGGGAAGATGAACAAGATAGTACTTCCAATATTGCAAGGGGTAAACTCCCCCTATGATACTGTTTTTAATATTTAAGGGGGAAAGAGAATATTACTCCCAATATTGCAGGGGGTGTGCACCCCCCGTGATATTTTTCCTAATATCCAGGGGAAATAAGTATGATATTACTCCCAATATTCCAAAGGGTGTACATTTTTTTGTAATATTGTTCCTAATGTCCATGGGGAGAGACGATGATATTACTCCCAATATCGTAGGGAGTGTACACTGCCCCCTTTGATATTATTCCTAATATCCATGGGGGGAGAGGATGATATTATTCTCAATATCGCAGGATGTGTTTACTCTACTGTGATATTGTTTGTAATATCAACAAGAGGAGAGGATGCTATTACTCTCAATATCGAAGGGGGAGTACATCCCCATGGGATATTTTTCGTAATATCCAGAAGGGAGAGGGTGATATTACTCTTAATATCACAGAGAGTGTACACATCGCTGTGATATTGTTCTTCATACTTAGTGGGGGGAGTGAATGATATCACTCCCAATATCTCTGGGGCTGTACACCCCTCTGTGATATTGTTTGTGATATCCAGGGTGGGAGAAAATGATATTACTCGCAATATCGCTGAGGGTGTACACCTCACTGTGATATTACTCATAATATCCAGGGAAAATAGGATCATATTACTTCAAACATCGAAGGAACTGTACGCCTCTTTGTGATATTGTTCATAATATCCAGATGTAAAAGGATGAAATTACTCTTAATATTTCATGTAATGTACCCTCTCCTGTGATATTGTTCATAATATCCAGGGAAGAGAAAATGATATTACTCCCAATATCGCAGGCAGTGTACACCCCCTTGTGATATTGTTCGAAATATGCAAAACAGGAGAGGATGATATTACTCCCAATATTGCAGAAAATGTACATTCCCCCGTAATATTGTTCTTAATATCCAGAAAGGAAAGGATGATATTAATCCTAATATCACAGGGGGTGTGCACCACCCGTGTGATATTGTTCCAAATATCCATGGAAGGAGAAAATGATATTATTCGCAATATCGCAGGGGGTGTACACCCCTCCTGTGATATTGTTCCTCATACACAGGGAAGAAGAACAAGGCACCACTGCAATATTGCAGGGAGTAAAACCCCCCTGTGCTATCGTTTTCATTATTTAAGGGGGATAAAGAATGACATTACTCCCAGTATTGCAAGGGGTGTGCACCCCCAGGATATTTTTTCTAATATTTAGAAAAAATGAGTATGATATTACCTGCAATATCACGAAGGATGGACACTCCATTTGTGATATTGTTCCTAGTATCCAGGAAGGGGGATGATGATATTACTTCCAGTATCACAGGGGGTGTACACCCTCCCAGTGATATTGTTCCTAACACCTACGGGGGAGAGGATGATATTGCTCCCAATATCGCAGGGTGTGTACACCCCCGCTGTGATATTTTTTCTAATATTTAGTGGGGGAGAGGAGGGTGATACGTCTTTATATATTGCAGGGGGTGTATACCTCCTGTGATATGGTTTATAATACCCAGGGGGGGACAGGAGGGTGATACTACTTCCAATATCGCGGGGGGCGTACAACCCTCTGTGGTATGATTTGTAATATCCAGGAGGGGAGAGGAGGGTGATATTACTCATTATATCTCGGGGGTATATAACCCCCTGTGATATAATTCATAATACCCAGTGAGAAAAAGAAGGGTGATATTATTCCCCATATCCCGGGGGATGTTCACCCTTCTGTGATATTATTTGTTACACCCAAGGCGGGAGAGGATGATGATATTACTCCCCAAACGCCGGATGTGTACACACCTCTGTGATATGGTTGACAATACCCCAGGCAGGAGAGGAGGGTGATATTACTTCCAATATCCCGGGGGGATCCATCAGTTAATTCTTAAGTCAATTAATGCAGACACCAAATCAAATACCACACAATATCACTTGTAAGTGGGAGCTAAGCAATGGGTATAAGATGGACATAAAGATGGAAAATGTAGACACTGGGGACTCCAAAAGAGGAAAAAGGAGCAGGGTAAGGGTTGGGAAAACAGCCTATTGGGTACTATGTTCACTATTTGGGCGAGGGTGAAGAGGTGTCCTTGATCGGGACAAACACTCAAGGTTTGGTGTCTGGCAGTAAGGAGAACAAAGACGCAGTCTTACACACACACACAGACACACACACACACACACACACACACACACACACACACACACACACACACAGAGTAGGTGTAAGAGTGGAATGTTTAATAGCCAGAAGAAGAGAGAGCTTCCTCATGCGGAGGAAGGGAGCGCCCAAGTGGGTTTCCGAGTTTGGGGTGAGATGCGGTCGATTTCACAGAGGGGCTTGAAGAGGCAGGGTTTGATTTACATAGGGCCCAGGGGATTGCTTTGACCAAGTGCGCCATTTACATAGCCAAGAATCTTGTATTATGCAGATGGGGTTTTTACCTGGCTGAAGCCATGACATCTGCACACCTGGCAACAAGGGTGGAGGGAATCTCCAGTTGGATGTATCTGGCTTCCAGGCAGCCTTTTTCCATTGGCACAGCTGCTGGCATTCACCTATGGACGTTTCCAGCTTGCTTATGTAAGCTTGCAGCTTGATTTTTCAGGCTGCTTTTTATTAGAAAAGAAATGATTTGGGGGCTGCTTTTTATTAAAGGAAAATTCCATCGAGAACTCTTCAATCCTCACTATCTGTCTAAATAATTTCTTACTAACTCCTATATCAAAGGGTTCACCAGAAGCCCAGACTCCACCATTACACTATACATCCATGTAATAAACGTGCACAGGTTCCCCCTGAATCTATAATAAAAACATTATTTAAGTCCCATGGAAGAGGGAATAATAAGGAAAAAAAGAGGCACGAAAGGTTTTTAGGGCCGGCAGTAATAAAAAATAAACAGGTTGAGAAACACCGAGTTGGACAATTCGTCAAACAGGGCCAGTATATCATATTGTATATGCAAGGTTGAAAGTGTCACCCAAAGAATGACCAGGATTCTTACCAGAAAGGGGTCCCAAGCCAGACACCAAGAGAGGTCGCAAACCGGAGTTAGGAAGGGCCTGGCATTTTGCCTGATGGCTCCTATTGATAGGGAGTTTATCAAACCTGTGGTTTTTGCTGTAGCCATAGGAATTTGGGAGTTGCCATGACAGCAAGGCCTTGGAGCCCTTAGCCCGTAGGTAACTTTTCATTCCCTTAACCTTGGGGTTCATCTTATTCGATAAAGAGATATCTACTTTGGCTTCTCAGATCTCAAAGGATGCCAAAATACTTTAGCCTAAAATATACTTCTTTGAGATGTTTCAAGATGGTTGTTCAGGAGGGCTGGAAATACAAATTTAGTTGAAAAGCTGTCTTTTGTGAAGATTTGCATCTGTAGAGAAAAATCTGCATTGATGCAGCCAGGTTTTCTCTGAGGCCTTCCCTCATCCTGATTTAGGGATGATTAACTGAGGGTGTGACATTTTTAAGGGTCTGAAACATTTACATCTATTCTCTCTCAGCACTGTTACCTGTGAGGTTCCATCCACGTAACAAGACCACCTTTGCTAGACAGGCCACCTCTTCTCTAGTCCCATAAGCCATTTTGCCACTGATCCAAGCCTCATTCCTTCTGGAACCTCAAGATGGTATAAAAGCGTCAACCATCCAGTCATTTCTTTGAGATGTTATGTTTTGTAAAACTCCTGTGCACCTTAATAAATTCATATGTCTTTTCTCTTATTATTTCTCAGCTGTGTTTTTCCATTTGATTTTCAGTGAAGAGTCAAACGAAGGGGGAAGTTTTCCCTTGGCCTCCACAAGGTTTTATTAATTTCCACAAATTTCCATAGAATTAGTAATAGAGGATTCAGTGGAGAATGTGGGTAGTGGGAGGAGGAGGAAAGTTTATTCCAGTTAAAATTGGAAAGTTAAAAAATGAAGCACTACCTTCCCAGGTGGAGAGACACTGCTGTTGTCCACTCTGGAGCCCGCATGACTTCCTAGGACTCAGCTGCTCAGGGCTTCACACCGAGCATAGCCCAGCGGCGAGGAACTGAGATGTGACCATCAGAACACCCTTATTCAAATTTCCACTCCCGCAGTAACAGCGTATTGAAATCTAAAATCTCTGAGCCCTAAGTTCCTCCTTTGTAAGATAGATGTGATGTATTTCCCACCTCTCTTTCTTGAGGACTCTGTGAGTAAATACAGGTAAATTGTCTGAGTTGACTGACACATACCAAGCACCTCAAGAGTATTAACCATCATTAGCTAAAAACATAATTATGTTTCAACGGAAAACTGTGAATGAGGCCGGGTGGGGTGGCTCACTGCCCGTAATCCCAGCACTCTGGGAGGCTGAGGTGGGCGGATCACCTGAGGTTGGGAGTTCGAGACCAGCCTGACCAACATGGAGAAACCCTGCCTCTACTAAAAAAAAAAAAAAAAAAAATATTCACCAGGTGTGGTGGTGAGTGCCTGTAATCCCAGCTACTTGGGAGGCTGAGGCAGAAGAATCGCTTGAACTCGGGAGGCAGAGGTTGCAGTGAGCCCAGGTTGTGCCACTGCAGTCCAGCCTGGGCGACAAGAGTGAAACTCCATCTGAAGGAAAGGAAGGAAGGAAGGAAGGGAGGGAGGGAGGGAGGGAGGGAGGGAGGGAGGCAAAGGGGGAGGGAGGGAGGGGGAGGGAAGGAGGTGGGGGGGGCAGGAGGGGAGAGAGGGACGGGGTGGGGGACGGGGGAGGGGAGAGAGGGATGGGGCGGGGGACGGGGGAGGGAGAGAGGGACGGGGCGGGGGACGGGGGAGGGAGAGAGGGACGGGGCGGGGTGGTGGCCGGGGAGGGAAAACAACACCAAAGAGTTAAGCAAACAGGAGTTTCAAGAGAGATTTTTTTTTAAAGAAGAAAAGAAAGACGTGACAAAATATAAAATGTAGTGACTATTAGAGAAAGGGGAACAAGCAAAAGAATAAGTATGGAACGGGACACCTGCATCCAAAAGCGGCCTTAATCAAACAGCGATTGCAGCAGAAAACCATTCAGCTAAAGCAGAAGAAACTTCAGTCGGGGAGACACAGCAAGACTCCATCTCAAAAAAATAAATAAAGTATTTTCTTTAAAAAATGTGGACTTGGGGAGTTTTGTAACTGTCGGAAATAAATCCTGACTGCCAGACAGATAACTCATTCTCAGTTCACCATTAGCCCACCCACATCAGTACTTCTCACAAACAGCTCCTTGAATAGTCAGAGGGGGAGCTCTGGAAGCCCAGGGATCCCCCTCTCGGGGCTCTGGTTTGTTTACACGTACACAATGCCCTGGGGCTGGTGACCTTTGATGTGAGGTGTGGAGGTGAGAAGGCTACAAAAGAGGACAGAAATACACCCGTGGAGGAGGAGGGAGCCGAGCACAGGAGCCATGGCAGAGGAATGAGGACCGCCCCTCAGCGGGCCTTTCACACCACTCCCTCTCACCTTGTATTCGCCCTTTGTCCATGAAGGCTCTCCCAGCTTTTTCCCGAACGTGTCTGCCCTCCAACTGCCTGGAACCAGAGCAGGGGGTGATGTATTTCCTGGGTCCTTAAAATGGAGTCCGAGTCCCCAAAGTAAGGGCATCACCTGGGAGGAGACACAGAAACTCAGACCCCTCTTACCACCAGCTGAATTGGAACCACATTGGAACGAGACCTCAGATAACTGGAGTGCACATTAGTGGGAGACACTGGGGACCGCACTGTGTAAGGAACAGTGGCCAGGCATGCTCCTTAGCCCCAAAGGGTCTTTGACATTGCGTGCCAAATGCTTAAAGACTTTTGCTCTTTGAAATTTCATGATGCAATAGAAACCACGTGAACCAGGAGTCAGAAAGAACTTGGAAAAATAACCTGATTCAGTTCCCCTCAAGCAAAAGATTTAACCTTCAGATCTCAAGGACCAGGGAGATAAAATGGGAATAATGATAATCATGCTGACTTCATACAAATACTGAGGTTAGATGAATGAGGAGCGTCTGGTACACAGAAGGGACTGAACCAATGTCCCGTTCTTCTTCCTAATAATGAAAAAACATGCCTGAGAAAGAATGATGCTTTAAGATTTAAATGACCCATGTATCATTATTTACAGGTTCACTTCTTGGTTTATGCAGAATCTTACACCAGATTTTGGGGAAAATTCCAAAGGTTTAGATAAAGGGTACAACAAACTTTACGATTTCATGAAAAGGTTTGGGTAGGAATTGGGAATATAGAAAATATCAAACTGTGCTGAATTCCACGATTTGATGACTCTAAACAGAGAGGCACTTGGACCACGTGGAGAACAGTGATGCATTTAGGGTCATTCTGACTGAAACATGTCAGGTGTGTTAGACTTTACAGCAAACAACCACAACAAAGCAAAGCTCGGACTGAGAAGAGTTATTTCCTCTTAGCACTCTGGTATAAGTTGGTGGAAACTCATCTTTACAATGGTTTATCTCACTTTGTTCTTTGCAGCTGCTTTACAGATCATGATGGGTTTTGGGGATGATTCGTGTTATTCAGTTCACACATAAAGCAGGCAATGTTGTCCAGGCGCAGTGACTCACACCTGTAATCCCAGAACTTTAGGAGGCCATTGCAGGAGGATCACATGAGGCCAGGAGTTTGGGACCAGCCTGGGCAACACAGCTAGACCCTATCTCCATAGAAAATAGAAAAGCCACAATTCCCACCGTCAGTGGTGCGCACCTGCAGTCCCAGTTACTTGGAAGGCTGAGGCGGGGGAGGATCGCTTAAGCCCAAGAGTTGGAGGAGCTATGATGGCACCACTGCACTCCTCCCTAGGTGACAGAGTGAGACCCCGTCTCAATTTTAAAAGCAACAGCAAAAGCACACAATGTCAGAACTGAAACAGCCTCACAGAAGTCCAGAAAAAGGCAAGTTGGGAGTCACAAGCTCATACCAGCCGGAATTCAGCCCTTCCAGATGCCGCCAGTGGCTCCAGATGGAGGTGAAGTCAGGTGGAGATGCCCTTACTCCTTTCCTAGCTCTCTCTTCCCCAGAAGCAACCTTCCCAGCGCCCCCTTCACCTCTCTGTTTCTGAGGGTGTCGATGAGAGGATTGAGGAGGGGGTGACAATGTTGTAGAAGAGCATGAGGAACTTGCCCTGGTCCTGGGAGGAGCTGGCTCCTGGTTGCATGTACATGTAGATGATGTTTCCATAGAAAAAGGAGACCACGGTGAGATGGGAGCCGCAGGTGCTGAAGGCCTTCTGCCTTCCTGATGCTGACCGAATTCATAACACAGCCCTCACAATGCAGCTGTAAGAGAGCAGGATAAACACCAAGGGGGACAGCACAACGCCCACCGCCAGGACAAACACGGTGCCTTTGACGGCCACAGTGCTGACGCAGGCCGTCCGGATCAGGGCGGGCATCTCACACAGGAAGTGGTCCACCTCGTGGTGCCCACAGCGGGGTAAGCTCAGGGTCACGGGAGACATGGCCAAGGAGTTGGCCACCCCACAGCCCCAGGCCACTGACACCAAGGCCCGGCAGAGCCTGGGGTTCATGATCACCATGTAGTGCAGGGGCTTGCAGATAGCCACAAACCAGTCATAGGCCATGACGGCCAGGAGACTCCACACCACCCAGACCCAGGAACAGGAAGAGCTGGATGGCACAGCCCGTGTAGCTGATGGTCTTGTCACTTCCATTAAGGTTGTAGAGCAGCTGGGGGATGGAATTGGTGGTGAAACTGAGGTCCAGGAAGGAGAGGTGGGTGAGGAAGAAGTACATGGGGGTGTGGAGGTGGGGGTCCAGCCGGGACACCAGGATGATGGTGGTGTTGCCCACGAGGGTCAGGAGGTATGTGATCAGGATGACCACAAAGAGGATCCTCTCCAGATGGGGTCGGTCAGAGAACCCCAGCAGGACGAAATGGGTTTGGGTGCTGCCATTGGTTCCATCCATCTCTACTGCAGCTGAATAGAAATATCAATCCTAATAATAATAACGCTGATATTAAGGGAGAACTTATTAGAAGTTAAGCATTCTTCTCTGCTTTTTATATTTATTTTATTAATTTGACCCCAACACAAGCTAAGCATTCTTCTATGCTTCTTTTTTTTTTTTTTTTTTTTCTGAGATGGAATCTGGCTCTGTTGCCCAGGCTGGAGTGCAGTGGTGCGATCTCGGCTCACTGCAACCTTCGCCTCCCAGATTCAATCCATTCTCCTGCCTCAGCCTCCCAAGTAGCTAGGATTACAGGTGCCACCACCATGCCCGGCTAATTTTTTGTATTTTTAGTAGAGATGGGGTTTCACATGTTGGCCAGGCTGGTCTTGAACTCCTGACCTTGTGATCCACCCACCTTGGCCTCCCAAAGTGCTGGGATTACAGGTGTGAGCCACCGTGCCTGGCCTCTCTTCTATGCTTTTTATATTTATTTTATTCATTTAACTCCAACAGAAGCTAAGCATTCTTCTATGCTTTTTATGTGTATTCTATTCATGTAACCCCAACAGTTATATGGAGTTGCACTATTATTATTAGCTCCCAACTTATAGAAAAGGAAGCTGAAACACATGTGTGTTGAGCAAACTGTCATATGTAGGAAGACGCAGAGCTGATTCTGAACCCCAGCAACGTGGCTGAGAGTGTGCATTCTTAACCACTATTAGTACTGCCTCTAAATCCAATGAAGTGAAGACAAATCCTGCTGTGGCTGAATGATGAATTTTTCTGGAGACTCCAGTCCTTAAGCTCCTGCCAAAAACCTCAAGGACTCAACATGGAACCTCAGAATAATCCATCAATAGTATTTAGGAAATATTCATTACACACAGAGTACTTTATCTATTACCGGTCTCAAAGAAACACCTCATTCATTGGGTTATCATTTCTGAGGTAATTTTTAAAATACCTTAGTAGATAAATAACGTAAGAGACAAGCAAAATACACATAAAATCTCTTTCTGTCTCTCTCTTTTAATTGGGCCTGGTATTGAAGAAATAGAGTGTATGAGTTTTTCTTCCAAAGTACTATATACCGCTTGAGGGGATAAAACAGCTTGAAAAACTTTGTAACAGATATTATAACTGTAATGCAATAATTCACGCATAAGTACAGAAACTCTTATCACATTCTAATTCCAGTATCACATCATATTCAAAGCAAAGCGTATTTGATGAGACAAACCACAAGTCTTACAGATGGACATAGAGAGACTCGGTCCATCCTGGTGTTTGGGTGATGGACGCATTAAAAGCCAAGACTTCGCCACTATGCAATACGTGCAGCTAAAAAGCAGTACTCCCAAATTAATATAAATAAATATAAATATGTATGAGCAGCTAAAAAGCAGTACTCCCAAATTAATATAAATAAATATAAATATGTATGAGCAGCTAAAAAGCAGTACTCCCAAATTAATTTAAATAAATATAAATATGTACAAGCAGCTAAAAAGCAGTACTCCCAAATTAATATAAATATAAATATGTATGAGCAGCTAAAAAGCAGTACTCCCAAATTAATATAAACAAATATAAATATGTGTGAGCAGCTAAAAAGTAGTACTCCCAAATTAATATAAATAAATATAAATATGTATGAGCAGCTAAAAAGCAGTACTCCCAAATTAATACAAATAAAAATAAATCCAAACATGCAGGTAACAAAACAGTACTCCCAAACTAAGACAAATAAAAATACACACATACATTTTGGGCTATCGCTCCAAACTATTCCGCATTATCCCTAGGTCAACAAGAGTAAATTACAAGATCTCAGCAAGCTCATTTGCCTTTTCATAGTTTTCTCATCTAAAATGGTAACAATCAAACCTACCCTACTTAGTTTACAGATATGCTTTGAGATTTTAAATATGAAATATAAATATATAAAACATATAAAAGTTTAGTGGGTGTAAAGGTTTCTACATATGTTAAAAAAAAAAAAAGGTGATGTGTCATGCAAACACAGAATAGGAACATAAGCCCATAAGTCTAGCCAGAGAAATCCAGAAGAAAAAAAGCCTACTGAAGAGAAACCATCTTATCTTCTATCTAATCAAGCTTTGAAAATACAATAACTATATCATGATAACTGACAAGGCATTTGTGGGAGGAAGGGAGTGTGGGCCCCATCTTTATTCCTTACACCAAAAATATTAAAATTATGAATTATATATTTAAACATTTCAAAAATACAACTACTATCAGAAAGCGTGATATTTTTCCTTTTTTTCCCAATCATCTTGAATAAGTATACATCATAAGCCAAGCTGCAATTCTCAAAAGTTAAAAAGCAAAACACAGATAAATTGTGTTACCTATTTAGAAAAATCTACACTCTTAAGAAACACTATTGGCCGGGTGCGGTGGCTCACGTCTGTAATCCCAGCACTTTGGGAGGCCGAGATGGGTGGATCACCTGAGGTCAGGAGTTCACAACTAGTCTGGCCAACACAATGAAACCCCTTCCCTATTAAACATACAAAAATTACACGGTGTGGTGGTGCATGCCTGTAGTCCCAGCCACTCTCGAGGCTGAGGCAGGAGAATGGCGTGAACCCGGGAGGTGGAGGTTGCAGTGAGTCGAGATCGCGCCACTGCACTCCAGCCTGGGCGACAGAGCAAGACTCCATCTCAAAAACAAAACAAAATAAAACAAAACAAAAAAGAAACACTACTAGCAAACTCTAAAAAATAATGACAAGAGTAGAAAAATTCAAGAAGACAACCGAAGGCTACCTTGCTTAATTTTTTTTCTCAAAAAATTGGCAAGAAAAACATGTAGCAAAAGAAAAATATGTAATGACTTGAACAAACAGTTCACAGGAAAATGGTTTATCAGCAAGTGATATAAACATTAGAAATATTTTCACTGATGATTGAAGTTATAAAAATTTAAATATAAAGATATTTGCTTTTCCAGATAGGTAAATAATGAAAAGTGTGGTAATATCCAGAGCTTGAAAAAATGTGGGAAATAAGCCCAATCTCATGAGTATTTCTTTTTTTTTTTTTTTTTTTTTTTTTTTTTTTTGAGACAGAGTCTCACTGTGTCGTCAGGCTTGAGTGCAGTGGTGTGATCTGGGCTCACTGCAGCCTCATCCTCCCAGGTTCTCCTGCCTCAGCCTCCCAAGTAGCTGGGATTACAGGCATGTTCCACCACACCGGCTAATTTTTGTATATTTAGTTGAGATGGGGTTTTGCGATGTTGCCCAGGCTGATCTTGAACTCCTGGTCTCAAGCGATCTGCCCACCTTAGAATCCCAAAGTGCCAGGATTACAGGTGTGAGCCATCATGCCTGGCCTCATGAACTCTTGATAAGAGTCAAAATTGAAATAGTATCTTTGGAGAGATCTTAAAAAAATATGACTATTTAAATACACATATACCTTGACATAGTCCATATTATTTTAACAAAAGAAATATCTGTCTTTCATAAAATGTTAAATGACATGCTTTTCTCATTGCCCTGTTAATTCTACATCTAGGAATCTGCTTTGCATTTATTAACCCTCAATCAGTAAACACATACCCTCAAAAACTTCATTATAGCATATACTGAAATAGATAATACTGGGAAACAAGGTATGTGTTTAAAGTGGCAGACATGATTTAATAGATGATGACTGGAAACAACCATTAAATTGGTTTGACATTACCAAGAATTTTGTCCAAAAAAAAAAAAGATATTAATATCAAACAAGTAGAAAGTTAAATATGCCGGGTGCGGTGGCTCACGCCTGTAATCCCAGCACTTTGGGAGGCCAAGGTGGATGGATCACAAGGCAGGAGTTCAAGACCAGCCTGGTCAAGATGGTGAAATCCCATCCCAACTAAAAAATAACAAAAATTAGCCGGGCATGGTGGTACATGCTTGTAACCCCAGCTACTCAGGAGGCTCAGGCAGGAGAATGGCTTGAACCTGGGAGGCGGAGGTTGCAGTGAGGCGAGGTCACGCCACTGCACTCCAGCCCAGTGACAGAGCGAGACTCCGTCTCAAAAAAAAAAAGAAAGAAAAAGAAAGCTAAATATAATGTACAGTGAGATTGTATATAGTGTGACTCCATTTTTTGTTCACAAACTCTCTTACTATTCACACACAAACACACATCGTATGTATATATGTATATAGTCACATGCTGCAGAACAACATATTTTGGTCAATAACAAATTACATATGTGGTGGTTCCACCTCCTCAAGAGGGGTCTGAGGCAGGTCCTTGGGCAGTATTGTAGAAAGCATTGTGATCACAGGAGGTGACAGCTCCATGCATGTGGCTGCCCCGGAAATCCTTCCGGTGGGACAAGGTGTAGAGGTCAAGACAGTGGTACTGATCATTGTGTCTCAGTGGACACCCAGGCTAATGTGTGTGCTTATGTCTTAGTTTGCAAAGAAAAAGTTTGAAAAGTAAAAAATAAATAAATATTAAAAAATTAAATGGAATATGACTTGTAGAATAAGAATAAAAAGAGCGTATTTTATACAGTTTTACAATGTGTGTTTTAAGCTAAGTGCTATTACAAAAAAGTCACAAAGTTAATAAAAAGTAAAAGGTTTGCCAGGTAAAAAGTTTCAGTAAGCTAAGGATAATTTCTTATTGAAGAAAGAAAAATATTTTTTAATGCATTTAATATAGCCTAAGTGTACAAAGTTGATAAAGTCTGTAGCCGTGTACAGGAATGTCCTGCGCCCTCACGTTCACTCACCACCCACTCACTGACTCACTGAGAGCAATTTCCAGTCCTGCAAGCTCCATTCATGGTAAGTGCCCTAGACAGGTTACCTTTTTTTGCATTTTATACAGTATTTTTACTGTGCCTTTTCTATGTTTAGAGACACAAATACTTACCACTGTGTTACAGCTGTCTTCAGTACTCAGTACAGGACCATGCCGTATTTGTTTGTAGCCTGGGAGTGACAAGCTATACCACACACTTATGGCCTAGGCTTGTGGTAGGATACACCATCTGGGTTTGTGTAAGCACATTCTGTGATGCTCACACAATGACAAAATCACCTAATGACGCATTTCTCAGAACAAATCCCCATCATTAAGCAACATATGACTGTATTTGTATTCAGATAGAACCGATATCTGGATGTACGGTTTGAAATTGTTTAAAAGGCTCATTTCTAGCTTGGGCAACATGGGGAGACCCCATCTGTACAAAAGTCAAAATTAAACATTAGCCCAGCATGGTCGCACAAATGTAAGGTCCCAGCTACTCAGGAGACTGAGACAGGGGGATCAATGGGCCCAGGAGGTCAAGGCTGCAGTGAGCTATGATCATGCCACTGGCACCCCAGCCTGGGCGACAGAGTGAGACCCTGTCCTCCCCCACCCCCGCCGAAAAAAGACTCTCTTTTAGAAAGTGAAGTGGAGGTTAAAGAAGACTCTCATTAGGCCGGGTGCGGTGGCCCACGCCAGTACTCCCAGCACTTTGGGAGGCTGAGGCGGGCGGATCACCTGAAGTCAGGAGTTCAAGACCAGCCTGACCAACATGGAGAAAACCTGTCTCTACTAAAAATACAAAAAAAAAAATTAGCTGGGCAAGGTGGTGGGTGCCAGTAATCCCAGCTAGTCGGGAGGCTGAGGCAGGAGAATCACTTGAACCCGGGAGGCAGAGGTTATAGTGAGCCAAGATCCCACCATTGTACTCCGGCCTGGGCAACAGAGCAAAACTCCATCTCAAAATAATAATAATAATAGTAATAATAATAATTTCACATTGGTAGATGTATTGCTTTGTTATAATTAAACAATGAGTTGTGACATAAGTGCTGACTGTGTATCTTTGTGTGTTGGTGTGTCTGTCATAATATGTTTTTTTTTTTTTGAGATGGAGTCTTGCTCTGTTGCCCAGGCTGGAGTGCAGTGGCGCAATCTGGGCTCACTGCAAGCTCCGCCTCCCAAGTTCACACCATTCTCCTGCCTTAGCCTCCCGAGTAGCTGGGACTGCAGACGCCCGCCACCGCGCCCGGCTAGTTTTTGTATTTGTAGTAGAGACGGGGTTTCACTATGTTGGCCAGGATGGTCTTGATCTCCTGACCTCATGATCCGCCCGCCTCAGCCTGCCAAAGTGCTGAGATTACAGGCGTGAGCCACTGCACCCGGCCTGTCATAATTTATAAATGTTCTAAGAGCAACGAGTGTGTTCTTCAGATTTTTCTAATCCTTGAGGCACTCCCTATGGCTTCTTTATTTACCAAACCAACCTAGAAGTGCAGACCTCTGAGCTGAGTTCCTCAATGCAGAAACCTACTCACCATTTTTCCTTGTCTGCTGCCAGGCAACACTGAAAGAATGCAGGAGCACAGACGTAGCCAGAGGGCCTCAGTCAGATCTCGAAATGCCGTGTACCCTCTTGGACGCACACAGGTGCTACTGCCAGGTGTAAGGAAATCCAAGTGCCTCTCTCAGGCTTGGCCCATTCCTTATAAATGCAGTGGCCCACAGTATTTATTCATATGGGTTTACTGCATTTACACGGTGTTGCAGCTCTGCTGAGGGAAGACTGGAGACGGACCCTGATAGCAGCCTGGGTTCATCGGCATCTCACACCGCTGGGGAAACTTCAGAGCCACAGGGATCACTAGCACGTCCACTGAGACAGAGCCGTGCACCACATCAAATTGCCCCATTTCCCGTCAGGTCCCGAGAGAAAATGAGAACCATGAGAATTTGTCCCTTGATATAAAAAGAATTTACTACCTCACGTAAGTAAAATTAGGGAACTCAATCCACTGTTGTTCTAAAAACATAAATACCAATGAGCCATTTGCTCCCCTCCCCTGTTCCCAAGAATCATTATATGGCTAAGAAAACAGCTGAGGCATAATTGGTCCCATCCTACCTAGAACAGAATCATGCACTTGTTTTTTTTTTTCTCCTTATATCTGCTGAAAATAGGGCCAAAATATTTTGACATCTTCTTTTTACTAATATTTTTATGTATGAAAGAAAGAACCCATTGTCCTAGATAGTGAAAAAAAATCATATAAAGTGTATTATTACATACATTAAAGAGCCACGGGGTGGCCTGTTTTTTTTTTTTTTTTTTAATTTATTTATTTTGAGATGGAGTTTCGCTCTTTCGCCCAGGCTGGAGTGAAGTGCTGCTATCTCTGCTTGCAACCTCCACCCCCCCAGGTTCAAGCAATTCTCCTGCCTCAGTCTCCCTAGTATCTGGGATTACAGGCACCAGCCACCATGCCTGGCTAATTTTTGTATTTTTAGTAGAGATGAGGTTTCACCATGGGGGCCAGGCTGGTCTCAAACTCCTGACATCAGGTGATCCATCCTTGTTGGCCTCCCAAAGTGCTGGGATTATAGATGTGAGCCACTGCGCCCAGCCTTATTTTTACTTTTTGATTTGAAAGGAAGATGTTAGCATACATAGGTTTATACTTTAGTTTCAAAAACTAATAAGGAAATTGAGCAAGTATCATTACTTAGATTGTGTATATGTAACTATGTTTGAAGGCTCTTGTAAAGACAAAAATGACATCACAATGCTGAATTTTTAAAATAAAATAAATAAATATACAGCTATAGCCAAGCAATGTCAGAAAAAAATCAGACTTAGAGTCAATTAACTAAGAAACTTATCAATTTGACTGGGTCCTTTTGGGTAGATGTAGTCAGAGAATTAGAGAGTAAAGAGACTATTCTACATAAGTGAATGTGTAGAATTCATAGAATATGTGTGGTACACATACGCAGGCATCCTTTCTTCTTCCCTGTGTAATAGAAAAGCAGACCACGGAGGGCCCCAGCAGCACAGAGAAAGCGTGCACCAAGGAGTCGGTGCTTGCAGGGCAGTCAGGCTGAATAGATTCCAGTGTTCCCAGTTCTCAGCCCTCTGGGGTTCTAGGGGTGGCAGTCACCAGTCTAAGTGCTTTCCATTACTTCCGCTGGCTAAGGAGGTTATTTTACTTCCCACTCCTGATTGCTCCGTATATCCCCTCCTCCCAGTCCTCTTCACTCAGGGCCTTCTCAACATGCTAGAAAAATTTGTTTAAGGCCAGGCACAGTCGCTCACACCTGTAATCCCAGCACTTTGGGAGGCTGAGGCGGGCGGATCACCTGAGGTCAGGAGTTCAAGACCACCAGCCTGGCCAACATGGCAAAACCCCGTCTCTACTAAAAACACAAAAATTAGCTGGGTGTGGTGGTGACTGCCTGTAATCCCAGCTACTTGGGAGGCTGAAGCAGAAGAATCTCTTGAAGCTGGGAGGTATAGGTTGCAGTGAGCCGAGATCATGCCACTGCACTCCAGCCGGGGCAACAGTGAGACTCCATCTCAGAAAAAAAAAAAAAGTTTATTAAATTGATAAACCAGTCACCTGATTTGGAGGAGGGGGACATGGGGATATATTACCCTGTTCTCACACTGCTATAAATATCCGAAACCGGGAAATTTATGAAGAAAAGAGGTTTAGTTGGCTCACGGTTCCGCAGGCTGTGCCAGAAGCAAGGCAGCGTCTGCTTCCAGGAGGCCTCAGGGAGCTTTTACTCACGGCAGAAGGCAAAGCAGGAACTGGTGCCTTACATGGCAAAAGCAGGGGCAAGAGAAAGTTGGGGGGCCACACACTTTTAAACATCCAGATTTCACAACAACTCATCCAAGGGAGATGGTGTTAAACCATGAGAAACTGCCCCCATGATCCAATCACCTCCCACCAGCCCACCTTCAACACTGGGGACTATAACTGAGCATGAGATTTGGGTGGGGACACAAAGCCAAACCATATCAGAGAGTTACTGAGCAGATCAGTTCTTAGAATAAATTACCCAGTCTTCTGGATATATAGACAGAGTTCTGGAGGGTTATAGCTTAGAAAAGGCTAGAAGCTCATGTTGGGGACTTTCTCTTTTAGGTTTCTCTTTTTCAAGAGACAGGGTCTCACTCTGTCACTCAGGCCGGAGTGCAGTGGTGTGATCCTGGCTCACTGCAGAGTTGAAATCCTGGGCTCAAGTCCCTCCCAAGTGGCTGGGACTATAGGTTTGCACCACCATATCTGGCTAATTTATATTTTTTTGTAGAGACCAGGTCTTGCTTTGCTGCCCAGCTGGTCTCAAACTTCTGGTCTCAAGCAATCCTCCCACCTCAGTCCCCAAAGTGTTGGGATTACAGGCAGGAGCCACTGTGCTCTACCAGTGTTGACGTTCAAATTTTTACAGAGAAGAAAAGAATTTCACTGGTAATTGTCAGAGCAGTCATTAAGGATATGTCAGAAAGAAAAAAATTATGATTTGAGATAGAAAAAAAGCCCAATGTATAGAACAGAGAAATGCACAGTAATAGGGAAGTGATGAGGAGAGCAGACCCAAGACACCCCATTTCTAGACGGCGTGGATGCACCATATTGTTTAGGTAAAGAAAGGTACATAAACATGAAAGTCAATTAAAAAAAAAAAAAAAAAAGCTTCTAGTCTACGTAAGTTTATAGAAAGTTCCTCACATTTTTAGTGACGATATCATTTTGCGAGGTGGCTTATGGAGTATGAGACAAAGCATAATGCAAAGGTGTCACTGCGATGTCACGGGGAATCAAAACCACAGGGGGTTCAATGGGACTAGGCCTGGACATGCCAAGTTATCAGGTCACGAAATCCATCATGTTTACAAACTTAGTCTTCTGCTCAATTTTTCTCTATCCCCAAAATTTTACTAATTTAGCACTTGGAATTAAACTTTATTGGCCAATTGTTATTGTTATATCAGTATACTACGTTACATTTCACACAACACTTTCAGGTCCATCCATTTTGCTCTTCAGATAGTCAATCATTTATTTATTCAAAAAATACAGATTGATAACAAACCAGCATTGGAGGTGCTTGAGAAACACTGAACATATCATTGTCAAGAGACAAAGATACCACCCCTTGTGGTGTTTACATTTAGCACAAAAAGGCAAAACATAAATAAATAAATAAAATAAGCCTAATAAATAAGAGAACAATATAGTACACTAGATGACACGTACTCTATGGGGAACAAAGAGCCCCCACTGAGCCCAGCAAGGGCAACTGGAAAGGTGAGCTCCGGATGGGCTCTGGGGTGAGTAGGGTTATACGGCATCACTGAGAAGCTGGATCTCAGAAGACTCAAAGGAAGAAAGGGAATAATGAGTCAAGGGGACATCAGGGAAAAGGGAATTTCAAGCAGAAGCCACAGCGGGGGAAACACCCTATGATGGGAAGCGCCTGCTTTGGTGGAAACCCAGCCATGAGGCCAGGGCAGCTGGAGCAGAATGCAAAGGGAAGTGGGGGAGGAAGAGAGAATCAGAGGAGGGATGGGGGTTCAGAACCTCTAGGGCCTGGGGGTTCACTGTGAGGATTCTGACTTTCACTTGTCATTGTGACGGTATCACCATCTAGGTCACTGTGATGCCAACATATCCTTGGGTGCTAAAAGGATCAGCCCAGCTACTGTAGAGAGAATGGGAGCGGAAGAGCCTAGAGCCCAAGCAGGACCACTGGTGAGGAAACGAAAGTCATACTCCAGGGTGGCAGGATGGAGTTCCGACCATGGTTACAGCAGCAGGGTGGCCAAGACACCTGAACCCCAGACATATTCTGAAGGTAGGACCAACAGGGCTTGATGGACTGGATGTGGGCTGGAGAAATCCAGAAAGCACTCAGTTGGATGCCTGGCCTAAGCAATCAAAAGAATGGAGTTGTCATCCAGTGACAGGGAGAAGCCTGTGGTTTTTGTTGTTGCAGTTAGGGAGAGACTTGGGGAGAAATTTGTGGTTAAGTTTTAGGCAAATTGAGTTTAAAATGTCTATTTTAATGTCAAGCGGACAGCTGAATATAAAAGACGCATTCAGAGGAAAGGAGAGGGAAAGCCAGGAAATGGGTATGGAGGTAGAGGATTTTGCTGGTAATGAAACAAAGTTCCAGAGGAAATAGTGGAAGCCTTTCAGGAGTTGGAAAGAGAAAGAGGTCATTACAGGAGACACACAACTCTGTGAACCTAAGAATGCAAGAGATGAAGACTCACATCCGTCTACTGACTGACATAACCATAATAGAATGCACAGTGAGACAGCATTCAGCAGAGACAGTCAGACCAGAGTACTGGGCTACAAGGTGGGAAATGGATACTCCTGGGCCTCTCGTTCCACTCTATGGAGAGAGTAGAAGACATGTGGAGGTGTTCTCCCTCCCACTCAGGGCTTCCCCATCTCAGTGAATGGGTGGTTCCCCACGGAAGGGGTATCTCAGGCCACCCTCCTGATCCCTGGGGGAAGGGATGCTGTGGCTGAGCTGAAGGCCACCTTCCCTACACAGACCTTGCACGAGGGAGGGCTAGAGCACACTGGCCCGCGGAACACCAAGAGGAGGGACATGAGGATGCATTATTCCCTCTGTTTGCAAATCTAACACAGAGAGTAGAAGTGTTCGCTCATGATCAAACAATTTAAAAAGTCTAGGAAGAAGGCTACATTAATAATATGATTGGAAGGTAAGTTAAAGATGTCAGTCGAAAAAATCTCCCTGGAAGAGAAAAACATCTTGAACTTCAAATTGAGGAGAAAAATTAAACCTTCTGCAGATTATTGTCAGATAATGTTAAATAATTTGCCATTAATTAATATTTGGTTACCATTTAAACATTTTAGCATTTGTGTAACAATTAATTATTATTATTATTATTATTATTATTATTATTATTTTGAGACCAAGTCTCGCTCTTCGCCCAGACTGGAGTGCAGTGGCGCCATCTCAGCTCACTGCAAGCTCTGCCTCCTGGGTTCACACCGTTCTCCTGCCTGAGCCTCCCGAGTAGCTGGGACTACAGGTGCCCGCACCACACCCAGCTAATTTTTTGTATTTTTAGGAGAGACAGGGTTTCACCATGTTAGCCGGGATGGTCTCGATCTCCTGACCTCGTGATCCACCCACCTTGGCCTCCCAAAGTGCTGGGATTACAGGCGTGAGCCACCGTGCCCGGCCATAACAATTATTTAGAAGACAGTGATACAAAGAGGGCAGCAAGGTTGATGACTTTTAAAACTTCTGTTGGAAAGGTATAGAATATACTTTAAAAATAATTTAAATATTATCATCATTTCATCATTATTATAACGTATTTAAATGGAAAAGCTGAATTCAAACCAGCAATATCAAATATGACCTTAAATATTTACCATAACACTGCGAGGCCAGTACAATTGTTCCATGGATGGGAACCATAACAAGCAGCTAAAAGGGAGAGAGAAGTGTTGTTTGAGGTCTTTTTTTTTTTTTTTGAGACAGTCTCACACTGGGCTGGAGTACAGTGGTGTGATCTCGGCTCACTGCAACCTCTGCCTCCAGGGTTCAAGCAATTCTCCTGTCTCAGCCTCCCGAATAGCTGGGATTACAGGCTCCTGCCACCACACCCAACTAATTTTTTTTTTTTTTTTTTTTTTTTAAGTAGAGACAGAGTTTTACCTATTGGCCAGGCTGGTCTGGAACTCCTGAGCTTGTGATCCACCCACCTCAGCCTCCCAAAGTGCCGGGATTACAGGCATGAGTCACTGTGCCCAGCCTTGAGGTCTTATAACTAATAAATATCTACGTTAAAGAACGAGTTGAATGAAAATTCTGATAAATTCCTAAAGGGTATCCAAAGAAAAGGAAAAAGTCTAGCAGTCAGTGATATTAGATTCAGAGGAATGAGCTTTGTAATTCTTTTTTTTTTTTTTTTTTTTTTTTTTTGAGACGGCGTCTTGCTCTGTCGCCCAGGCTGGAGTGCAGTGGCCAGATCTCAGCTCACTGCAAGCTCCGCCTCCCGGGTTCACGCCATTCTCCTGCCTCAGCCTCCCGGGTAGCTGGGACTACAGGCACCCGCCACCTCGCCCGGCTAGTTTTTTGTATTTTTTAGTAGAGACGGGGTTTCACCGTGTTAGCCAGGATGGTCTCGATCTCCTGACCTCGTGATCCGCCCGTCTCGGCCTCCCAAAGTGCTGGGATGACAGGAGCTTTGTAATTCTTAAAAATTAGTCCCAGAATAAAAAGGATTTTAAAAGTAATTGAGTAAAGTCATAGGAAATGTGACTGTATAAAGGAATGGCTCGAACTGTATTAATCTAGAAGGAAGCAACAGGTTCAACAATAAGAGGTAAGAAACAAAAAATAAGGAACAAGAGAGAGACAGAGAGAGAGTGACAGGGAAAGAGAGATAGAGGATGAAGGAGAGAATGAGAAGGAAAATCAGGAAAAGGAGGAGAAACAGAAGTACAGATGTGATACTGGATAGTATCAGACATTCTGAATCAGTTTAAGAATTGCCATGTCTAATTCTTATATGGAAGACTTGGAATACAAGGATGTTGAAAGGAATAACAAATTAGAATGAAGGTATAGAAATCCTTATGTAATCCAAGGTCATTAATTTGAAGGAAGACTCATCAAGAAAATGTGATCTAGAAAAAGAGGTTGAGATTGCTCCATTTATAAAATTATTATGCTCTATAATCTTCCCATATCCAAATATTTCGTATTCCCTCTTTTGTCCCATGGAAATATTTCACAGCAACAAGGAATCAAGTGCTGACCTAAATGGGGGTATCTGTTAAAACTTAGCACGTTGATATCCTTCACCCCACTCCAGGAACATCTGCTAGGCTGGGACTGCATCTTGGGAACAGAACTTTAGAGATGATCATCTCTTACATCAGAAGCACGATCTAAATGATCCCTGGATGCCCAGTTTCCCGACTCTGCTACTGCCATGGCTGGCAAGATAAGAGGAGTTGCATCACAGATGAAAAAGTAAGGTCGAAGAAGACCAGAGAAGAGTTGGTTGAATGTGTAGATATAAGATCCATTGGTGACGTTGTAGAATGAGATTTCACCGGCTTCATAGTCCAAGAATATCCCAATGCAGCGAGGACTTTCCAGCTGGAGAAGAGGCACCGATGGGGAGGCAAGGACCATGTACTCATTCCCCTTCAGCAGCCACAGGGCCCAGACCCCGTTCTCGGGAGACGGTGTGGTTTCCCCCTTTCTCGGCAGTGCGTCTTGACAGACCCCTAAACCCCACTCTGCTCTTTCTCCCACCAGAACCTCCCAGTAATGCCTCCCGGATGAGAAGCTCTGCAAACCCAGGATGCAGGGCCACGTGTCAAATCGCTCAGGATTGTTGGGGACATCCCTCCATGGTTCTCCATCCTGCACACTGCGCAGGTCGGCGGTCAAGAGCAGACTCGGGTGTGCCGTGGCAGGATCCAGCTTTACATCCACTGCGGAAGGAATGTGGTGGAGCAGGTGAAAGGAAAGAAAGGTAGAAACTCAGGAAACCACTGAAATGAATAGTCCCAGAGTTCCTCGCTTCTCTCTCTAACAACGCCTAGAGAAAACAAATCAGTATTTCGCCTTATAGGTGAAATCTTGTTACTTTATTATTCTTTATTACTTTGTGGTGTATTCCACTGTTACCTCTGCATAACCGAGAACGCTTTAACTTCCTCAATAAAAACAACTATTGATGATGACAAACCAAGTAAATAATCATTTAGTTTCCTTTTATTTACATCTAAAGCGTGTGTGTGTGTGCATATGTGTGTGTGTGTGAGAGAGAGAAAGAAAGAAAGAGAGAGACGGGGTCTTGCTATGTTGCCCAGGCTGGAGTGCAGAGCTATTCATGGGCATAGCCATGGTCCACTACAGCTTCAAACTCCTGGACTCGAGCGATCCTCCCATGTCTGCCTCCCCAGCAGCTGGGACTACAGGTGCACACCACCATGTCTGGCTTATATCCAAAGCATTTGGGTGCACTTAGGAGGATCTTCTGCATTTAACATAAAATTTATAAACCCCTTAGGAATTCTTTTCTTAAAAATCTATAGGAGAATTTTATTAATATTAAGCCCACTACTTTCAAAATTATATTACTGTGGTAGGCAGAATTCTAAGATGAACCCCATGACCTTCACAACCTGGTGTTAGTCTCATGAGTATGTTACACTATATGACAAGAGAGAGATTATCAAGGTGAGTCTAATCTAATCCCACAAGTCCTGTAAAATCAGAAAATTTTCTCTGGCTATTGGGTTGGTGGCAGCAGGAAAGGTCAGTAAGACGTGGATTTGATATCTCTTTGCTGATTTTGAAGATGGAAAGGTCACATGAGGAGAAAAACGAGTGATCTCTAGAGCTGAGAGTGATCTCCAGAGCTGAGAATGGCCCCCAACCAACAGCCAGAAGAAAACAGGAATCTCGGTACTGCATTTGCATGGAATTGTATTATGCCAACTACCTGAATAAGCTTAGAGGTAAGGTTCTTCCCCAGACCTACAGAGAAGCCTAGCCTGGCCAACACCCATATTTGGGCCTTGAGAAAACCTAAGCAGAGGAGCCAGCCGATCCCACCTGGATGTCTGATCTTCAGAACTGTGAGCTACTAAATGGTATGGCTTTAGGAAGCTAAGCTTGTAGTTATTCATTATGTAACAATAAAAAATATTGATACTCTGAAGTCCCAGCAAGACTGATGAGACATTTGACCCATATACATAATAAATAAATACATCTAGATATGAAACCTCAGTGAAGGGTGGATGTAAAATATTCAGTGGATTTCCTTATTAGCATTGCTTATAAATAGTAAGTTAATTAATAATATGGTTTGGGTGTATATCCCCTCCCAGTCTCATGTTTAAATGTGATTCCCAGTGTTGAAGGTGGGGCCTAGTGAGAAGTGCTGGATCGTGGGTGCCATCCCACTGGTGATAAGTGAGTTCTTTATCAGTTCATGCAAGAGCTGGTTGTTTAAGAGGAACCTGGCACTTGCCCACTTCACTGCTTCCCTCTTGCCATGTGATACGCTGGCTCCCCCTTTGCTTTCCACCATGACTGTAGGTTTCCTGAGGCCTCACCAGAAGCAGGTGCCAGCACCATGCTTCCTGTACAGTCTACAGAACCATGAGCCAAAATAAACCACATTTCCTTATATTAATAAATGACCCAGCCTCAGGTATTTCTTTATAGCAATGCAAAATCAGACTAACATGTTAATATAGTTTGATTTTTAATATCAGAACAAATACTGCTTCTACTGCTACTACTATTCCTACTACTGCTACTACTACTACCACTACTGCCACTACCACTATACTTACCTGCCTTTAAACACTTCTAGTGAACCTTTTTTTTTTTTAACTTGAGATAGAGCCTTGCTCTGCTGCCCAGTCTGGAGTACAGTGGTGCAATCACAACTCGCTGTAGCCTCCACCTCTCAGACTCAAGCCATCCCCCCACCTCAGCCTTCTGAGTAGCTGGGAAGGCGTACACCACCATGCCCAGCTAGTTTTCTGTATTTTTTGTAGAGATGGAGTTTTACCATGTTGCCCAGGCTGGTCTTGAACTCCTGGGTTCAAGCGATCCATCGGCCTCAACCTCCCAAAATGTTGGGATTACAGGTGTGAGCCACCATGCCCAGCCTAGTGAATTTTTTTAAATTTTTAAATTTAATTTAATTTAATTTTTGAGATAGAGTTTCACTCGTTGCCCAGGTTAGAGTGCACTGGCACGATCTCGGCTCACTGCAACCTCCGCCTCCTGGGTTCAAGCGATTCTCCTGCCTCAGCCTCCCAAGTAGCTGGGATTACAGGCATGCACCACCAGGCCCGGATAATTTTGTATTTTTAGTAGAGATGGGGCTTCTCCATGTTGGTTAGGATGGTCTTGAACTCCTGACCTCAGGTGATCCACCCGCCTCGGCCTCCCCAAAGTGTTAGGATTACAGGCGTGAGCCACCGTGCCTGGCCTAGTGAACTTTTACTGATACCCAACCTGAGTGGTCACAGAACTGCATATTGCATTATTTTTATTAACTCATGTAACCACCCTGAGGGTCACCATTGTCATCCCTCCATTACACAAGAGTAGATTCCAAGTCAAAGAGTTCATGTGGTCTTCCCAAACTCTAGAGGTAAGTGACAGAGATGGAAAGGTAGGTCTCCACAGATTGTGCATTTAACAGAAGTCATGTATTCCCATGCCGTGCCTGCTCCAGCACATTTGTCTGCTTCATTTCTAACAAAAGAGATCTGTGAAATGGCTTTTGATATGGTCTACATCCCATTCCTCTCCCTACCCCTTCTCTCCTGAACTCAATTCTTCATCATGATGTGACCACACCCCAACCAAACTGTTCATGTCCACCTTCCCAGGGACCTGTGTGTTGATGAATGGTTATTTGTCAGAGCTTGTCTTTTTATTTAGATGGACTTTTGCTCTTGTTACCCAGGCTGGAGTTCAATGGTGTGATTTCAGCTCACTGCAGTCTCCGCCTCCTGGGTTCAAGCAATTCTCCTGCCTCAGCCTCCTGAGTAGCTGGGATTATAGGCATGCACCACTATGTCCGGCTAACTTTGTATTTTTAGTAGAGACGGAGTTTCTCCATGCTGACTAGGCTGGTCTCAAACTCCTGACCTCAGGTGGTGTGCCCACCTCGGCCTCCCAGAGTGCAGGGATTACAGGTGTGAGCTACCGCACCTGGCCCAGAGCTCCTCTTCAATGATTTTTCTGTATCTCTCAACACTACTGAGAATCCACTTGTGCTGGAAAATCTCCCTTTTCCACAGACAGCACTCATCCATGTTTCCCTTCTCTCCCTGCTCACTCCTCCTTCATTGTCTTTGCTGTTCTCTTCTCCTCCACCACCACCACTGGAGAAACCTATGGTCCCAAGATGTGGACTTCTCTCTCTCTCACCTCACTCCCTATCTACCCGGGGGTTGACTGGCTCATTGCTTTGATAAAATTCCATTCATATGCTGACTGATTCCCAATGTATGTGCTTAGCTTTGAACTTTACCCTGAAAATCCCTATTGTACACTCATCTGCCCACCTGATAGCAACATTTGGATATTAAGCACTCATCGCAACATCCATGTGTCCAAAACCCAACCCCTTCTTCTGCTTCAACTGTAGCTTTCCTCATCAATAGAAGTGGCAATCACATTTTGCCAGTTTGCAAGCTCCAAAACCTTGGAATCATTCATGGCTCTTCTTTTTAACAGCACATCATATATAATCCAACAGCAAATCTTAACAGCTCTGCCTTCAGTGTATAACAAAAATATGTCCACCTTGCGGCACCTTCTGTAATAACATCTGTTCCAACACATAATCATCTTTCATCAAATTACTGCAAAGACCCTTAACTGCTTTTCCCATGTAATCTTCGCCTCTCCGTAATTTACTTACAAGAAACCATACAAAGTGATCCTCATAAAACATCAATCCAATCAAACTAGTTTTCTAGGTACAACTTTCAATGATGTCCTATTTCACTCAGGGATAAAGTATCATGCTCAGAGTGGCCTGCCTATCTAGCCCTTCCTTGGTCTGTCTGACCTCCTGTCATTTAGTCTGCCACAGAGTCCTCACATTGACTTCCTCACAGCTCCTGGAACACACCTGCCATCCTCCATGTCAGGCCTCAGCGCTCATTTCTGCTGTCTGAGTGCTTTCTTCCAAATCATATATGTGCTGCACTATCCCCGCGGGGCGAGGTCCTTCCTGGTCACCTTATTAAAAATCAGAACTTCTCGTTACCCTTTTCATACTCTTTTTTATTTTATTCAATATTCTGTATCAGCCTCTTACAGCCTGTATATTTCGGTTAAGTACATATCTGCAACACAAAGCTATGGATTGTAGCATATTTTGTTGTTGTTGTTGTTGTTGTTTAATGATATATTCCAATGTTTAAAAGAATGGATGAGATAGAATTAATAAAATATTTTGAATTATTTCATTCAATAAAAATAAATATGTATATGAGGTTACTGAGTCTAAGGGTGCCATGATGATTTTAATCAAGTCAGGCATTTAGTAAACATTCATCCACCCAGGAGAATGTGGGTACTACGCTGCAGATATGTGTTTTCTCATTAAGAGACTTCACACTCTTTCGCTGTAAGTAGTGAAGCCACTATTTAGACATAGTCAGTTTTCATTACTTGGGATAAATTAGATTTTAAAATGAAATTCTAAACAATACTGAATCTATACTGTTTTAAAGAATAATACAATCAAATTGAACAGACTAATTTTTTGTGACACTGCTTATTCCTACATAAAAATAATTGACAATATTTTGGCTTTATTGACTCACTAATTTAAGCAACTCATCAAATTCTCAGCCAATACATTAAACCAAACTTCTTGTTAATAACTTTGCAATGCTTTCATATTGATTACTTTTAGGAGGTGGGGTGCTTTCAAACGTTTCTTTTTGTCCTCCAAACAATTTATTGTTAGCATTTTATAAACAAAGAAATGTAAATTTACTGGAACTAACGTTACTCATATCACAGCTAATAAGAGATGAACTACAATTTTGAGCCCACTGTTCTAACCAAATGTAGACTCTATGGGTGGCTGTGACTCTGATACTGCTCATGAATACACCAGTCCTCATTTTTCTGGGCATGGTACACTCTCCCACTGAAGGAGACCAGAGAATTCTACACTAAAATACAGCACCCCGGTATGCCCATGATTTTAAATTAAAGGCCCTTGGAGACGAGCACACACTGGAGGAAGCTTTATTCTAACACTCATTTATCTGCCTAAAGTCCCTGTGTTTTAATTAATTTAGTTCATACTGCAGGAAGACAGACAAGTCTGTCAACACACCTGGACAGACTTCAGTCACAAACCACTGTCTATTTTTCAAAAGACTTTGTCCCAAGCCACTGTATGTACTCCAAGTCCAATGAATCCACCAAAAACTCATTTACTATCCCTCTAAAATCATCCACACCTCCCCATCTCCCTTTCCTCCAATAAAGAAGGGTATATAAGCATCCGTATCCCATTGAGTTACCGGGTAATTATTCTCCTGCGATTCCGCTGTGCTTTGAATGTTAAACTTTTTCTATGCCTTTGTTCCTATTTGTCTTTGGTCAGTTGATTTTCAGCAAACATTCATAGTGCAAGGGGAAAGTTTCCCTTTGTCCCCTACACTGTCTCCTTGATAGTTTGGCTTAGCCATGAAATCTCAGGAAGGCCACACGCCCCAATTCAGCATGGTGCCTATGATACTCCGAAGTGTGAATTTGGTCTACAGTGCATGAGTCACCATACCTACGATACTGGGAAGTATCTATTTGGTCTACAGTCACCATGCCTATGAGACTGTGAGGTATGTATTTGGTCTACATCCTGTTTACTGACATATAGTTCTTAAAATCCTTGGAATTTCCAGAAAGACAAGAGTCTTTTGTATGCTACTAAGACGACTTACAGTTGGTGATACCCCGAGAAAGCCTCCCACTGGGTGTGGGTTGCCAGGGGAATCAACCATGTGATTAGAGGCTTGAAACTTTCAGCGCTAGATGCCATGGTCCCACCCATCTCTGAGGAGAGAGGGGCTGAAGGGTGGGTTGATAAAACAATGGCCTATGATTTAATCAATCACGTCTACAAAGTGCTTCCATAAAAACCTAAAAGAACTGAGTTCATTGGCCGGACGGGTGGCTCACGCCTGTAATCCCAGCCCTCTGGGAAGCTGAGGCAGGCGGATCATTTGAGGTTGAGTTTGAGACCAGCCTAGCCAACATGGTAAGGCCCCATCTCTACTAAAAATATAAAAATTAGCCGGGTGTGGTGGCATGTGCCTGTAATCCCAGCTACTCAGGAGGCTAAGGTAGGAGAATTGCTTGAATCTGGGAGGCGGAGGTAGTGTCACTGCACTCCAACCTGGGGACAGAGTAAGGCTTCATCCCAAAAAAAAAAAAAAAAAAGAAACAAAGAACTGAGTCCTGAGGACTTCCAGATCACTGAACACATGGAGGTTCCCAAGGCAGCAATGCCTAGAGAAGGTGTGGAAGCTCCGTACCCTTTCTCACAAACCTCACCCTGGGAATCTCTTCCATCTGTTTATCTCTAGCCTCTGTAATGCCCATTATAATAAATGAGTAAATATGTGTCCCTGAGTTCTGTGAGCTCTTTCAGGAAATCAAGTGAACTCAAGAAGGGGGTTGTGGGAACCCCGATTTACAGTCAGTTGGTCAGAATCACAGATCACAACCTGTGCTTGTGGCTGGCACGTGAAGTGGGATCAGTCTTGTGGGACTAAGCCCTCGACCTGGGGGACCTGGTGCTATCTCCAGGTAGATAGTGTCAAAATCAAATTGCATGGAAGGACATCTGGCTGGAGTATGTGCTGGAGAACAGATTGGCTGTTTGCGGGGAGAAATCTCCACACATTTTGGTGACCAGAAGTGAGGTGTTGTATTGACTCTGTAAGACAACTTCTTCCCCCATCTCTTCAATAACCTTGCCCGTTTCTATGGTTCCCAGCACCAAGAGGGAGGTGGAGCATGGTCTGTCAGCATGGGTCTCAGAGTGAGAAGATGTGGCACAGAAGTCCCCACACCCAGGAACAAACCAACAGCACACTCGCAAAATAAATTTCTGCTGATTTGGGCCACTAAAACTTTAGGTTCTGTTGCTCACTGCAGCTGACTGGCACAGTAATAAACTGCAATATGAGGCAAACCCCAGGCAGCCTAATTCCCAGTCTCTAAGATGCAAATTACCTTGGAACTTCCTCAACAGTTCCCTCCTCCCAGGGATGCAGCATGCTGTCTTCAGTTCCATGGGGATGTTCTCTGCTTCCAGCCTTGTGACAGCCTTACTTCTGGGAAGAGCACAGAAACCACAGAAGTCAGCAGGGTTCTCCACCATCTCCTCTCCCTCTCCCAATCCCTTCACCAATTCAGAAAGCACGCATACCTGCTCAGGACTCCTCTCACACCCTGAAAAGGAAAGAAAAATACAGTGTGAGCTGGACTCTGAACTGCTTTTCACAGTCAGACTGAGGACACCAGGAAAATTTCCTTAGAAATTACTGGAAAACATTATTAAGATAAAATTATAGGGGACAATAAATCTTTTTTTTTTTTTTTTTTTTTGAGATGGAGTTTTGCTGTTGTTACCCAGGCTGCTGGAGTGCAATGGTGCTATCTCAGCTCACTGCAACCTCCACCTCCCTGCCTCAGCCTCCCAAGTAGCTGGGATTACAGGCTCCCACCACCACGCCTGGCTAATTTTTTTTATTTTTTTGTATTTTTAGTAGAGACGGGGTTTCACCATGTTGGCCAGGCTGGTCTCGAACTCCTGACCTCAGGTGATCCACCCACTTTGGCCTCCCAAAGTGCTGAGATTACAGGCATGAGTCACTGCACCCAGCCAAATCTCTTTTCTTTAAAGCTATACAAAACAATTTAATTATCTTCTGAATTAATAATTCTGCCACTTGGATATTGTAACAAGTAACATTCTGCAGGTAATTCGGATGGAGCAGGATAAAATAGATCCTAAGTACTCATAGAATTTATTTGAGGGGCAGGGATGGGTTCCTTAAATAAAGACACAAAATGTTTCCCTGAACGTCTTCATAGGAATTATAAATTCCTAATTCTCTGAACCAACGTACCAGAGCTATTCCTATGAGTAGGTTATCTAAGTAGATTAATAAAGGAAGCCTTTAATAACTACTAACATTACTTTCTCAAAGATTATTAAATAAATATATCTGTGATACATTTATTATATTAATAATTGTATTTGGGATACATTTCCCCTCTCCCCTTAAAAACAATCGCCAGTCAGATAAGTTTTGATGACATAAAAGCCGGGAAATAATTTGCTTTGCCCTGTATGGGAATGTCAGGCCTCGGTCTTGGCCTTTGGGGGTAAAATGTAGCTTATTAGTACCAGGGAAGAAAGGGAAAGGAAAGTATAAAAATATACAGCCTGGGCAACACAATGAAGTCTCATCTCTACTAAAAATTTTTTTAAAAATTAGCTGGGCATGGTGGTGCACACCTTTAGTCCCCGCTACTCGGGAGGCTGAGGCACAAGGATCGCCTGATCCTAGGAGACTGAGGCTGCGGTGAGCTATGATTGAGCCACTGCACTCCAGCCTGAGTGATAGAGTGAGATCCTGCCCTTATAAAAAAGTAGATAGATAAGATACCTTATTTAAGAATATATCCTCCCATGCCAGGCGGGGTGGCTCATGCCTACAATCCCAGCACTTTGGGAGGCCAAGGTGGGCAGAGCAATACTGTTGTTGAAATTGTCAAGCCAGGCACAGGGGCTCACGCCTGTAATCCCAGCACTTTGGGAGGCCAAGGTGGGCGGATCATCTAAGGTTAGGAGTTCAAGACCAGCCTGGCCAACATGGCGAAACCTCATCTCTACTAAAAATGCAAAAAAAAAAAAAAAAAAAATTAGCCAGGTGTGGTGGCACTTGCCTGTAATCCCAGCTACTCAGGAGGCTGAGGCAGGAGAATCACTTGAGCCAAGGAGGCAGAGGTTGCAGTGAGCCAAGATCACACCACTGGACACTGCACTCCAGCCTGGGCAACAGAGCAAGACTCTGTCTCAAAAAAAAAAGAAAAAGAAAAGAAAAGAAACTGTCAAAGTTCTTGTGTTTTGCCGTCTGCTATTTGGAAAATTCCTTCTGACTCTTAGTTTGCTAACAAGGAAATGAGCACAGCAATAATAATAAAATATAAACTTAATATATATAAGATAAAATGAGACAAATTAAACGGTTTTACAAATTCATTTCATGGTCCCCTGCCTCGTAATCAGTACTGTTTAGTAACTGTACTTGCAAATATTATACAGTGAGTTAATATGATTATTTATATTAATGGTAATTTCAGTGTCTAGAACTGGGTCAGAAAAGGTAGAATCTGTGGGTCAGCTGTTAAATGAGAACATGAATCACTTAGTTTAGAATCCGAGTGAGTCACTGGGGAGGAGATAGAAGTTGGCCCAGATACATTTCTGTTGCCATTGGTTCGATCAAGAAAACATGGATCCATCAACAGCTCTGGCTTTCCCTGTTCACTTGGGATATGATGTCTTCACAGAGGACTAAAAACAAAGATTCCCTTTCAATGTTATTCATCTTTCTGTTCTCTAATCCCAAATAGACTGGGAGGAAGCTGCACAGGAGTCCACGTAATCCATCCTCACCATACCTGGAACGGGCACAAAATGTGGGCCAGGAAATCAATGTTTGCTTTACAATCCAATATGACAATTTCAAGCTAGACAATTTAAATCATTATTCATCCTTCTGGCCGGTGACACTAAAATGTGTTATGCAGACTTTCTGGGTTAGCCATCCCTGAAAAACAGCAATGCCATCATGGACAAACTGCAGACTGACTCTGAGGTTTTAGGAATTACTTCTCAGCCAGCAGAGTGTAGCTTGTCCTTTTCCTGCTGTTTAAATTTTCAGAAATCACTCATTTTAATTTTAAAAATTCTTTAGTCCTTAAAACGAACTATATGCTGTTTGTCTGTCTGTTTTTTGAGACAGGGTCTTGCTATGTTGCCCAGGCTGGTCTCAATTTACTTGGCCCAAGCAATCCTCCTGTCTCAGCCTCCCTAATAACTGGGACTACATGCAAGTGCCACCATGCCAGACTCAAACTATATGATTCTCTAGAATCTCATGATTCTGATGCCAGGAATGGCATCTGAGTAAATTCTAGGGTGTTTAAGCTGCCTTCTGAGTAAATTCGAGGGTGCCCTTTTCCTAAAGAACATAAACGCCAAAGTGTTTGTCTCTGAAAGCCGCTGTACTAGTCCCTGTCACCTCAGTCTCACACCTGCCTGCTTTTCTGGCACCCGGTCTCACCTCCAGCAGACCCAGGGCCTGGCGCTGGCACCTCTCCTGCAGCTCATCTGCCAGCTCCTTCAGGGCCTTGCTCTGCTGGACCAGCCGGCTCTTGCTCTCCCGCAGTCTCTGCAGTGTCGCTCGCTCCTCCGCCTCCAGCCGCCTTAGCTGTAGTTGCTCCTCCTGGGCCAGAAAGCCACGATGCTTCTCAAACTCCAACCTGAAGCGCTGCCTCTGCATTTCCACTTTCTCCTGAGGTGACACAGTGGATCACATCATCAGCGCTTGGCCTCCTGCAGCCATGTACAGGACAGTGCTGGAGAAGGCAATGTCCAGACTTCCCTGGGATCCATAACTCTGTGGACTGACTGACTGCATTCTAACAACATGCACAGACTGGAGTCCATTCGTATGAGAAATAGCCCAGGAGAGTTTTCAAACTAAGTTTAAAAAATACTGTTGGACTGGAGTTCCCATTTTGCCACAGGCTTGGGGGCAAGGCACTTTTATATTGAAGTTTCAGTACCATATACAAAATGTGAGGTTCTGGGGAGGTTGAGGCAAGAGGATTGCTTGAGGTCAGGAGTTCAAGACCAGCCCAAGTAACAAAGCAAAACGTGACCCCATCTGTAAAAAAATTAAATGAACTGACCGGGCATGGTGGTAAGCCCTGTAGTCCCAGCTACCCACAAGGCTGAGGTGGGAGGATCACTTGAGTCTAAGAGCTTGAGGCTGCAGTAAGCTGTGATTGCTCCACTGCACTTCAGCAAGACTCCATCTCTTAAAAAATGTGGGGAAAAAGAAGAGTATGTGGATTACAGTTGAATATCTGTTAAACTACAAAAACAGTGATCAGCATAGAGCAGTCACACAACAGAAGTTACTATTTACTAGTAGATTAGTCACTAGAACCACTAGGAACAACTGAATTATGAAGAAATGTTAGAGACCTAGAATTGTTTGAATAAGAAAAGGCTGAGAGATGAGAAAATATGAATGCTGTTTCATAATACGGTAATAGTGAACACAACCACAAGCCTAACGTTCTCTACAAAGCCAAGAAAGAACTAAGTGATGCTCAGGCCACTGATTTCAGAGTTCACGTCAGGGAATTAACCCCGATTTCTACCTGAATCTCACATCTTCAGTTTCTGAATAGACCTAAGGAACATACTTCGTCCCAGGCTTAGTTTCTAGATTTTCTCTCGAGATAAGTATATCGGAAACTAACTTTAAGCTGAGTACAAGAGGCAAATCACTCCCTCAAAGTATCTGTACCTCCCATTCTCTGTCCTATCGATTTATTTTATTTTTTGTATATATTCATGAGGTACAAATGCAGTTTTGTTACATTGTTATACTGCCTTACAGGTGAAGTCATTTGCCTGGTTTTTTTTTAATCTTTTTTTGAGACCGAGTCTTGCTCTGTCACCCAGGCTGGAGTGCAGTGGCACAATCTTGGCTCACTACAACCTCCTCCTCCTGGGTTCAAGTGATTCTCCTGTCTCAGCCTCCCAAGTAACTGGGATTACAGGCACGCACCACCATGCCCAGCTAATTTTTGTATTTTTAGTAGAGACAGGGTTTCACCATGTTGGTCAGGCTGGTCTCAAACTCCTGACCTCATGATCGGCCCGCCTCGGCCTCCCAAAGTGCTGATATTATAGGCGTAAGCCACTGTGCCCAGCCTATCTGCCTGTTTTCAAACGTGGTAACTTCTTGCTTTGACTAAAAGGCATACGCTATCACCTTTTTAAACTAAACATCCCCTAAGACTTAACTCCTTCCTTCCATTTTCCAACTCTACCTCCTTCTACCATTTTCTAAATCACCAGATTTAGAAAACTTCATCTTCTTTCTGAAATCAGCCAAGTCTGAATTCCATACACTGATTCCTGAAAGGTGTAACTCATGTAAATATGAGAAGCTCTCTTCATATCCGAGGCTGTGCTGTTGTGGGGTGGGGCAAATAACCCAGCCACTGGAAAAGAGTTGAGTCATACCTGGGGCATGAAGGGGGTGTGGTGGGAAGCGATTTGCCTGCAATTCATCTTCCTTTCACACCACCCTCTTGAGCACAACTATATCTGCAGATAGAGAAACAGGAAAGGTTGTTTTGTAGTATTTAGAATACCTTGTGACCAAAAATGTGCTTGCTGCATTTGGCTCACATGGATACATTATTGATGGTAAAGATCATGCAAGTTTACTTGGCTTAGAACAGGGATCTCAGTATCATCCTACTTAAGAATAATCAGTACAGGGTTTAAAACATGCAGGAACTCAGCCCTCCGATATGGGGATTCTGATTTTATAGATCTACGGTCAGGCCAGGATTGAAAACAACAGACTTGTATTTCAGCCTGAAAAGAACAAAAATTATCCATCAATATTACAATATTAAATAATGTACATCCTATCACTATGTACATTATAGGCAAATAACGAACATTATTTAATATTGTAAAGCTTTGTTCTTGTTCTTTTTACCTCGATTGCCACTACCCAATCCAAACTATGCTTTACTAGCTTGCTCTTCCTGCAAAACCCACTGCTATATCCCTATCACCTAGAGTTGCATCTTATACTGTCACTACTAGTTTAAAAATATTCGTTAATAATATTGATGAATAAGTTTGTCAGTATCAACATTAATAAGTTTAAATATTTCTTCACACATCTGAGTAACGTTAGGTACTAAAGTTATTAACATCAATATTATTTAATATTGATAACTTTTATCCTTTCTTATTTAATATTGATAACTTTTATCCTTTCCTACCACTATCTACATTATTTACCTATAATGTACATTTTTCTTTTCTTTTTTCCTTTTTTTTTAGAGACAGAGTTTCACTCTTGTTGCCCAGGCTGGAGTGCAATGTGCGCAATCTCAGCTCACCGCAACCTCCACCTCCTGGGTTCAAGCGATTCTCCTGCCTCAGCCTCCTGAGTAGCTGGGATTATAGGCGTGCGCCACCACGCCCTGCTCATTTTTTTTTTTTTTTTTTTTTTTGTATTTTTAGTAGAGACGGGGTTTCTCCATGTTGGTCAGGCTGGTCTTGAACTCCTGACCTCAGGTGATCCACCTGCTTCGGCCTCCCAGTGTGCTGGGATTACAGGTGTGAGCCACCGCGCCTGGCCTTAACGTACATCTTTCTTCTGGGATAAGTGTTATCTTTTCCTATCCCTATGTGTATATATATAGTAATCTAGTAATGTAGTAAATATAGAAAAATGTAGTTTAAAAAGTTTTTATGTAATATCTGTGTAAAGATAGAGTATAAGACGAAATTTTCAAAGAAAACAAGAAGGAAATAATTATAAATATATAGAGTCATCAGAAAAGAAGGGTTATTTGGAAAAGGAGAAAAAATAGGAATATTCTGTAGAGTATAACCTATTATATATCATATTACATAACACATTATATGAATATATAGAACTATACACACAGTTTCTATATATAGTTTCTCAATCTTGACACTATTGACATCTTGAACAGATCATTTTTTCTCATAAGATATGGGAACTGTCCTGTGGACTACAGGGTGTTAAGCTGCATTCCTGTCTCTACTAGATGACAGGTGCACTGCACCCACCCTTCCTCAGTTGTGACAACCAAAAATATCATCTCCAGAAACTGCAAAATGTATCTGGGGGAGGGGAGTGGGTATCGCCTCAGGTTGAGAATCACTGTGTGTGTGTGTGTGTATGTGAATCACTGTGTGTGTGTACGAATCACTGTGTGTACACACATGTGTATACACATGTTCACGTGCATGCGCATGAATGAAACATGGAATAAAAAGAGTTAGTGAGGTATAAAAAAATGGAATATGTGTATGTACAGATGATCAAAAAAGGCTGAACATTCGGATTATTTCCCTGTATATAAGATGATCACTTTGGGCTGTACTTCTTCTGTTACAAAGTTGTGAAATATTCCTTATTTCATTCACCACAAATATTTTCAAACTAGTAGTGACAGTATCAGATGCCATTCTAGGCGACAGGGATACATCAGTGGGTTTTACAGTAAGATCAAGCTAGCAAAGCTATTTAATTGTAATTTGGATTGGGTGACGGCAACAGAGACAAAAAGAACAAAAATGAACCATATCATTTGAGGGGATAGGGATGACCCAGGATGGCTCTGAGGTGTTCTTGGGCATATATGGAGATGGAACAAAAGTGCTGGAGAATGGAAGACGGTGGAAGAATTACTGACCCAAATCTGGATCCTTCAAACAGGCAAGCCTCCTAAAGCCCCAACACGGTCCGGTCTTACCTTCCAAATGACAGTCTTTTTCCCCACATTGGCCTCCTGAGTCAAGGCATCCTCCAACTCTTTCCTCACAAGTTCCAGAGCCATCTGGAGCTTTACCTGTTTGGGAAGATATTTCGAAGCTGTTACAGATGCTCTCACTCAGTACCTAACGTCACGCAGATGTGTGAGGAAATACAAAGATCAATTTAAACCATCTCTTGAAAGCACATAAAAAATGTTCAATATCATTAAAACTAAACATAAATGTATTTAAGTTTTAGTGTCAGGGTCTCGCTCTGTCACTCAGGTTGTTGTGTAGTGATGCCATCATGGCTCACTGCAGCCTCAAACTCCTAGGCTCAAATGGTCCTTCTACCTCAGCTCCCAAGCAGCTAGTACTCCAGGCACACTCAGCTAATTTTGTTTTCTGTAGAGATGGGGTCTTACTATATTGCCCAGGCTGTTGTCAAACTGCTAGCCTCCAGAGAGTCTCCCATTTTGGCCTTCCAAAGTTCTGGGATTACAGGCGTGAGCCACCATGCCTAGCTCCTTAAATGTATTTCAATACCAGATACAATCAAATAGTTATCTAAAAGTATGCTCACTGCATTGTTATATACAATCGCACCACTGCACTAAAACATTAAAGATAGGGAGAAAAAAATTATATTAACTGGATAGAATTCCAATAGGATGTTACAGAATGTTTAATGACAAGAAATACAATGATAATGTCCAATAAATAAATATATTTTACAAAACAGCATTAATTTTGAAAAAAAAATGTGCTGGTAATGAATATATTAAAACTGGGCTGATGTAAATGAGAATATTAGACAAAATGTCATCTATTGGTATCTGGATGAAGAGTGATGCTATTATATCTCTCTATATTTCACCTTCTTGAAGTTATTGATCACTTTATGACAAAGCATGGGTTTATTATTGTAGTATTAGTAGTATTATTAGGTCAGAAGGAACTTGGGAGGTTATCACATTTTATATGAAAAAATACAATATGTTGTAAACCTTACAATGAGTAAAAAATATGAGAACTAAATCTTCCTTCGATGATAGGGCCCTCACTAAAGGTAAATATGTGTATTTTATTTACAGAAAATACCCACAAAGATACATACATACACAGGATTTTAATTAAAAAATTCTATTCTCAAAGTTACTTAATAAATCCTACATACACATCAATTGTTTTTAAAAGGAGAATATTATAATTGTTATATGTAAAATAACAGTAGAATTCATGATACCACTTGACCCAGTGGAGAAAGTGGCATTTGTTTTGGTGTTTACAAAGAACGAACACTTTGACACTTGTAGATAGAGAAAAGCTCCCTCAGGCCAAAGAAACAGTCAGCAAAAGCAAGGAGATGTGGCACAGTTAGGAAAACAGTGATTCGGCTAAATTTGCTGGGTTTCCTGGCTAGTTAAGACAAGAGCTACGGAAACATAACTTAGGGCCCTAGAAAGCTATCACTGACAGGCTCAGGAGTTTAGATAATATTTATTTGGTATTTAACTGAAGAACTACTGGAAATACAGAGAACACCTTTAGAAATATTACCTTAGAGGCTGGGCTGCCTGTAACACCAGCACTTTGGGAGGTCAAGGAGGGTGGATCACAAGGTCAGCAGTTCAAGACCAGCCTGGCCAACACCGTGAAACCCCGTCTCTACTAAAAATACAAAAATTAGCCGGGTGTGGTGCCGCGTACCTGAAATCAGGAGGTTGAGGCAGGAGAACTGCTTGAACCAGGACCCGGGAGGCAAAGATTGCAGTGAGCCGAGATCGCACCACTGCACTCCAGCCTGAGCTACAGAGCCAGACCCCGTCTCAAAAAAAAAAAAAAGGAAAGGAAAAAAGAAAAAAGGAAATATTACACTACCAATCCTCTGTATGGTACTTTCTGGACTTTTTTTTTTTTTTTTTTTAAAGGCAAGAACATAGCAGAAAAGTTTAACTAGAAATTACCTAGTACCTACATCTCGCCAATGACAACGAAAATCAAGAAGACATACCAAGAGAGATATATTGGTAGGTCCAGAGGGAAGGGGAAAATATCCCAGAGCTTAATTTAAAAAAACAAAATAAATAGGCCGGGCGCGGTGGCTCAAGCCTGTAATCCCAGCACTTTGGGAGGCCGAGACGGGCGGATCACGAGGTCAGGAGATAGAGACCATCCTGGCTAACACAGTGAAACCCCGTCTCTACTAAAAATACAAAAAACTAGCCGGGCGAGGTGGCAGCGCCTGTAGTCCCAGCTACTCGGGAGGCTGAGGCAGGAGAATGGCGTGAACCCGGGAGGCGGAGCTTGCAGTGAGCTGAGATCAGGCCACTGCACTCCAGCCTGGGCGGCAGAGCGAGACTCCGTCTCAAAAAAAAAAATAAAAATTAAAAATAAATAAATAAATAAATAAATAAATAAATAAATAAATAAAAATTTTAAGAAAGCTAGTCTTTGCAATGCACTACAGCGCGACTGAGTCCTTTGGTTAAATATGTCAGTAGATTACAGACGACTTAGACCTCCTCTCTGCTGGCAGTTGTTCTACATGCTGTGATTCAAGTGTGTTCAGAAAATGTCCAAGAACTTTTGAAGGGCACCAGTAGGAAGAATTCTACACAGAATTTCACAGATGCCACTTTGGGGGCCAAATACTTCCATTTTGTTTTTCTTCTTTCTCTTTTAAGCTTCCCGGGCTACACTCCAAACGAAGCACCTCTTCATTGAGGATGTTCGAATCCTAAGTCCCCAAATCCCTGCTGATGGAGAGCCACCCGCGGGCCACCCTCTCCTACTTCAGGAGGCACAGGCGCCTGAGCTTTGCAGGGATCGGAACCCGTGCCCAGCTTGACACTCTTCCTAACAACGCCCAAACCCGTGGGTTGCTTTGGTGACAACACTCATTTAACGTAAACACTGTGCAAAAGCAAAGCATTGCACAAATGCGAACTATTACGGCAAGTTTACGATATAGATGTACAATAATTACCAAGAACGAACTGGACCACACAGCCTTCCCGACCAGAGCCCCGCTGAGGGACCAGACTATCCGCATCTGGGAAAACCAGCCCAGCGCGAGTTCGAGGACAGGAGAGTGCTTGAGGGAGGAGTGGACGGTGTAAAATAAAGGTTGTGTGTCGCAATGGGGGTTACCCCAGCCAAGGCAAGGAGACCCACACTGAGTGAGCCGCGTGGGCGAGGGGGACGGCGCGGGGCGCGGGGAGCGGCCGTGGGAGCCGCTCAGGAGACGGGTGGCCTTGGCGGCTCCGCTCCGGACGGTCGCGCGCTTCCCCGTCACCGCAGCGCCCGCAGCCCCCGCCGGGGGGCGCCTCACCTGGTAGCGGCCGGCGGCCTCCTGCAGCGGCGCCGTGCGGTGCGTCCTGTGCTCGGGGCCGGCGTCGCACACCCAGCACAGCGCCGCCTGGTCCTCCTCGCAGAAGCGGTTCAGCTCCTCGCCGTGCCGCGCGCACCGCCGCGCCCCGGGCCCCGCGCCCAGCCCCAGCCGCCGCACGCTCTCCACCAGGCCCGCCAGCTGCCGGTTGGGGCGGAAGCCCGCGGGCCGGAAGGGGCCCCGGCACTGCGGACAGGCGTAGACACCGCCCTGCGCGATGTCCGACTTCTCGCAGAACTCGGAGATGCACCTGAGGCAGAAGCTGTGGCCGCAGTCCACGCTGACCGGCTCCTGCAGGAAATCCAGGCACACCGGGCACCGCGCCTCCTCGCGCAGCCGCTCCCCGGGCGGCCCCGCGGCCATGGCCCGCCTCCCCGGGTGGCTGCGCTCCCGGCCGCCAGCACCGTCTCCCCTCGCGGTCTGCACAGGGGGAGGAGCCCACGCCGCAGGAAAGCAGGCGCCGGTGGGTGGTGTCCGCTGGCCTCGGTTCAAGAGCTCAGACGAGCCACACCCGGTGAAAAGCCACCACTCAGGCGCTCCCAGCGTCGGGGGTAAAATTATCGTTATGGTTCCCCCCACCCCCCGCCACACACACTCCCAGGAAACTGGGCATTTCTAACTGGAATCCCTCGTCATCTCCTATTGTCACTGTCAGTAGATTTGGAGAATTGCTACATTCCCTCCTTCCTTCCATCTTTTTTTGTTTTTGTTTTTTTGTTTTTGTTTTTGTTTTTTTGAGAGGGTCTCGCTCTGTCGCCCAGGCTGGAGTGCAATGGTAAGATCTCGGCTCACTACAGCCTCCGCCTCCCGGGTCCAGGCGATTCTCCAGCCTCAGCCTCCCGAGTAGCCGGGATTACAGGCGCCCGCCACCATATCCGGCTAATTTTTGTATTTTTAGTAGAGACGGGGATTTCACCGTTTTGGTCAGGCTGGTCTTGAACTCGTGACCTCAGGTGATCTGCCCGCCTCGGCCTCCCAGAGTGCTGGGATTACAGGCGTGAGCCACCGCGCCTGGCCTCCATCATTATTATGTAGATTTTGTGCAGACTTCTGAGGTACCAGTGCAGTTTTGTTACATGGATAAACTGCATAAAGTCTAGGCGTTAGCGCAGGCGTCGCTGTAATCGTGTACGTTGTTCTCATTCGATGATCTCTCATCCCTCGCCCGCCTTCCACCCTCTGAGCCCCTTCCATTGTATACTGAGCGACCCATGGTCCTCTCATACCATAATCGTTTCTTAAAAACCCTTCCCTCTTTATATGGCATAATCACTTTTTAAGTGTTTTTTTCCAAACTTTATTTTTCTCTCTTGTACTAATTACCTCTAGATAAAGAAATGAGACACCGCCTGACACAGGAAGATGCCCGCATAGGTGTGTATAGGTTTACAGCTCAGCCAAAAATAATTCTAAATATTTAAATAAATATCTGGCCTAGTTCAATGAGGTTCCTATAAGGAATACACAAGTGTTATAGGATTGTTGCAAAGCCAATCTTGGAGATGACAAAGCTATAGAGATGCTCATCAGGAGGAATAATTCAAGCTTAGCCTCTCAGTGCTGTACCTGTCAGATGGGGGAGGCTGAGACAGGAGCAAAATGATTTGACAGAGTATGTTACTTCATCCAATGGGAGACTGAATCAGGATAGAGTACATTAAAGTCTCTAATGTCGTCCAGAAAGTAGACAAGTCTGGGGCAGTGTCTGCATCTGTGCAAAATAACTTTACTATGGTCGAATTTGAAGTGATGGTGGGGTGTGCCTGTTTGTAGCCAGGAGTCTCATACATTGCACCAGTTACTGAAAACACACATGTTAAGGAAAAGAGGTAGGACCTCATTTCTCAAGGAGCCTCAAGATCAACTAAAAGAGGTGGATATGAAATCATGCAAACATAATTACGAACCAGTAACTGCAAGGGAGGTCGCTCACCAGTCCTGCAGGAATATAACAGAGGACTCTGAATGAGACTGCAGGGTGGGCGGCAGACACCTGAGGTCTCTGAGTTAACCTCTGATAGGTGAACACAAGCTGGCCAGCAGGAAGGGGGGCTCTGCAAGGCTGTGCCCCCCAAAGCCATGAAGAGTACAAGGTAAACTTCAGCAGGTGGGAGCAAGACATACCCAGATGACACTGAGAAGCCAGGCAGGCTGGCAAGCTGGGCCAGAGTATGGTGGCAGCAGATAAGGCTGCAGCAAGAGGCGGGGCCAGATGACTCAGGTCCTTGGGGATCCTGTGGGGTTTGTGGGTCTTTATTAGAAGGACAACGTCTTGGGTTGGATCTCTGGTGACAGCCAGAGCAAAGGATTTTGAGGCCTCCTGCCTAAAGGTTAAGTGCATAATTAAAGTGAGTAGATTCTTGGAGAACACACATGGGTTTGTATTAGCAAAACATTAAAGATGTGACATTAGAGAAAAAAGCTAAAGAGCAGAAAGAAGACTTAGCAAAGAAAAACAGACTCTGGCTCCAAATTAAGGACTGCGGCACTTGCTAAGAAGCTTGAGGCAAGCTGTGCCACATTTCTGCCCTGCATTTCTTCTGAGTGCAGTGAAGAGATGTTAGTGTCATTCTTACAAGGCCTTTCAGAGTATTAAATGAGCTAATAGACAGTAGATGCTTAACATAGGTCCTGGCATGTTGCAAATACACACACACACACACGTATATATATTGAGACAGGGTCTTGCTCTGCTGCCCAGTCTATAGTGTAGTGCCACAACCTGACTCACTGCAGCCTCTACATTTCAGGCTCAAGTGATCCTCTCACCTCAGCCTCCCAAGTACCTGGGACTACAGGTGCCCGCCACCACGCCCAGCTAATTTTTGTATTTTTTGTAGAGACAGGGTTTTGCCATGTTGCCCAGGCTGGTCTCAAACTCCTGGGTTCAAACAGTCTGCCCACCTTGACCTCCCAAAGTGCTGGGATTACAAGTGTGAGCCACCTCGCCTGGCCATGTAGCAAATATATTTAATTGAAGAAAAGGAAATGAAATAGCAAAGTGAATGGAAGGATGGTGAGTGAAAAGGTAAGCTACATTAGGAAGAGAGATTTTTTTCTATTTTGTTCACTGCTCTATGTATCCCCAGGACCTTGAAGAGTAACTGGCACAAGTGGACACTCCACAAATGCTAATTGAATAAACAAGTTAATAAGTGAATGAACAGAATTAGCGCAGTTTATCATAGGAGCTAATGAAAGAGGGAAGTTCAAAGATGACTATGTCAAATGTGAAATCCATGTTTTTCTGCATTTTACATATATGATCTTGCTCTGGCTCTCCATAACTCTGGCAGATGTTGGAGCATTTTTCTATTTTGCAGGCATAACGAGACACAGTAAAACAATACATTTGCTCAAATGTATGGGCCAATTGATAACCAAGCTCACTTAAATTCAGATTTCCTAGCGCCTATGATCCTAAGGGAAGGCCTCTGGCTTCTGATGTTGGGGGTCACTGTGGTTTTCAGGAGGGTGTGACGGAGTGGGTGAGCTCACTTCTTCCCCTGCTGGTTCTAGAGTTGCTGAGCTTAAACTGCTTTGTCTCTGACACTGGTTGACTAGGAATGACATCGGTACCATTGTTCTTAGAAACACACATTTCCCTTACAGCACATCCATGCAGGTAAGTTGTGGACTGGATTGTATCTTGATGTCATTGTATTTACAAATGCTACGTGGAGTGCCTCGCCAGGCAGTTTCTGGTTTAATGGGAATAATCTAACTTAAATTTGTATTTTCTCATGAGCTTTCTTTTGGGGTAAATAAAGTGTCTCTTTGTTTATGCCAATACGACCAAATTCCAGTGCACCCCACTCCTTAATTTAGAGGCTAACTCCACCCTCTGATTCATTTACAGGTTGCAGAGTTGCAAATCTTTTAGCTAATACCACCTGCAACCATCCTCCTTCTCTAATACTCTTCTCCCGTTGTGTCCTGCCTTCTGTGACGTCATTAAAATATGGGATCTGCCATCATCTGAGCATTATTCCTCCCTGCTCTTTTTGTGATTTATTTGGCCTCATGGCTTTGGGCTCCTGAAGCCATTTCTTCAAGACAGCAATGTTTTCTTCCTTACTTTGAACCCTTTTCATGGAGTTTCTCAGATCTCCATTGCCAAACCCTTTGCCTCAGCTTTGGGGATTCACAATCTCTTAGCTCCATAGCCCTCAAATCAGCCCAATTTGTTACCAAGACACCAGGAGTTCGGTCTAAGTCCTGCTGCTCTCCACACAGAAAGCCAATCACTGAGACCACGATTATTGCCAGAGAAGAATCTTTTAATCAGGTGCTGCAGCAGAGGAGATAGATAGGAGCTCAGTCTCAAATCCATCTCCCTGACTGACTAAAATTAGGGGCTTATGTAGCAGCAGGGAAGAAATATAACACTGTGTGGAGAAAGAGGAACTAGGGAGGGATAAGGAACCAATCATGTTGAATAAGCGGACTGGACTGGCATCTCACTATCTGGTTGAGATGACCTGGGGTGATCTGATGAGTTTCAGTTCTTTCTTACTTTTTGAGAGGGCTGGTGGTCCTTTCCTGAGGAAGGAACTCAGATAAAACAAAAGTAAATTTCAAGCTCTAAGACCAGAAAGGTCAAATTCTCTCACTCTCTCTCTAGAGATTCAAGCGATTTTATATATATATATATATGTATGTATGTATGTATATGTATATATAGGGTTCAAGCGATTCTCCTGCCTCAGCCTCCTGAGTAGCTGGGATTACAGGCGCATGCCACCACGCTTGGCTGATTTTGTGTTTTTAGTAAAGACAGAGTTTCACCATGTTGGCCAGGCTAGTCTCAAACTCCTGACCTCTAGTGATCTATCCGCCTTGGCCTCCCAAAGTGCTGGTATTATAGGTGTGAGCCACTCCGCCCAGCCTCTCCCATTTTCTTTAATTGCAGTAAAATACTCATAACAAAAAAAGTTACTACCTTAACCATTTTTAAGTGTACAATGCAGTGGTACCTAATACACTCATAGTGTTGTACAGCCACCTCCGGAACCCTTGACATCTTGTAAAGCTGAAACTCTAAGCCCATTAAACAATAACTTCCCATTTCCTCCTTCCTCCATTCCCTGGCAATCACCATTCCTTCTGTCTCTGTGATTCTGACTACTCTAAGTACCTCGTGTAAGTATTTATCTTCCTGTGACTGACTTATTTCATTTAGCGTAATGTCCACAAGATTCATTCATGTTGCAGCATATTGCAGAATTTTCTCCATTTTTAAGGCTGAATACAATTTCATTGTATGTGTATACCACATTTTGCTTATCCATTCCACTATAGACACTTGGGTTGCTACTGTATTTTGGTTATTATGAATAATGCAGCTATAAACATGAATGCATGTATATCTCTTCCAGACCCTGTTTTGAATATATCTCCAGAAGTGGAATTGCTGAATCACAAGGTAATTCTATATCTCATTTGAGGAACCTCCATACTGTTTTCCACAGTGGCTGTACTATTTTATATTTATACCAACAGTGCACAAGGGTTCTGATTTCTCCACATCCTCACCAACGCTTGTTATTTTCTGTTTTTTCAATAGTAACCATCCTAATGAGGTGGTAAATCCTGCATTTTTTTGTTTTTCCTTTTTTTCCAGAAACCATATTGAAGTAAAGTTGAACTAAGATTATGTGATGTTCTCTGTGGGCACAGCCTCCATTTTTACCTGGGTAAGGCCTGCTGGAATTCAGTGCACCTCCGTGCTTTTACGGAAGGGATTCAGAGAGCGAGGTTAAAGCAGAGACAGCTCTTAGTGACTAGTGATAGTGAGAGTGAACCGAGTAGTCTTCAGGAGATTGATAAAGAGAAATAAAATCTGGTCCTTGGTTTGTTTTCCATGCACCCGAGATGGAAGCAACATGTGTGCATTTTAATGAAGTTATATTAATATAATAATGGATATTTAAAGAGTGGTTTACACTCTTTTTTTACATAATTTGACTGATTTGGGGAAAAGAATATATTCTTTTTTTTTCTCTCTGTTTTTTTTGAGATGGAGTTTTTGCTTTTGTTGCCCAGGCTGGAGTGCAATGGTGGGGTCTCGGCTCACTGTAACCTCTGCCTCCAGGGTTCAAGTGATTCTCCTGCCTCAGCTTCCCGACTAGCTGGGATTACAGGTGCATGCCAGCACACCTGGCTAATTTTTGTATTTTTAGTAGAGACATGTTGGCCAGGCTGGTGTCGAACTCCTGATGGTGATCCACCTGCCTCGGCCTCCCAAAGTGGTAGGATTATAGGCATGAGCCACTGCGCCTGGCCTAAGAATGTATTCTTTTAATATTTTATTCCAAAGCCCCTTCAGTCTGAGCCTGCTCAGAATAAGGGCTCAGAATAGATTCTGTAATCAATTAATAATGTGAGGTTTGCAATCTCTCCCTGAAGGAAGTATTATAAACCCCATCTGTGTTTTAGACATGAGAAACCTGAGATTTGAGCAAATGTAATGAGCGAATTCCATCTATCATTCTAGGTCTAGTGCTGGATGATGTTCCTGCCATACTATGCAAACTGGTCACAGGCATCTCTTCACTTGTTCAGTAGACACATTTAGGAGCCAGACACCAAGGATTGGCTAAAGACACAGAGCTAACTATGAAGAGGAGCTTGGAGCTCACATCCTGCTATAGGGAGGAACTGGCACATGGACGAAGTGATAACACAGAGAGAACCCATCTTACCACATACAGGTACAAGGAAGACACCAGAAGGAAGACACCGCATGTGAGCATGGGAGGGAGAGGTCTGAGAAAGTTCACAGATAAACTTCTATTTGAATTCAGTCCTTAGGAGGCCTGGGTTTCCCAGCCAGCCTCTGTACTTCTAACGGAATTTGGTCAGAGAAAGCAGCACATGGAGAGTCCAGCTGGGGATGAAAGACTATGGTGTGTCTTTGAACCACCTATGGCTGGATGTGGCTCCCACTCAGGTGGCAATGCGGGGAAAGAGATCATGGCTAATTTTGTGTGCTATGCCAAACAGTTTAGTTTTTATTGGTAGGCAATGGATATCAATGACACTCACAATTATCACCACTGGATGTGATGTATAGACCCTACTTTTCTCTTTCCCACTGGTTGCCAGCATTGACATCCTGTGGATTACTGTGAATTAGAGGCTTTGTCTGTCCAAACGATGCTCTAGGGTGACTGGGGTGGCCGGAATGGGACAGCAAAGTTGTGGGGTTTTCTGATAGCCTTTGGAGGCAGCCTGGATCCAAATGCATTTGCATAGATTGCATTGTTCCAGCTGATAAATGCACAAACACCCATAGGCCTCTCTAGCCGCTTCTCCCAGGAAGGCCCACAAAAGCTCTCTAATGAGTTTGAAGTGATCCCTCAACACCCCCTTTCTATCTCTATTCCGTGTTAAATGAGGAGGAAAAAGGCACTGTGGCATTTTCCCAGATATACAGACTTCCGCAATGAGTCTGCAATGAATGGCCTAATATGGATCCAGTGTTTCATATTGTGTTAAATTCATTTGTGTAAATCCTATTGTGTAAATCAGTTTGATACAAAAAACATGTATTAGCTCTTAATACTTATATGACATGTGCTAAGAATGTCTATGAATTCAAGAATCTTCCACAAACACACGCCATAGCACAAGAAGACAAAATGCATGAGTTATAAAAGAGTATTTTCTCCTGCATTATATATGATTGAAAGAAAGATAAGAGGCATATATATATTTGATTAATTGATGGCAGGGTAGGAAGAAAAGCAGGAACAAATTTATGATGACATTTGAAGGGAGGTGGTTCCCAGTAGTGGAAACAGCAAGAGGGAAGCCCTCCAAATCAATAAAGTTATAAACGTTAACCTCAATTTTGAAAGAAATGAGCACATTGTTCAAAGTATATAAATAAAGAAGGTAATATGATCCAAGTTGGGTCTTTGAAAAGTAAATTTTTAAAAATTATTTTAAAAAATAAAATTTGTCTGAAAAGCAGATCTTCCTAGAAGAATATGCTGATAAGAAGTACCAATCCAAGTGGCTACATCTCCAGCACTCTCCCAGGACCCTTGCAGAATGGCTTTCCTTATCAACTCCTCTTCCGCTGACCTTGTCTACCACTCGGCAGTAGAAGTTCTCTTCACTTCATGTATCAGGTCTCTCCCTCATTTGTCCCTCTTACTAGCTCCTGAATTACTTAGCAGAACCAGAAACTTTGCATCATTCCCATAACTAGTATTTACACGTTTCTTTAGATGCCCTTTGAACTAGATTCCACTAATACAATCCCTGCAATTTCCATAACTGTCTTGAAAGCAGTGCATTAAACTGAAATTCAGACAATGAAGTTGAAACAGACCTGCCTTCAAACAACAGTGCGGTAATGCACCCTTCCTCTGACCCTGGTGTGTTATGTAAGTCTCTCTGCCTATGCCTTCTGTGGTGAAAAGGTCCTTTTAGAAGGCTTGTATGGAGCATTAGACATGGAGTGTCTGGAATCTAATACGCACTCAACAAATGCTCATCCAAACCGTTGACTCCCCAGTCAATTAATCCACACGGAAGAAAGAAAAGCAAATGAAAATCTTTGGGGACATATTTTTTGTTTAATTGTCTGCAGGGTTAATTGTTCTGAAGTTTCCTTATTTCCATTGTGTATTTTACCTGGAGATATACAGAAGTGAGGACTTTCCCCCCAGTTAGGTGCCAGGAGGTTTGTGAAGATAACAACAAATTATATGAGAACTTTTAAGATGTGGCTGACTGAGAAGGAATAATTGTTGATTTCTAGATTGGTTATTTACCTTTTGTGGCTGGTTGTTTCAATTAATTCACCAGTTTTATTCAATTATTTGATTCCAAAGAGTGGTTCTAAATTAAAAACAACCATCTTGCCTAAGATTGTCCTTGGACGTTGAGGGCCTAACACTTTCTGGTTACGGTTGTGTACATGGCTGATATCCCAGGTACCCTTTGCCTGGTGCTCCCTCGAGTCTAAGCCTTGATGGTTTTGCAGGCCTGAGCACCCTTTTATCTCCATTTTCTCAGCTGTTGCTGATGAGTACAGAAGTTTTGTTATTTGGCTCACGCCTGTAATCCCAGCACTTTGGGAGGCCAACACAGGCGGATCACGAGGTTAGGAGTTCGAGACCAGCCTGGCCAACATAGTGAAACCCCATCTCTACTAAAACTACAAAGATAAGCTGGGCGTTGTGGCGGGCGCCTGTAATACCAGCTACTCAGGAGGCTGAGGCAGGAGAATTGCCTGAACCCGGGAGGCGGAGGTTGCAGTGAGCCAAGATTGTGCCGCCACACTCCAGCCTGGGCCACAGAGTGAGACTCCATCTCAAAAAAAAAAAAAAGAAAGTGGATACATAATTTTTGCTGGCTAGGTCATGCCTGTCTCTGCAAACATGCAGCTATTACAAGATCTAGATATGTGATAAGATATGAAAAGACCACCCCAAACAATGGACTGTTATACAATCCATAAAGGGTGCTTTATTCATTTTTTTCCCTTTAATTTAACAGGAGGAGAAAAGAGCTATGGTAGGAATTAACTGTAAAAGTAGCTGCAAAATAGCCAAGATTCAGGCTATATAAAATTTGCTGCAAAGAAAACCAAGATACAGGCTGTAAAGTAGTAACCCAGTTGTTCTACCCCATATGTGGGACACAAAGAGTTTGAAAGGCAAAACATTAGATACCTAACTCTGAAAGACAGTTCTATGACTATTTAAAAAGATGTGCTTTTTTCTGCACTGTCTTTCCTCCTCCAACTTTTCTAAAAACTACACATATGAATCATTTTATCTTGAAAAAATGCATATTGGTTAAATCAAACATCAATAAATCATAAATCCCATCAGCCTACCCCATCCGACTATAACATGGTATGATTCACTGTTGTGTCATAATGCCCGAATGAAATCCACGCACATAGTAGGTATTTGTTGAATAAATGAATCATAAAGAACCAAACAAAATATGTGATTTTTTGTTTTTATACATTTATTTATTCAATGCTTTAATATTTTCTCTTAGACTAAAATATATAAATTTAACTAGAAATATTAATAAATTTGCTCTTCTTACTTAGACTTCTATACAATGGAATAAAAAAAGAAATCCTGCTATATTAGGAATGGGTTGAAAATCTTTTCTTTTTTAGGCCGGGCGCGGTGGCTCATGCCTGTAATCCCAGCACTTTGAGAGGCTGAGGTGGGAGGATCACAAGGTCAGGAGTTTGAGACCAGCCTGGCCAATATGGAGAAACCCCATCTCTACTGAAAATACAAAAAAATTAGCTGGGCATGGTGGCTCATGCCTGTAATCCCAGCTACTCAGGAGGCTGAGGCAGGAGAATTGCTTGAACCCAGGAGGCAGAGGTTGCAGTGAGCCAAGATCGTGCCACTGTATTCCAGCCTAGGTGACAGAGCGAGACTTCATTTCAAAAGAAAATATTTTCTTTTTTAACTTGTTTTCTAAGACTCAAGCTAATAGCCTCTCAGATCAATTTATATATTGCATTTTCTTTGTTAAATTGACAGATTTAAACTTAGAATGAGCTTTGCTACAGATTGCTTTAATTGAATGAATTAATTAATTTACAGTCATAATTTTTTCCATTTAGCCACATCTGTAATTAGGGTATGAAGAGGAAATGCCATTCAGCAAAAAGCACTGGTTATGCTTTCAGTCAGAACGGCTCACTCACTCACTGTCTGCTTGCTGGATTTTAGAGAAATCTCCATTTGTTTGATTCAGATTTTAGTTCAACATTTTTGGGGCCTATCTTAAGTTAAAAAAAAAAAACTCCGTTTCTAAAAGAATGTAAGAATTGCATGTGTCTCGAGTATTTTATCAACATCCAAGCCTCAGTGGGCAGCGTCGAATCTCAAAAGGGTGATTTGATTGTTTTCTGACTTGATTGTCAAATTATAGAATAACATCTGGGGAACGAGATTCTCAGAAGGGCCAGGTCCCCAAGAAACCCAAGGTTATTGAAAGGAGAAGTTGGCTTTACCCAGTGTCAGACGCCGGCAGAAGATAGCCAAGTTCAGATCTCACAATGAAAGCACAGTATGAATTTGGGTCACAGGAGGGCACGGAGACACTGCCTAGAGCAGGGGCCGTTCGGTGCTCTGGATGCTGGGAAAACAGGTAGGGGGAGTTCATGCAGAGAAGAAGAAAATCAACATGGTGTGTATTTTACCGTCAAATAACATAAATGTTCTTGTTTTGGTTGTGTATGTTGGATTCTAAAAATACATCGACTTCAATAAATTATTTGTCATTATCAAGGCAATTTTACTTAGCCTTTGCGGATTCTCTATGGAAACAGTAAATGATCTTGCCTAAATTATAAAACTGTAATAACCGTTTTGTAATAATAACCAAGAGTTCTCGAGAAGTCAAAGGGCCAGATTGCAACTAAGAACAACAACATTCTTTTTTTTTTTTTTCTTTTTTTTGAGACAGAGTCTTGTTCTGTTGCCCAGGCTGAAGTGCAATGGCATGATCTTAGCTCACTGCAACCTCTGCCTCCTGGGTTCAAGTGATTCTCCTGCCCCAGCCTCCCAAATTGCTGGGATTACAGGCATCCACCACCATGCCTGGCTAATTTTTGTATTTTTAGTACAGACGGGGTTTCACCATGTTGGCCAGGCTGGTCTCAAACTCCTGACCTCAGGTGATTCACCCTCTTCGGCCTCCCAAAGGGCTGAGATTACAGGCATGAGCCACTACCCCCAACAACAACAACATTCATGATTATTTTTATTTCAAAGAAAGCTACAAAGTTAAATCTGAGGTTACCCTTGTTGCCCTAGTGCTAAAGCCAACCCAGTCTTTTGGGAGGCAGATTTTTTTTTTCCAGCTCAATGTAATTAAAGTAATTCTAGCACTTGGAAATAGCCAGTATTTAAATAATCAGGCCCAGAGCACCTGTAATCCCAGTACTTTGGGAGGCCAAGGCAGGAGGATCACTTGAGCCAGGAGTTAAGGGCCAGCCTGGGCAATATAGCATGACCTCTACCTCTACCAAAAAAAAAAAAAATATATATATATATATATATATAAAATTAACCAGGCATGGTGGCACACACCTGTGGTCCTAACCACTCTAGCAGGAGGACACTTGAGCCTAGAAGTTTGAGATTATAGTGAGCTATGATTGTGCCACTGCCTTCCAGCTGGGGCAACCAAGCAAGGCTTTGTCTCTTAAAAAAAAAAAAAAAAAAATCAGTATTTCAAAAGGTGGTGAGCGCTTCATTACTGAAAGTATTTAACCATGAAGCAGTGATTACACAACAGCTCAGTTTCCTTGTGCATTTGGATATGAATTGTGGGAGGTACTTTAGAAAACTAGGAACTGAGCCCAGTGTCCTATAAACTTAGTCTATTGTAATAAAGAGCTGTTTTGTTTTCACTGTGGTCTCCCTAAGGAGACCCTCATTGCTCTCCATGTTTACCTTATTTTTCTGTGGACATTCATTTTAAATTGAATACCATGGTCATATTCTCATAAAATGCTAAGTGAAAGCCAAGGCAAAAAGGAACCATTTTCCAAGATAGCATTGTTGTTTTACTAAGAGTATTTATTATTATTGTTTGAAATGGAGTCTCGCTCTATCACCCAGGCTGGAGTGCAGTGGTGTGATCTGGGCCCATTGCAAGCTCTGCCTCCCGTGTTCAAGTGATTCTCCTGCCTCAGCCTCCTGAGTAGCTGGGACTACAGGTGCCCCCTACCACGCCCGACTAAATTTGGTATTTTTAGTAGAGATGGGCTTTTGCCATTTTGACCAGGCTGGTCTTGAACTCCTGACCTCAAGTGATCCACCTGCCTTGGCCTCCCAAAGTGCTGGGGTTACAGGCATGAACCACCGTGCCTGGCTGAATAAATAATGTATGTGAATAAATCAATCTATATGAATAAATCAATCTATGTGGATCAAATAACAATTTTCTCACATCTCTTAATTTTCCTTCAGTGTTTTCAAGACGGAACTGCTGGAATATTTTGCCTTCAAACCAACATATACTTAAAACTTTTATCTTGACTCTGTTATACATTCTGAGAATGGCAGAAGAGTATTTAGATCAGGCCTAAAGAAGAAGGTGTTATCTGAGCAGACTGGAAGGACACGAGAAATGAGCCATACAAAGCTGTTCAAGGACAACATTGCAGGGAACTAAACATGCTAAGGAGAAAACGAGGCAAGTTTCAGGTAACTTGAAGAATACTAAGGAGGCGGAAGCGCTGGGTGCGGAACGGACCAAGAAGAAAGTAGAGTAAGAGTTTGGTGAGGCTGTGGGAGGAGAGAACAAGCAGGGCTGGGTAACCTGTCAAGGCTTTGTTTTTGTTTGTTTGTTGTTTTTGTTTCTTAAGCTTTATTGAAGAAATCAAGTACTATATAGTTCAATATATATGACACATTCAGTACTATACTCTTTGTAGCACGTGCAATAATGTTAAGATATCGTTTTCTCTTGATATAATTATTTCCTGGCTACATGAAAATAATATTCCCAGTAACTTTGCCCAAGGATGAGAGGAGAACGTAGAACACAGCAGAAATAGTGAACTACAACAGACATGAAGAACAGAAACAGCAAGTCAACAGAACGTGATTCTGACGAAGTGGAAACTGCAGAGGTGAATGTGTGGATTGTCCGGCCACAATGTTTTCTTCCTTTTCAGGAACAACTCACAGTACACCTCTGTTCCCTGTGAAAACTCTCGTGTTTTAAAATGTTCTCTTTGATGGCTTTCTTGAGTGGGGCAGGCTGGACGTGGAGGTGCTTTAAGGAAGTGATTGCAACAATCTAGATGAGAGATCGTGGTGCCTTTTCCGGGGGGCAAGCGATGGTGGTCGTGAAGGGTGATCAGATCAGTTCTGGATACATTTTCAGGTGGAGCTAGTCAATTTTGCTGAAAAACTGGACATTGAGTTTGAAAGGAACAAGAATCAAATTCAGAGTTTCTGGTCTGAGCAAGTGGGACGATGGAGACAGGAAGGCTGCACTGGGGGAGGCTGGGGTAGTCAGGAGTGCTGGTCAGCTAAGTTAGGTCTCGCTACATTGCAAATGCTGACAAGACACGAGTGAGCATTTCACATACGGCAGTTGTTTACAGGAGGCTTGTGTTCAAGCTCGAGACATAAATGTGAGGGCTGAGAGCAAAGTGACAGTATTCAAGTCAAGAGACTGCCTGAAACTGTGAAAGAAATGAAGGTAGCTTGAGAGACATGAAGCCCTGTACAAGTGTGAAAAACCAGGGCTGTCGCTAATCTAAGAGAGTATGTAGTTGTGGATATTAAGTGACCAGTGGATCCAGGAAGAGGGAGGGATCAACAGTGCGATGATGCCACAGACGAAGAGGATTGGGAATGCGATGGGTGGCTGCAGGGCAATGCCCTTCTGGGGCAGTGGCAAGAGAAACATCCAGATCATAGTGCATTCCAGTGAGCAAGGAGGCAGAGGACAAGGAGCAGCGGGGAGGGGCAGTGCCCTCCAGAAGGGAAAGGGAGCAGAAAAGTGCAGGTGGTATTCGGAGAACAGCAAAGCCTCTAGACCTATTCTTCTCTGTTTCGTCTTTTTATTTTTTTTTATTTTTTATTTTTATTTATTTTTTTATTATACTTTAAGTTCTAGGGTACATGTGCATAACGTGCAGGTTTGTTACATATGTATACTTGTGCCATGTTGGTGTGCTGCACCCATCAACTCGTCAGCACCCATCAATTCATCATTTATATCATGTATAACTCCCAATGCAATCCCTCCCCCCTCCCCCCTCCCCATGATAGGCCCCAGTGTGTGATGTTCCCCTTCCCGAGTCCAAGTGATGTCACTGTTCAGTTCCCACCTATGAGTGAGAACATGCGGTGTTTGGTTTTCTGTTCTTGTGATAGTTTGCTAAGAATGATGGTTTCCAGCTGCATCCATGTCCCTACAAAGGACGCAAACTCATCCTTTTTTATGGCTGCATAGTATTCCATGGTGTATATGTGCCACATTTTCTTAATCCAGTCTATCACAGATGGACATTTGGGTTGATTCCAAGTCTTTGTTATTGTGAATAGTGCTGCAATAAACATATGTGTGCACGTGTCTTTGTAGTAGAATAATTTATAATCCTTTGGGTATATACCCAGTAGTGGGATGGCTGGGTCATATGGTACATCTAGTTCTAGATCCTTGAGGAATTGCCATACTGTTTTCCATAATGGTTGAACTAGTTTACAATCCCACCAACAGTGTAAAAGTGTTCCTATTTCTCCACATCCTCTCCAACACCTGTTGTTTCCTGACTTTTTAATGATTGCTGTTCTAACTGGTGTGAGATGGTATCTCATTGTGGTTTTGATTTGCATTTCTCTGATGGCGAGTGATGATGAGCATTTTTTCATGTGTCTGTTGCCTGTATGAATGTCTTCTTTTGAGAAATGTCTGTTCATATCCTTTCCCCACTTTTTGATGGGGTTGTTTGTTTTTTTCTTGTATATTTGTTTGAGTTCTTTGTAGATTCTGGATATTAGCCCTTTGTCAGATGAGTAGATTGCAAAAATTTTCTCCCATTCTGTAGGTTGCCTGTTCACTCTGATGGTAGTTTCTTTTGCTGTGCAGAAGCTCTTTAGTTTAATTAGATCCCATTTGTCAATTTTGGCTTTTGCTGCTGTTGCTTTTGGTGTTTTAGACATGAAGTCCTTGCCCATGCCTATGTCCTGAATGGTACTACCTAGGTTTTCTTCTAGGGTTTTTATGGTATTAGGTCTAACATTTAAGTCTCTAATCCATCTTGAATTAATCTTCGTATAAGGAGTAAGGAAAGGATCCAGTTTCAGCTTTCTACTTATGCCTAGCCGATTTTCCCAGCACCATTTATTAAATAGGGAATCGTTTCCCCATTTCTTGTTTCTCTCAGGTTTGTCAAAGATCAGATGGCTCTAGATGTGTGGCATTATTTCTGAGGACTCTGTTCTGTTCCATTGGTCTATATCTCTGTTTTGGTACCAGTACCATGCTGTTTTGGTTACTGTAGCCTTGTAGTATAGTTTGAAGTCAGGTAGCGTGACGCCTCCAGCTTTGTCCTTTTGACTTAGGATTGTCTTGGCAATGCGGGCTCTTTTTTGGTTCCATATGAACTTTAAAGCAGTTTTTTCCAATTCTGTGAAGAAACTCATTGGTAGCTTGATGGGGATGGCATTGAATCTATAAATAACCTTGGGCAGTATGGCCATTTTCACGATATTGATTCTTTCTATCCATGAGCATGGTATGTTCTTCCATTTGTTAGTGTCCTCTTTTATTGCACTGAGTGGTGGTTTGTAGTTCTCCTTGAAGAGGTCCTTTACATCCCTTGTAAGTTGGATTCCTAGGTATTTTATTCTCTTTGAAGCAATTGTGAATGGAAGTTCATTCATGATTTGGCTCTCTGTTTGTCTGTTACTGGTGTATAAGAATGCTTGTGATTTTTGCACATTAATTTTGTATCCTGAGACTTTGCTGAAGTTGCTTATCAGCTTAAGGAGATTTTGGGCTGAGACAATGGGGTTTTCTAAATATACAATCATGTCATCTGCAAACAGGGACAATTTGACTTCTTCTTTTCCTAACTGGATACCCTTGATTTCTTTCTCTTGCCTGATTGCCCTAGCCAGAACTTCCAACACTATGTTGAATAGGAGTGGTGAGAGAGGGCATCCCTGTCTTGTGCCAGTTTTCAAAGGGAATTTTTCCAGTTTTTGCCCATTCAGTATGATATTAGCTGTGGGTTTGTCATAAATAGCTCTTATTATTTTGAGGTACGTTCCATCAATACTGAATTTATTGAGCGTTTTTAGCATGAAGGGCTGTTGAATTTTGTCAAAAGCCTTTTCTGCATCTGTTGAGATAATCATGTGGTTCTTGTCTTTGGTTCTGTTTATATGCTGGATTACGTTTATTGATTTGCGAATGTTGAACCAGCCTTGCATCCCAGGGATGAAGCCCACTTGATCATGGTGGATAAGCTTTTTGATGTGCTGCTGGATCCGGTTTGCCAGTATTTTATTGAGGATTTTTGCATCGATGTTCATCAGGGATATTGGTCTAAAATTCTCTTTTTTTGTTGTGTCTCTGCCAGGCTTTGGTATCAGGATGATGTTGGCCTCATAAAATGAGTTAGGGAGGATTCCCTCTTTTTCTATTGATTGGAATAGTTTCAGAAGGAATGGTACCAGCTCCTCCTTGTACCTCTGGTAGAATTCAGCTGTGAATCCATCTGGTCCTGGACTTTTTTTGGTGGGTAGGCTATTAATTGGTGCCTCAATTTCAGAGCCTGCTATTGGTCTATTCAGGGATTCAACTTCTTCCTGGTTTAGTCTTGGGAGAGTGTAAGTGTCCAGGAAATTATCCATTTCTTAAAAGATCAACAAAATTGACAGACCGCTAGCAAGACTAATAAAGAAGAAAAGAGAAAGGAATCAAATAGACGCAATAAAAAATGATAAAGGGGATATCACCACCGACCCCACAGAAATACAAACTACCATCAGAGAATACTATAAACACCTCTATGCAAATCAACTAGAAAATCTAGAAGAAATGTTTCGTCTTTTTAAAGTGGGGGAGAGCAATCCAGCCCATTGGCATGTCGAGGAAATGCTTTGGCAGAAACGGCACCATGGGTGATTCAGGCATGAAGCTGAGAATACCCGTGAAGGAGAGAAAAAAAGAATTTCTCTCCTCGACTTTGATAAATTCACTGCTGGGACAGATTTTCATGAGCAAAACACAGATCACCAAGAGAAAAACAAGCATGATTATTTATGCATGCCACGCCCATCACAAGAAAGAAAGCAGCTCTCTCAGGAAAACGGCTCACCTAGATTGCTGCAACGCTTTGGGAGCAGTGGCTTCGAGGCCTTGCTGAAATAGTGTCTTAGCAAGGAGCCATACATTCTCTACAGTGAAAAAACAAAGAAAACGGCGTCTTCAGGCTTCCAAAATGCAAGACATTTGGGAAGGAACATTTACAGGAAGAGTAGTCTGTTTCGAGATCCCTGGTGCTGCTGTCTGAACTGATAAGCAAGAATGATGAAGGAGACTGTCTTCAGGTGGGAAGAGGCAGAGGGGAGGCAGGAAGTCCTTTGTCTTTGTACATCTTGGTCCTGCCTTCAGGAAAGCAGAGGGAGGGGCAGGTCCCCTGTGTGTTCATCTTCTTCAGCTCAACACTCCTGAGTCTTTTGGAGAGGAATCGTTTTGCCTCCTTCACCTGCAATACCTTTCCAGTGTGTCGGAGGTTATGGTGCCTGATGCCTATGTGGAGGGATTTGCCTTTGACTTGGACACAGAAAGTTTACTCAGAGGAAGTGTGAGGTGTAGATGCACAGGAACAAAAGGGAGTCGGTGGCAGAATTTGGTGGCCTGAGCTTGTGGATATTTCCATTGAAGGATTTCAGGATTTTCCAGTGAAATGAGTATCTTACTGAGGGCACAGAGCAACAAGGATGTGCTAGGCCTTTGAAAAGAGAGCAGCATAAGTGAAATAGTCACTTAAGAGACTGGAAGAGTGAATAGATACAAGCATTGATAAAAAGCCAAAGTCTGTAACAAGTATTTGAAGAGGTTTATTCTGAGCCAAATTTAAGGACCATGATCTGTGACAGTCCCAGGGGGTCCTGAGAATATGTGCTTAAGGTGGTTGTGTTACAGCTTGACTTTACCCATTTTAGGGTGACATAAGACATCAGTCAGGACATGGGAGCTATGCATTGGTTTGGTCTGGAAAGGCAGGACAACTCCAAGAAAGGGAGAAGGTTACAGGTCATACGTGGATGCAAAGACTTTCTGATTGGCAAGTGGTTGAAAGAATTAAGTTATTGTCTAAAGACCTGGAATCCACAGAAGGAGAATCTGGATTAAGATAAGGGGGTTGGGGACAGCAAGGTTCTCACGGTGTAGATGAAGTCTCATATGTTGCCAGCCTGAGAAGCAGCAGATGGCAGAAATGTTCTGTTGAGACTTTTAAAAGCTGCTAGACTTTCAGCTCATCTCTTGAGGATCAGACAAAGGCCTGGAGAGGGAAAGGGGTTCTCCGCAGAATGTAGATTTCCCCCACAAGAGGCAGCTTTGCAGGGCCATTTTAAACATGACAAATACATATATGTTGTGGTAAAATATTTCCATTTCTTTCAGGGTCGGCTGTCTGTCATGATGCTATACTAGAGTCAGGTTCGAATCTGGTACGTTACTGCTACAGAGTCTGTTGCATCAGCCTTAAAATCTCTTTTGTGATGTTATTGCTGCTCAGTTGTGCCTGAATTCTGGAGAAAGGAGAGTGTGATGAGGTTTGTCCAACCCCCTCTTCCCATCATGGCCTGAACCAGATTTTTTAGGTTTCTTTGAAATCCCCTTGGCTGAAAGGAGGAGTCTGCTCGGTCAGTTGTGGGGTTTAGAATTTTATTGTTGGTGTATAAGGGAAATATACAATGATTGCTCTCCAGCAGTAAGGGCACACCGAGTTTGTTGGTTGTACATTTTACAGAGGTTCTATTCTGTGCTATGTCTCACTCCCTCAACTTCACAGAAGCTCCTGTATGGCAGGTGGATGTTTACTTTATCCAGAACTATAGATAGGGAATTAAATGAAAGAAAAGGTGTGCATGAGGATGCAATGATAGTGGTTGGGCATGAGTATGGTGTCGGGTAAGGCAAGAAAGGACACCAGTGGAGTGAGACAGATTAGTTCAGCACAGGCCTTCACACACACACACACACACACACACACACACACACACACACACACAGCAGGGACCAATAAATATTGTTTGAGGGTAGAATATATACACTTTCCCAAGATGGTGTAGGAGACGTGCTGTGTCTGGCTTCTTTTTCAGACAAAGCCCACATATGAGAAGGGAAAGGCATTTGCTTCCATATGTGCAAGATTTTTTTTTTTTTTTTTTTTTTTTTTTTTTTTTTTTTTGAGATGGAGTCTCACCCTATCACCCAGGCTGGAGTGCAGTGGCATGATCTCGGCTCACTGCAACGTCCATCTCCCGGGTTCAAATGATTCTCCTGCCCCGGCCTCCCAAGTAGCTGGGATTACAGGCACGTGCCACTACGCCCACCTAATTTTTGTATTTTTAGTAGAGACAGGGTTTCACTATGTTGGTTAGGCTTGTCTCGAACTCTTGACCTCATGATACGCCCGCCTCAGCCTTCCAAAGTGCTGGAATTACAGGCGTGAGCCACTGTGCCCAGCCGTGCAGGAATTTTTTTTTTAAGTTTTGTTGTTACTGTCAGTTTTTTGAGTTTTTGTCCAGCTTTATTGAGGTGTAGTCGATAAATATTTTTGTATACTATATATTTAAAGTGTACAACCTTGTTCTGATAGAGGTATTCATTGTGAAATAATCATCACAGTCAATCCAAGTAACATATTCATCACCTCAATTTTTCTTTTTTGTATGGTGAGAACACTGAAGATCTACTAATCAGAGTCCTCTTTTGCCTGTCTTTGGATAGGAGACTTCAAGATTTCAGAGAACTCAGATAAATGAAACTTGCTGAGTCTCCTTACAAGATCTAACATTCACATTCAGCTTAAGATTTCAAAATGTGTTCTTAGAAAAGAGATGCGGAATTATGCATTTAACCTTCTAAAAAGCTGTGTATACAGCTCTAAACTATTTAAAAATTAATCTCTGAAGTGCCAAACATCAATAGTGATACATTTGCGCCTTGCATCCTGTGCTTTTCCAAAATGTTTTTCATCCCCCACAGGCAATGGAGCCCCAAAATACCTCCACTGTGACTAACTTTCAGCTGTTAGGCTTCCAGAACCTTCTTGAATGGCAGACCCTGCTCTTTGTCATTTTCCTGCTCATCTACTGCCTAACCATTACAGGGAATGTCATCATCATTACTGTGGTGAGCCAGGACCAGCGACTGCACTCCCCTATGTACATGTTCCTCCAGCATCTCTCCTTTCTGGAGGTCTGGTACACATCCACCACTGTGCCCCTTCTCCTAGCCAACCTGCTGTCCTGGGGCCAAGTCATCTCCTTCTCCGCCTGCATGGCACAGCTCTACTTCTTTGTGTTCTTCGGTGCTACCGAGTGCTTTCTCCTGGCCATAATGGCCTATGACCGTTACCTGGCCATCTGCAGCCCGCTCCGCTACCCTTTCCTTATGCATCGTGAGCTCTGCACCAGGTTGGTGGCGTTCTCCTGGTGGACAGGAATCGGCACAGGCTTTCTGCCTTCCCTGATGATTTCCAGGTTGGACTTCTGTGGGCCCAATGAGATTAACCATTTCTTCTGTGACCTCCCCCTACTCATGCAGCTCTCCTGTTCCAGTGTTTATATCACCGAGGTGACCATCTTTATCCTGTCAATTGCCGTGCTGTGCATTTGTTTTTTTCTGACACTGGGGTCCTATGTTTTCATCGTGTCCTCCGTATTGAGAATCCCTTCCACCTCTGGCCGGAGAAAGACATTTTCCACATGTGGCTCCCACCTGGCTGTTGTCACTATCTACTACGGGACCATGATCTCCATGTATGTGCACCCCAGTCCCCACCTGTTGCCTGAAGTCAACAAGATCATTTCTGTCTTCTACACTGTGGTCACACCACTGCTGAACCCAGTTATCTATAGCTTGAGGAACAAAGACTTCAAGGAAGCTGTTAGAAAGCTCATGAGAAGGAAATTTGGTATCTATGGAGTACGAGCAAAAGGAATTTCCTTTATTAGGTGAGGAAAAATGCACAGAACATGCAGTGGATTAAATTCGGGGTTAAGTGAATGGTAGAGTCAGACCTTTATACCTGAAGCTCCTTGTCAGAACTGCATTGAATTCTGTAAGCCACAAAACAACAGCTTTTTTAAGGGTTCCTCGCCAGCAACTGGTCAGAAGATAAATTGCCTCCACCAAACCTTTTTGAGGTCAGTTTTGTCCTAGACACTTTCTAACATCTTGTTAGGAAAATCTGATTGAATTCCAGTGGATGGTGATTACACACACATTACTTTCACATTCTACAATAAGATTTCTCTTTTGTTTATATAACCTTATATACAGAAAGACCTGCATCTTTTAAGTACTATTAGTAGACTGGCCTTGTGGACCTAAAATCTGGTGGGTGCCATTGGTGCTTATTAAATAGCAGTAGAAAGAATAAATCACACACACAAAAAAGACATTTAAAATGTTTGTTGACCTACATTGTCTTCTAATGACAAGAAAAAAGTAAGGATTTTTGAAGTGCCAAATATTCATCTACAAGACCTTAGATGTTTTAGTGTTTTTTTGTTTAATGAAATTGTGGGAAGGAAGGAAGGAAGGGAGGGGAAGATCCTCAGTATTCTGTGCTACTGTGAGTCCTGAGAGTCAGAGGCTGTCACTAAAATGCTTAAATCACTTTTTGTTTTCTTGAGATAGAGTCTCACTCTGTCGCCCAGGCTGGAGTGCAATGGTGCTATTTCTGCTCACTGCAACCTCCGCCTCCCAGGTTCAAGTGATTCTCCTGCCTCAGCCTCCTGAGTAGCTGGGAATACAGGCATGCACCACCACACCCAGCTAATTTCTGTATTTTTAGTAGAGATGGGGTTTCACCCTGTTGGTCAGGCAGGTCTTGAACTCCTGACCTCATGATCCATCCGCCTCTGCCTCCCAAAGTGCTGGGATTACAGGGGTGAACCTCTGTGCCCAGCATCTTAAATCACTTTTACATTTTATTTATTCAGCCAGTGTAGAAGATCTCTACAAAGCCTGCCCACTGTTCGATTCATTAATTCTACAAATATTTTTAATCTCATGATTCATGCCATGTCCTGTGCCACAGTCTGAATTTCCTGGAAACACAATGACATAGAAAGGACCAAGCAAGCCAGCCATGGTGGCTTTCTCTTTAATACTTCTTTAGAACATTAAGTGGCAATCAAAGAGTCTAAAACTGGGTTACATAGCAGTAATAAAATTAGAGTGACACTTAATTTTGTAGCAGCAGGATTGGAATTCTTGCTGTTGGGGTTGGCGGTAGCAAACTCAACTATGGGTGGCTTCTGCTTCATGCTTAGATGGTGTGTTGGGACATTTCCTGTTTAGAACTTTCTATTTTAACACTTCCTGACTGGAACTGTTTAAAATAGCAACAAACCCCTCTGATTTTTATAATTTGTTCACATATTCTACTTTTTAGACCGTGGCTTTCCTGTAGACAGAAATTGTATTTTATGTGTCCTTTTCTTCAGCAGCTGTGTGCCTGGCACCTAGTTGAATTGTCAAGTTTGTTGAATATGTAAAGTAAAATTATACCAGAAATACACTATTAAATTTATCATTTTACTCAGAAAATATATAACTAAGTAAGATATATGATTCCTTTGACTCATTTATTCAACAAACATTTATTAACTGACTACATACTAAGTGCTATGAGCTAGGAATATGGCAGTAAACAAATCTCACCTTGTCTCAAACTTCAGCGGATCCAGGAGTCTCTAGAAGTTTAATTCTTGCTCAATCAGCAATTCCTTTTCACTGAAGACTTCTCAAGAAGGTTGGAGAAGTCAAGAGTGTGTGAACGCAGCAGATGTTTGTGATGCACCTACTGTGTGCTGAAGCTGTAGTGTCACAGGATCTGCCTAGCTCTCCTAGGAAAGGTGAACACTAGGACATTATTTTAAGCAACAAATAATGTCAAGTATGCCAAGTGATGCAGAGGGAAAGCGCTGGGTCCCAAGAGTATAACGGGCACTGAGCCTAGCGTGAGGTCCAGGCGTCTCTGGCATGGTGCCCTCCCAGGCTGTGGTTGTCCCTCCTTGTTGCTCCAGCTGGCTTCTTCAGTTACATCTGCTTCTCTGCATTTCCCCATTTTCCAGAGTGAGGGATGCAGTTCTCTCTGGACAGGAATAGGCAACTGTGCACCTGTTATGCTGTGCTTGATGCTCTGCATTGATGCACGCTGGGCCCAGGTTTCCCTGGCGGCCTGCTTGGGCCATTTTTGTCATCTGGGATTGCTGAATTGTGTGATAGTTCTAGTTTTAATTTTTTGAGGAACCTTTGTACTGTGTTCCATAGTGACTACACCAACTTGCCTGGCCATGAACAGTGTACAAAGGGATCTTTTTTCCTTCATTATCTCACCAACATTTATCTATTGTTTTTGTTTCGTTTTCATAGCAATCCTATGAAGTGTGAAGTGATATTTCATTGTGGTTTTGTTGTTTGTTTTTCTGATGATTGTGACACTGAGCAACTTTTCATACACCTTTTGGCCATTTGACTGTCTTCTTTTGAGAAATGTCTGTTCAGCACCTTTACCCATTTTTAATTGACTTGTTTTCGTGCTGTCGGGTTGTTCAAGTTCCTTACATATTTTGAGTTGTAACCCCTTATCAGATGTGTGATTTTCAAGTATTTTCTCCCATTCCTAGGACATCTATTCACTCTGTAGATTGTTTCCTTTCCTGAACAGATACTTTTCAGTTCTGCGATCCCATTCATGGAGTTTTGCTTTTGTTATCTGTGCTTTTGGAAACATATCCAAAAGATCTTTGCCAACTCCCCATTTTTAATTGTATCATTAGTATTTTTCTTTTCCCCCCCTTTTTTTTTTTTTTTTTTTTTTTGAAGCAGAGTGTCACTCTGTCACCCAAGCTGGAGTACAGTGGCACCATCTCGGCTCACTACAACCTCTGCCTCTCGGGTTCAAGTGATCCTCCTGCCTCAGCCTCCTAAGTAGCTGGGATTACAGGCACCTGCCACCACGCCCAGCTAATTTTTGTATTTTTAGTAGAGACAGGGTTTCCCCATGTTGGCCAGGCTTGTCTCAAACTCCTGACCTCAGGTGATCCACCCGCCTCGGCCTCCCAAAGTGCTGAGATTACAGGTGTGAGCCACTGCATCTGGCCTCTTTTTTGTTGTTGTTGTTTTAAGAGACAGTATCTCACTGTGTCACTCAGAATGGAGTGGCACAAACACTGCTCACTGAAGTCTTGACCTCCTGGGCTCAAGCAACCTTCCTACTTCAGCCTCCTGAATAGCTGGGAATATAGGCATGTGCCACCACACCTGGCTAATTTTTATTTTTATTTTTTAAGAGACAGGGCCTCACTGTGCTGCCCAGACTGATCTCAAATTCCTGGGCTCAAGCAATCCTCCCAGCTCGGTCTCCCAAAGTGCTAAGATTACAGGTGTGAACCACCGTGCCACACCATTTTTTGTTTTGTTTTGTTTTGCTATTGAGTTATAGAAGTTTCTCATGTATTTTGGATATTAGCCACTATCAGTTATGTGGTTCGCAAATATTTTCTCCCATTCTAGTTTGTGTTTTTAGTCTGTTGATTATTTTCTTTGCTGTAGAGATATTTTCTGTTATTTTTTTAAGTTTAAAAACTCGAGCATGTTTAAATGCTGACGTGTAAGGGCAAGTAGAGAGCAAGGCACTAGAGAGAGAGAAATATAGTTAATATTGCAGCAAGGACCTTGAAAACAGGGAGAGGCTTATCCAAGAATACCCGTGAATAAAGAGGGGCTCCTGCTTTCCAGGTGTGATGTAGGTGCAGACACATGCATTTGCAGGTGATTGGAAAGAACAGAAATGAGAAGAAATCCTTAGCTTTGGTTCATTCTATACATTCATTTTCCTGTGAATCAGGAAGTAAAGTCAATCATTGGGAATAATAGAGGAGATAAGAGAGGGAGTTTGTACACAATGATGAATAGCTAGAATTTCTCTTAGGGGATACTTTAGAGATAACAGAAGCATCCAGAAAGTTGTAGAATATACTGACAGCCAAGCAGGAATAAGAGACCATGCATGTGGGTGGTCATCCTTTCCTCTTGTGTGATTTTTCTCCAGTGTTAGTAACCCAGGTGAAGGAGTCAAGACTTCTGTTGCTCAAGTGCAGTCTAGAGCAATATCATGAGTTGGGAAGATATCCAATTTCTGTCTATAAAAGTGCATATACGGTGGCAGATTACACACGATAAAATCTGGAAGAGTATAGGTCTGAGGGTGCTTGTTGAACCAGTACAGCTGCCAAGGGAGTCAAGAGTGGGGTGGGTGACACTGAGTCACACACAAAATATCTGCTTACCATTTGGACGCATACACTCAGTCTGGGCACCAGAGTTCCATAGCTCTACCTACATGTCTTGTACCTTGTCAGATTTGGGGGCACAAAAATCTTTCTTCAACTTCTGTTCAGAATGAAGGAAAGAGAAATCTTCTCATTCTTATAGAGCACTGGTGTGAAAATTAAAATGAACTGTGGTCAATTGGACACAGTAGTTTGTACTTTCTATCATAACAAGAAGCACATTTAATGAGCTCTGACTTCTCAGAAGGCACATGGAGCTGTGGCAATGATGAGGAGATACTTAAGGAGCTTCGTGGGCCACACACATGTACACACGCGTGTGTCCCTCTCTCACCACCTACAGCCACAGGCACACGTGCATCAGGGTGAGGTTTGTTGAAGAATAAGAGGAGGCAGTCTTGGGAAAGTTTTAAATAGAGAGGCTTTTCTAAGTTACAAAGCTGTCATGTGTGATTATGACTGAAATTACTGGCATTAACAGAACATTGAGGCACTCAGTGCTTTTTTCTGTTTCCCTATAGTTACTTTTTTTTCATTTTTATTATTTTTTGGATTAGAAGGCCTACACTTTTTAACTTTTTTTTTTTTAAATCATTTCAACTTTTATGTTAGGTTCAAGGGGCACATGTGCAGGTTTGTTACCTGGGTACATTGTGTGATGCTGAGGTTTGGGCTCCAGTTGGTCCTGTCACCCACATACTGAGCACAGTACTCCATAGTCAGTTTTTCAATTTTTGTCCCTCTCCTTCCCTCTCTTCTCCAGTAGTCCCTAGTGTCTATTGTTGCTATTTTTGTATCTGCATGTACCCACGGTTTAGCTCCCACTTATGGGTGAAAATATGCAATATTTGATTTTTCTCTTCCTGTGTTAATTTTGCCTAGAATTATGGCCTCCAACTGCATCCATGTTGCTGCAAAATACGTGACTTTGTTCTTTTTTATGACTATGTAGTATTCCATGGTGTATATGCACCATATTTTTAAAATCTAATCCAACGTTGATGGGCACCTCGGTTGATTCCGTGTCTTTGCTATTGTGAATAGTGCTGCAGTGGACACATGAGTGCATGTGTCTTTTTGGTACAACAATTAATTTGACTTCGGGTATATACACAGTAATGGGATTGATGGGTCAAATGGTAGTTCAGTTTGTAGTAGTTTGAGAAATCTTCCAACTGCTTTCCACAGTGGCTGAACTAATTTATGTTTCCATCAAGAGTGTGTAAGTGTTCCGTTTTCTCCACAGCCTTGCCAGCATCTGTTGCTTTTTGAATTATGAATGATAGACATTCTGACTGGTGTAAGATGGTATCTCACTGTGGTTTTGATTTGCATTTCTCTGATAATTAATGATGATGAGCATTTTTCCATATGCTTTTCAAATTTATTTATTTATTCATTCATTTATTTTGAGACAAGGTCTCCTTCTGTCACCCAGGCTGGAGTGCAGTGGTGAGACCTTGGCTCACTGTGGCCTCGGCCTCCCAGTGTCAAGCGATCCTCCTACCTCAGCCTCCTAAGTAGCTGAGACTGCAGGCACATGCCACCACATTCAGCTAATTTCTTAAATTTTGTAGAGAAGAGGTCTCACGTTATTGCACAGGCTGGTCTCAAACTCCTGGGCTCAAGCAATCCTCCTGCCTCGACCTCCCAAAGTGCTGGGATCACAAACATGAGCCACTGCGCCCTGCCTCATATGTTTTGTGACTGCCTGTATGTTTTCTTTTTCTTTTGCGAAGTGTCTTTTTTTTTTTTTTGTGGCATTTTTAATGGGGTTTTTTTTTTTTTCTTGTTGATTGTTTAAGTTTCTTATAGATTCTGGATATTAGACCTTTGTTGGACGCATAGTTTGCGAATACTTTCCCCCATTCTGTGGGCTGTTTACTCTGTTGATAGTTTCTTTTGCTGGAGACACTGAATGTTGACAAAGATTGTGATATTTGAGTGGCACAAGGCCTTTTAAAACTGGTCTGTAGATAGCAAACTATTAGAACCTACAACTGTAAATAATTTCAAGATAAAGAATGTGCTTTGGCAGTTAAAAGGAATGCTCCTTTGGTGGCTTGGCTCCAGTGAAATACATCAAGGCAACAACAAGCCATTTTTTTTTTTTTTAAGCCTAAAGGGAGGTTTACTGAAAAAAAGCATATGAGCAGAACAGCAACAGAGTGCCCACAATTCCTCGAGCTCTCACGGGAATGTGGTGGGGCCAGCACCGTGGATGCAGACTGGAAGGTACTGCACGAGTGGGATCTGTAACCCACACTGTTGGGAATATTTACTAGGAAACTGGGGCAAGGAGGTGGGCAAGAACACCTGTAGACTACCTGACAAGGGAGATTCTAGGTGACAAAATGGTAGTTATGTCTAGTGGTCTTGTCTCGTTTTGAAGAGCTAGCTCCCTTCTAAGCTACCTCATGGAGGCAGATGACAGCCACCAGGGCCATTAACTGGCAAAATTTGTGTTTCATCCCCTGTGACACTCCAAGATGCTGAAAGTTCAGTAAGACGCACAATTCAAGTGCACTAAACTGTCTCAGTCATTTTCCTTTTCGAGTAGCAATGTCAAGATTGTAGCTCAGCACCAGGCAACACAAGCCCCCAAACATGGAAGTCTAGTAGGGTGGGCACCTCCCCCTTTCCATCACAAACTAGGGCTAAAAACACGGAGAGCATCCTCTTAATGGACACAGATACACCCTCAAAGGGTCTAAACTGAAGTTTCCAGTTACGTACTCTTGTAAAATAAATAATTTCAAATATTAGTGTCTCAAAATAGTAACAACCATTCTGTTGTCTCTCACAGTTTCTCTGATCATTATTGGGGAAGGCCTTGGCCGCCTGTTCCTGACTCAAGGTCTCTCCTGTGGTTGCTGTCAGATAATGGCTGGAGGCTGAGCAGTTGGGGCTGGCTGGATATCTCTGTCCTCCTGTAATCTCAGGACCTTTCCAGGTGGTCTCTTCACCTGTGCTAGTTTGGGCTTTTTCATAGCATGATGATGTTGGGGCATTTTGATTGCTTACATAAACCACTCTTGATTTTATTTCTTCAAGCCTGTTATAAAAATTGCAAAGACTAGGAAACTGCCCTGCAAATATTAGTATATATTCTAGAACATTGAAATGTTTTGGCACATGCTCCTTGCACACCTTGTCTTTCCTGTGGTACATCCTGTCTCTTATGGAATGACTCCACAAGGCTTAGTGTATTTACATCTGTAATACCTTTCCAATCCATCCCTTCTCCATTCTTACTTCCTGTGACACTCAGCCTTTCATTATTTCTACTGAGCCATGGTTATAGTCTGTTAAGTCAGACCGAATGATTCCAGCTATGTTACAAAGAACAGGCAAATAAAGCCGAGGGAAAGATGAAAAATGTTTAGTATGTTTGTCAGGGAAAGTTGCCATGGTATGTTAATGTAGGCTGTCAACATCACCTGCAGCGTTGGCATTGCTGGAATTCCTTTGATTTTTCCCATGGTCACATGTTTTTACTTCTTGTGAATATTGTGTCATCACAATTCATTACTAAGAGGCAGGAAAAGGTCAATGTTGCCTTGAACCTCTTCTCAACAATGCAGGAAACTTTCCAGAGAAAATGTTCTCCTTTTGTACTTTTTACCACAAGGTCTTCTCAAGGCCATTCTTGATTGAACCAGTCCCTGAAAAGGTAAATGGAATCAGCCTGATTGACTTGGATTCATTAGCATTTTCCAGCTGGGACTTGGTAAGGCTCAGAATCCATGTACACAACCAGAGTGGCCGATGAGAAGCAGCTAGAAGTCCATCTGCACGAAGAAGGGATACTCTAGGTGTCTACTCAAAACGTGACTTGCGGCATCCTCACCAACTCAATTCCTTACACCGCCAAGTAGTTAGAAATATTTGGAATACAATCCTTCAGTAACTCATTATTGCTTAATAGCTTATTTCTTAGCTATGTTAAATTTCAGTAAGGAAAAAACCTGTGGCTGGGCGCCGTGGCTCATGCCTGTAATCTTAGGACTTTGAGAGGCTGAAAGTGGCACATCACCTGAGGTCGGGAGTTCGAGACCAGCCTGACTAACATGGAGAAATCCCATCTCTACTAAAAATACAAAAGTAGCCAGGCGAGGTGGTACATGCCTATAATCCTAGTTACTCAGGAGGTTGAGGCATGAGAATCGCTTGAACCTAGAAGGCAGAGGTTGCGTTGAGCTGAGATCATGCCATTGCACTCCAGCCTGGGAAACAAGAGCGAAACTCCATCTCAATAAATAAATAAATAAATAAATAAATAAATCTCAGTTTCTTACTCATTCATCGTATCCTGGGACATTGTTCTTGGTCATTTACTGTAGTGAGTTTGAGAAGTCTTGCTGACAATCAGAGAAAAAGATCTAATCAGGAAGTAACAGTAACACAAACCAGCTTTATTTGGGCACTGCTTTGACAGGTTTGAATGCTAGCAAAGTCCTTCAAGCATGAGACCTTCCAAAGGCTCAGATGCAGGGGCTACTGCCCCAAAAGGAAGGAGGGAATGCGACTTCCAGTGGAGAGGGAAATTGGGAGGGAGCTTACATGTCTAGCTGATGCCACTCAGCAACAGGATGAGGACGAGGAGCCTGCAGGTCAGAGAGCTGGGAGGGGTGGTGGAGCTTGAAACCTTTACGGATACAAGGTTTATCTTGCCTATGACTAGCAGATGTTGTAGGAAGTTTCATGGAATTTGTAAAAGGTTCTAAACAGCTAAAAATCTCCTTAGACTATATTGAAAACAATTGAGTGTGCAAAAATTTGAGTTTGGCGCGATTGGAGGGCTTTTTGAGTTAACAGTTACCAGTCTGAAGTACAGAAGAAGTAAACAACATAGGGTCAATAGAGAGAGGTCATCTTTGGCTCATTTATATATAAAACGCTTACCAACACATTCATCTTTCTCTAACCATTAATTTTAAGGTCCATTCAACTCTGGGCCTGATAACTGGCTACTCATTTCTGCTTCATCCTAAAATGACAAAGAAGTTAGATTCGATTCCTGAAATCCTGTACTTTTCTCAGTAACTACTTTCTTTTTATTTTTCTTTTTTTTTTTTTTTTTTGTTAGGGGGCGGTGTGGGTGGACTGAGTTTCGCTCTTGTTGCCCAAGCTGGAGTACAGTGGCGCAATCTCGACTCACTGCAACCTCCATCTCCCAGGTTCAAGCGATTCTCCTGCCTCAGCCTCCCAAGTAGCTGGAATTACAGGCGCCTGCCACCACGCCCGGCTAATTTTGTATTTTTAGTAGAGACGTGGTTTCTCCATATTAGTCAGTCTGGTCTTGAACTCCTGACCTCAAGTGATCCGCCTGCCTCAGCCTCCCAAAGTGCTAGGATTACAGGCGTGAGCCACTGCACCCGGCCTTTTTTTTTTGAAATGGAACCTCACTCTGTCTCCCAGGCTGGAGTGCAGTGGCGTGATCTCTGTTCACTGCAACCTCCACCTCCCAGGCTCAAGGGATTCTCCTGCCTCAACCTCCTGAGTAGCTGGGATTACAGGCACCTGCCGCACCATGCCCAGCTAATTTTTTGTACCTTTAGTAGAGACAAGGTTTCACTATGTTGGCCAGGCTAGTTTTGAACTCTTGATCTCAAATGATCCACCCGCCTGGGCCTCCCAAAGTGCTGGGATTACAGGCGTGAGCCACTGGGTCCGGCCAGTATCTATTTTCAATGCCACTTTTTGTTGGAATGAAAAAAGAACTTGAGTGGTCTGATATTCTGATTATTTTGCCATTTAAGAGAAAGTTGATTTTTATGTAACTTTAAGGAAAACTTTATTCAAAAAATCCCTTTGTTCCTCAGACTAGAGATGACAGAGTTCAGTGTACGGAGCACAGCACACAGTACACAGAGGGAATGTGCTAGAGAGTCTCACAGAGAGCACCTGAGGTTCATATTTAGAAGGGAGCTTTCACGATAAACAGATGTCAAGAACTGAGGATAACACTAGATTCCCCAAGGGAGAGAACAGCAGCTATGTCCCCCTTCCTCCAACCCGTAAGCCCTGAAGTCACCACCTTCACAGAGCCTTGGGGTCACGATGACCTCACGGTGTGGAGGGGAGCAGGTGGCTGCATAGTGATCACAGGACATTATCAAAAGTGGGAACCATTCTTCAAACTTCTCACTAAGACTTCTGTGCAAAGCAATCGAGGAAAGTAATGGAATTATTTTACAACAGGAAAAGAAAGAAGGAAAATAGGCACATGTGTGGGTTAACAATTGCCAAATTAGAAATGGTCTGTGTTGCAGAAGTGTTCTATGAATAAAGATCTGCATGTCCCGTATTGTATATCATCTGCTCCATTTCTCTTGCCACATGCAGTGAGATGCATGTATCATAAACTAATTTTATTTTCTTTGCAACTTTTATTTTAGGTTCAGGGGACACATGTATATTTTTGTCCCATGAGTAATAGCGTGTCCCAGGGGTTTGGTGTGCAGACAATTTTGTCACCCAGGAAATCAGCATAGTACTTGATAGGTAGCTTTTCAGTGCTTACCCTCCTTCCACCCTCCACCCTCAAGTCGGCCCTGGTGTCTACTGTGTCCATGTGTAGTCAATGATAATCTAATTTTTATCCAACAAATTTAACTTTGGTTTCTTTCACATGATGTCAATACTGATTTCTGTCATTGCATCAAAATTAGAGTCTTGCCCAATGTCATTATGTAAAGGTAAAGTATTTTATTTTAACGTATTTTATAATGTATTTTTTTCATGTTAAATACGTTATATTTGTTGCACCTTAGGTAATTATTTAACTTATTAATATGCAACCTCTTTGACATTTTTCCCCTGAAAATTTTCTATTAAAAAGTTGTAGTTGGCCGGGTGCGGTGGCTCAAGCCTGTAATCCCAGCACTTTGGGAGGCCGAGACGGGCGGATCACAAGGTCAGGAGATCGAGACCATCCTGGCTAACACGGTGAAACCCCGTCTCTACTAAAAATACAAAAAACTAGCCGGACGTGGCGGCGGCGCCTGTAGTCCCAGCTACTCGGGAGGCTGAGGCAGGAGAATGGCGTGAACCCGGGAGGCGGAGCTTGCAGTGAGCTGAGATCCGGCCACTGCACTCCAGCCTGGACGACAGAGTGAGACTCCGTCTCAAAAAACAAAAAAAAGTTGTAGTTAAAGATAATGAAAAAATATAATCAAACCAACGTATTCTTACCATCTGTCTGGCACTCTGACTTGATGTTTAGACTTATTTTTGAGATGCAAACTTACCTCAGATTATTTTAGGGTGTTAGTTTTTTGTTTTTTCATTTTTGTTGTTGTTGTTGTTGAAACTAGATGTTGCTCAGTCGCCCAGATCACAGCTCACAGCAGCCTCAATGTGCCGGGCTCAAACGATTCTCCCACCTCAGTCTCCAGAGATGCTGGGATTGCAGGCATGTGCCACCACACCTGGCCAATTTTTGTATTTTTTCAGAGAGAAAGTTCACCATGTTGCCCAGGCTGGTCTGGAACTCCTGAGCTATAAGCCCACCTCAGCCTCCTAAAGTGCTTGGATACAGGTGTCATCCACTGTGCCCTGCCCTAAGGTTTTATTTTAAACAAAAATATAATTTCTTTATTACATAGATCCTCAGATACACAGAGCCTGTAGGAGAGAGTAACTGGAATACTAAGTCAGTAAAAGGCTTTAATTTATAATTGGTAAGTTTGGACATGTGCATACATTTGTGACTCTATGCAACATAACAATTAACATCGATATGATATCTTGTTTGGAAATAAATAGCTTTTACGTAACTAAAGAAGCATTTCCACTTTATTATTAGATTAAATAATAACCATTATTATAATTAATATTGGGATAATGTCTAGCGTTATTCACTGCATATATTTATACCCCTATATTCGGAAGTGGTATGAAATGGTTAAAGAATGTGCAAACATTTCCCAGATGAGAAGTGGCAAAGCAAATATGTAGGAATGATTTACCATTGTAAAAATTTGGGAAGAAAGTTTAGCATTTCATAACCATCCTCAGTACAAATGTTTAGGTTGTGCTGCTGATTGAGAATATATGCCTTTCAGAGGGATTCTAAGTTGGAGAAAAGCTGGTGCTTTTAGATCACACTTTATTTACATTCTGTAACATTTAATAAGATAAATGATTTTGATGAGAGAATAACATTCAAGAGGAAAGATGTCCCATTATATGTCTGAGGGAAAAGTGTTAGCAACTTCATATCAAATAAAACAAAAGGAAATTTAGAATAATGTCAGGAAAACGAGGAAAAATAAAAGAGGAGGTAAGAAATAAGAGACTACGATGAACAATTATTTGCCAAAAAATTGGATAATATAGAAGAAATGGATAAATTCCTGAAAACATACAATCTAACTAGACTAAACCATGAAGAAATACATCTGAGCCAGGCCTGGTGACACACAGCTATAGTCCCAACTACTCGGGAGGCTGAGGTGGGAGGATAGCTTGAGCCCAGAAATTTGAGGCTGTAGCGAGCTACTATCTCACCACTATACTTCAGTCTGGGTGACAGAGTGAGATCTCATCTCTAAAAAAATAAAAATATAAAGCATAGAGAATTTGAAGAAACTGATAACTAGTAAGGTGTTTGAATTGGTAATCAAAAACCTCGGAACGAAGAAAAGCCCAGGACTTGACGAATTCACTGCTGAATTCTACCTAACACTTAAAGGAGAGCTAACAACAATTTTTCTCAAACTGTTCAAAAAAGGGGAAAATGTGGCTAAATGTGGTGACTCACAGCAATAATCCCTGCACTTTGGGAGGCCAAGGTGGGAGGATCACTTGAGGTCAGAAGTTTGAGACTCCTCTGACCAACATAGTGAGACCCTGTCTCTACAATAATAATAATAATTGGCCGGGCGCGGTGGCTCAAGCCTGTAATCCCAGCACTTCGGGAGGCCGAGACGGACGGATCACGAGGTCAGGAGATCGAGACCATCCTGGCTAACACGGTGAAACCCCGTCTCTACTAAAAAATACAAAAAACTAGCCGGGCGAGGTGGCGGGCGCCTGTAGTCCCAGCTACTCGGGAGGCTGAGGCAGGAGAATGGCGTGAACCCGGGAGGCGGAGCTTGCAGTGAGCTGAGATCCGGCCACTGCACTCCAGCTGGGGGGACAGAGCGAGACTCCGTCTCAAAAAAAAAAAAAAAGGAAAGAAAAAGAAAAAAAAGAAAAGATATAGTACTGAAAACAGAATCATGCTGGTAAAAACAGACATGGTGTTGAATGAAACAAAGTAGATACTCTGCAAATATATCGATATATGTGTTCTTCCACAAAGGTGACCGAAAGGCACATTGAAGAAAGAACAGTCTCTTCAATAAATGGTATTGGGGTAACTGCCTATCCACATGCAGAAAAATGAAATTGGACCCTCATCTTACACCATTAACAACAATATAATCAAAATGGATTTTATATATGTATAATATATAATATACAACAAATATATATTATATGTATAATATATATTTTATGTATAATATGCATAACCTCTATATATAGTGGTTTTATATGTGTATTACACATATACCCCATATATATAGGGGTTATATATTATACATATATAACATATATTATATGCATATATATAATACACACTACACATATATTTTATATTTGTATAAAACATATATATATTATATAATGGATTGTATATTGTAGGTATATGCATATATATGTGAAAAAAGAGATATATATATATAAAAATAAATTTTTGGAGTAAACATTAGTATTTGGTTCTGAGATTAATTTGTAATGCAGTGCTGAAAGAGACCAAAATTTTTGTTGCCTCTAAGTATTCAGCAATATATTAAATGTTTGATTAGAACACACAACAAAGAATTAATTCTTAAGCCCATATCTTATACACCCACCCACACACACACACACACTCACACCCACAAGCCTGCCCTCTGTAAACTAGAAAGAACCAAGTTAGTGAGACTTTACTTAATTTATTTAACAAGTCAGCTCTTCTCAAATAGTCAAATTGATTGTGTATAAGGATCCAACTTTGTGTTTAAACCTCTAAAAAAAAAGTGGTTCTCATTTATGTTTGAGAGAGTATTGAACCAAAATTAAGAAACTTATTTCCCTACCATGATCTCGTTAAGATTTCTGAGAAGACTACGCTATCACTACTCCAGGAGAAGGTTTCTTGTAATGAGCCCTTAGGGAGACTGACCGCTCCATCTCATCTTCCCGTAATTGCACTTTCTTGTCCATCTGTGCTTTTGCCTGTGGTTTCCAATGACAGACTTGATGGCAAAGTTAGTTAGTTTTGTATGGCCCCATATTATCAGCAGTCAGTCAAAGATCTGCTTTTGATGCGGAGTAAAATTTGGCCTCAGCGAAAGGGAGACTGAATTAATGAATTAATGAATCAATCAAGCGGAAAATTCAGTCCCACTCAGGTTGTTTCCCAAAGGTGTTAAGCAAGATCATTATACAAGAAATTACAGTTTCTTTCACTAGGCCGGAAAAGTAACAAACAATGGGGATTGCTAGAAAATAGACCACATTTGCACTCTGGAGGTTTTGTTTAGAAAAACCTCAGCATTAGGCATTCCATTAAAATGGAGGGGATAGAGGCCTGTTATGATTCTCTAGGAGGAAAAAAAAAAAAAGTTAATATTGGTAACTACTGATTTATACCAAACTGGGATTCCTAGTTCACAACTAATTATCTGATGCTACTTCAAAGTCATTTCAGGTTGTCTGGGCTCAGTGGCTCACGCCTGAAATCCTAGCACTTTGGGAGGCCGAGGCAGGTGGATCACCTGAGGTCAGGCATTTGAGAGCACCCTGGGCGACATAGGGAGCCCCTGTCTCTAAAACATGAAAATAAAAATAAAAACAAATTATTTCACCCAATAGAGTGTTATTTAAACAATAACAGAAAGGAACACAGTGGTTTTACTGCATATATGTTGGCTCTAGACTTACTTAACTGCTACCACAATCTTACACAATATTCTTACATTATTTGTGGACTATAAATGAGAACAATAAAATGATCAATGTGATCAATGTGCTACAAACTAAAGCTAGTCTGGTCATCAAATTCAAGTTAAGTAGAATGGGCCCCAGTGTTTACAAAGTTTGGTTTGAGGAAGGATTTTATTCAGCCCTTCTGATTCTGTACAGTGTCTCTTCCCTTTCACACCATTTTCTTGGGCTGGTTCACCGGCTGCAGCAATGATGGTGAGAGCAGGATATGATGCCAGTGGATAATTGTGCTTGTAAGCTGGCAATGCTTTAGATCACAGAGACAGTGTAGCTTTCAACAAAAGTCACTAAGATGTGGTCACTGCACAATGAACATGTACAATTTGGGGTACACGCACAAAAAACATTCACATGCACGTTTGTAGAATGTTGCAATGGAGAAACAGACATTGTAGGTAATATTATAAATTAGGTGCTTGCTGTCTCACTCTACAGAAGATTTGATTCTTCTTTTTTTTTTTTTCTCATATGGCATTGTATATCAGAATACAGTAAGATTTTATGACAGAGTAATGAATTCACATTCTTGGATAGTCTGACATGAGATTTCTTTACAAAAAGAGGCCATCCATAAAAGGGAGGGCTGCATCATCTAAACACAGGTATGCAGCATCAGTGAAGACATTCGGTTCTTTGAGCCTCATTATCTGCCATGTGCTCAGGAGTTCTAAATTATTCCAATGGCACTCTTTAGCCTTTGAAAGAGGAATTTCCACTTCCATGGGAGCATCAGCTTCCAGCAGTGATTAGTGAAGGCAGTCTGAAAAGTTATTTATATATTTCTTTTTTCAATAAAATTGTAAAATCCAGTATAGAATTGTTCTCACTCAATAGCAGATTGAAACTGATAGCACCTTGTGTGATTACGCCTTTACTATGTTTTAGGTGTATTATTTATGCATTAATCTTGACAACAACCTATATATTGAATTTACTGATTTTTCAACTAGGAAATTGATGCACAGAGAGATTATTTGATAAAATAATGGACATAAAGCAGCTAAGTGGTTGAACCTGGAAAAAACTCTGCAGCCTGCCTCCAAATTCAGGAATATTAAATTAATTACTATATAGTTGCCTGAAATGCCACAGTGGTAAATATGTTGTAATCAATCTATTTAAATACATAAAAAAGTAAATACATAAAATAACTATTAGTATTCATTTCTGTGAACTACCATCCATATGGAGTAAATGAAAACTAAAGCAATTGAGAAGAATTTATTTCAATTTTAAAACTAAAAAAGCATATCATTTTCCTTAAATTATCCAAAACTTAGACAAAAATTTAGATAAATTAAAGTGTTCTACACTTCTTAAAATTTTTTCATTACCAGCTTCAAAAATATTTTCCTCCTATATGATTTAATAACATACACTTCATAATTTGCATTGCTTTTTTATTTAGTCCTGGAAAGAGCTAAGACTCATCTTTAGATTGATAGTCTCAACAGGGTAGAGTTGATTCGTGGAGGAGGCATAGGCATCTTATCATGACTTGAGGTCTTGAAAATGAATAGAAAATGAAAATAAAATACTGTAAAAGTGACCACAGGGAATGATAAGATTGATGACATGGAAGCTTGTGGCTATTGTTAACACAATGCTTGATTGAACACTTGGGGGGGATTTGTAAAAACTGAATGACCATCTTATTCTGTAAGTTTGCCTAAGTGGAATTTCTTGTGATGGAGGTTAGTTTCATAGAATTTGGATGTGACTATGCTAAAAATACAAACTTGTCTTTAACTTCTACACATCCTAGTATGTGATTATATGTATATGTGTATATATGTATATGTGTGTGTGTGTGTATATATATGTATTTATTTTTGAGACAGACTTTTGCTCTTGTCGCCCAGGCTGGAGTGCAGTGGCGTGATCTCAGTTCACTACAACCTCCGCCTCCCGGGTTCAAGTGATTCTTTCTGCCTCAGCCTCCTGAGTAGCTGGGACTACAGGCACCCACCACCACACCCGGCTATTTTTTTGTATTTTTAGTAGAGACAGGGTTTCACCATGTTGGCCAGCCTGGTCTTGAACTCCTGACCTCAGGAGATCTGCCCACCATAGCCTCCCAAAGTGCTGGAATTACAGGCATAAGCCACCATGCCTGCCCCAGACATAGCAATATTTTAACACTTAACAAAGGACTATCAATAAATGTGTATTCATAGAGAGGAGAAATCTGAATTGAAAACACTTGGGGGGGATTTGTAAAAACTGAATGACCATCTTATTCTGCAAGTTTGCCTAAGTGGAATTTCTTGTGATGGAGGTTAGTTTCATAGAATTTGGATGTGACTATGCTAAAAATACAAACTTGTCTTTAACTTCTACACATCCTAGTATGTGATTTAATTTTATTTCTGTATTTTCCTATAACTCTTCCCATAGCCTGCTTCACTTCCATGTTCTTCAGGCTGTAAATGAAAGGATTCAGCGTAGGGTTGATGACCACATAGAACAAGGAGATCAGTTTGTCTCCCTTTGCTGAGTAAAGGGACTTGGGCCTCATGTATCTGATTAATCCTGTTCCATAATATATGGTCACCACAGTCAGATGGGAAGCACAGGTTGAAAAGGCTTTTTTCCTGCTCTCAACTGAGTCTATTCTCATCACAGCCACCAGGATGCGCAGGTAGGAGAGAATAATGAGGAGGAAGGGGAGTAACACTGTTCCAGCCCCTCCTGCAACATCATGGCCTCCTGCAGGGATGTATCTGCACAGAACATGTGAAGAAGGATGGGCAGTTCACAGAAAATATAGTCAACAACATAAGGACCACAGAGTGGGAGGATTGTGAAGAACAGAGGCACCACTGAAGCAAAGAAGCCTGTGGTCCAGGCTCCCAGAGCCAGTGCCACACACACAGACGTGTTCATGATGAGCAGATACCTCAGTGGGAAACAAATGGCCACACAGCGGTCCAGTGCCATCACTGCAAGAAGAAAGCACTCAGTCACCTCCAGGAATAAGGTGATGTAGGTCTGAGCAAGGCAGAAGTGGTAAGAGATGACTTTCCTGGTTGCAAGGAAGTTATAGAGCATCTTGGGGACCACGATTGCGCTAAAAAATATGTTGAGAAAGGCCAGGTGACACAGGAAGATATACATGGGTGTCTGGAGAGGGGAATGCAGAACCACCAAAGTGATGACGGCTGTGTTTCCAAAACAATTGGCCAAGTAGGCCGGAGAGAACAGGAAGAAGAGGGGTGTCTCACTTTGGGGATGATTGGAAAATTCCACAAGGACCAGCTCAGCGACGGTGCTGGAATTCTTATGTCCCATTTTGGACAGCGAAATATGCCTGTTCAAATGGGAGCAAGGAGAAAAGAAAAATGGTCTTATATACAAATTCTGAGGTCAAATCAATTCCCTTTCACGGCAACTTTAATGCTGATGGTAAATGTATCTTAATTGGAATAAAAATTATTTGTGAAATTTCAGTGGACATGAAGAACAACTTCAAATCATAGTTTTCATCATATGATTACTTATTTTTGATAAATTACAAAAGAGCTTTTTGTTTAAAGGTGAGAATTTCACCATTTTATTGCATGTACTACAGAGCACTCCTCTATATTTGGCTAATCAAATGCTATTATCCATTTCTTAAAAATGAGCTACAGGTCCTATCAAAGAAAATGACTTTTCTAACATCATGAGCAGAAAATGTGCAGGTTGAAAATCATTCCGTTCTTCTCCTAATACATTAAAAGTCAGAAATGACACTAGTTTTCATTTAGTGAGAAAAGGGGTTGATTTTTTTTTCCTTTCTGATTCCTAAGGAGTATAAATTATCATCTCATATCGGAATAATACACCTAATTTAATTACTTAGACTATTTTAACTCCCTCAATATTAGTAAAAATAATATGGCTAATCCTCTAAACATTTGAGAGTCCAAATGTCTAGTAGTGGTCTTAGAGAAGATAACATATTGGTCCCCAAACCAAGCTTTTTGACCATTTTAAGCACAGTGTGAAACTGCTTTTATGGGCTTATGACTCATACATGTACATCTACAGCGATACACTTCCTGTACTCCACAAAATCTGAGTGAAACATACCAGCCTGTGCCGAAATGGAAGATATGGGTTAGTCGTACAAAGTGCAGACTGTCTTATACAACACACATTATCAAATGTCAACTGTGATGAACCAAACAACATAACATTAAGCAAAAACAAAACAAAACAGATGCTTAGGAGAACATTTTTAGACACGGGGGAATATAACATGTAAAACACAGAGCCTGGGGGCCACACAGACTCAGTGAAACTCCCTGTACCCTACACCTTTCCTTTCTCCACGCTCTCATATTTCCACTGCTTTCTCTTTTTTGTGCTTTAAAATTTCCTGTCTGGGGGTCACTTTCTTATTGGCATCTATGTAAAGGACTCTTCTAGATCCTGGTCTGACTCTCTACTTAGCTTTCTCTCCTGTCTGCACAGACGGAAGTACTGAGCCAGCAGGCCACATGACACAGCAACAAGGTAGTGGGGGTGGAGAGAGAGAAACAGAGAGTGAGAGACACACAGAGAGAAACAGAAAGACAGAGAGAGAGAGAGTGTGTGAATCTCAGTTCTGCGACAGGGAAGGGAGTGAGTTTAGGGAGAGGAGAGCAGCTGACATACTTGCCCAGTCTTTGGATGTAGGAAACCTGTTCATCCACAGTCAGTGCTGGCACCTGATAAGTGAATTTTCCTGGAAAGGGTGAAACTATCAAATCTTCACCTCTAAAGGAGATGCATGGGAAGCACAGCCGCTGGTCAGCCCCTGGAGCTCATCATCTTTTCTTGGCAGTGTGCTCCTCAGCTCCATGGAAGTTCTGTTAAAAAGAATGAGACAGCTATAGCTGTTAACATGCACAACCTGTTCCCTGATTTTACATGATTAATTTTAGTATAGAAGTTATCCACATTCTCTTTATGCCTTTCCTTATTTATCCCAACTTTATATTACATTTAGGGGATTGAAATGGAGGGTAAAATTATTTTCCAGTCATTATAAATTGAGAGTAGAGGCTTCAGTGAGTTGAGTAAAGTCTATTAGCAGAGGCAAAATTTTGAGCTGATCCCAAAGGGAACCAGTTAACTTCATGCAAAAAAAAAGAAAAACAATTTATGTTCCACTTACTGCTGATGGCAGATAGCTCGTTAATGCAGTTTATAATTTACTATTTGGGGTGCTATCTGTTAACTCTATTGTTTCTCTGAAAGAAACAGCTCAGTTTGGAAGTTCTAAAAGTAATGTGTTAAGAACATCATATTTTTGTAAAACATACACATTTTCTTAGCTGGAAGTTTAGTGTTTTTGGCTGGGTGCAGTGGCTGACACCTGTGATCCCAGCACTTTGGGAGGCTGGGGCAGGGAGATCACTTGAGCTCAGGAATTTGAAATCAGCCTGGGCAACATAGGAAGACCCCAGTCTCTACGAAAATACAAAAATTAGCTGGGCACAAGTCTGTGGTCCCAGCTACTCAAGAGGCCAAGGTGGGAGGATTGTTGGAACCTGGGAAAGGGAGGTTGCAGTGAGCTGAGATTGCACCACTGCACTCAATCTGAGAGACAGAGCAAGACTGTCTCAAATACATACATACATACATACATACATACATACATACATACATACATACCAGCCTGGGCAACATAGCAAAAACTGGTCTCTACCAAAATTACAAAACTTAGCAGGATGTGGTGGCACGTGCCTGTAGCCCCAGCTTCTCTGGAGGGTGAGATGAGAGAATGGTTTGAGCCCTGGAGTGGAGGTTGTAGTGAACCAAGATCATGCCATTGCACTCCATCCTGGGCAACAGAGCCAGACGCCACCTCAAAAAATAAATACATGAATTTAAATAAATGAATAAATAAAATAAGAATAAACCACCAAGTACTAAGTGTTTAGTGGAACAGTCAATCTCCTGGTCCCAGGCTTAGACTCCCTCGTTTCCACTGTGCAACACCACTGTTTCCCTTTGGCAGTCAGCATCCAGCCCTCTGACCAGTACTGTGTCTGGTTCTCTACACATGGATCAATATTGAGACACTTGTTCTCTATTCATGGATCAATAAGTGTAATATTGAGAGAGACCACCCCACACCCTACATTGCTTTCTAACTTTAGGTAGTCTGACTCAGGGGAAATGCCACCATGTACTGGCCTCTAGTTTAAAGCATCTACTCTATCACGTATATCATCCAAGCGTCACTGAGGGATGTGCCCCAGCCTTAGGCTCGCCATTCCCCCTTTCTGTCACGCTGCCTGCTACCAGATGATGGGGCAGTGCTGGTGAATTCCATGGTGTGAGCCCAATGCTATGTTTTCAACTACATAAAATTAGTTCCTCTGCCAAAAGGCAATCTGTGGTCTGCCACAAAGGTAGATATGGAACTTCAGTGATCATGCAAATGATGGCAGCGATAGCCTGACTCATGAGGAACAATCGCTGACCTTTCTGTGGCTGGTACAGCCGGGGAACTATGCCACTTCAGCGGCTCTTCTTCAGACTCTGCTCTTGGTTGGGTGACTATGCAAGTAGTAGTAGAAAGAAAAGCTATTTTTATTTTGAATCCAGGCATGGGTATTAACATTGCCCCATAGCTACTATTCAATGTGCTTGTTGAACAAATGTAATGCAATCTAAGTAGGTCAGGCCCAGTGGATAAAATGTGACATAAATAGACCTGGAGGCCAGGTGCGGTGGCTCACACCTGTAATCCCAGCACACTGGGAGGCCAAGATAGGAGAATCCCATGAGGCCAAGAGCTTGAGACCAGCCTGGTCAAAATACCATGACCCTGTCTCAAAACAAAACAAAACAAAATGTTAATGTCTGGGGAGGAAAGCTTAAAAAAAAAAAGAGTCAGCCGGGCGCAGTGGCTCACACCTGTGATGACGCGGAGAGGATACAGAGGATCTTGTTGAGGTGCAGGCTGCTCTTCTGTGAGGGGCGAACATAGACGAAGATGGAGCCCCCATAGCCCATGGAGACCACGGTGAAGTGAGAGGCACAGGTGGCAAAGGCTTTGCGTTGACCTCAGAATGGTGGAGATGATGTAAATGCAGGAGACCACCGGGAGTGAGAGGGAGCTGATGAGCAGGACCAGGGAGCTGAGAAAGTCCAACAGCTCAGTGGCACGAATGTCAGCACAGGCCAGGTGCAGGAGAGGATGCTGTCACAGAAAAAGTGATCAATCATGTTGGGACCACAGTATGGCAGTCCTGCCTTAAGGATGGTGGATGGGAGGATGAGGAGAAAGCCACCCACCCAGGAGAGGATGACGAGGTGGGCACAGAGTGAGCTGGTCATAATTGCAGGGTACTGAAGAGGACTGCAAATGGCCATGTAGCGGTCATAGGACATGACAGCAAAAAGAATAAACTCAGTGCATCTGGAAAGAAAATAGAAAGAGGACTGTGCAGAGCATTCGCCAATTGTGATGCTCTTCCCCTCTGACAGGAAGCCCTCCAGCATCTTAGGAGCAGCACAGGTTATGGTTAATATTTCGCTGAAAGAGAGATTGCTGAGGAGAAAATACAGGGGTGAGTGGAGCCTGTAATCCACAAGAATCAGGATAGTAATAAGGGTGTTTGCAAGGACTGTCACCAAATAAGCCACTAAAAAAATCAAGAAGAGGAGGCCCCCCAAGGGCAGTGGCTGTTTGTATTCTTGTGAGAATGATCTCAGTCATCATGGTCCGGTTCCGCCTCTCCATGCTGGGTGGGGAATCTCTGCTCTTCATTGGGTCAAAAGACAGAAAGAAGCAAGATACATCAATCATTAGAACAGAATATTCTAAGATTTGTGGAGTTAGGCTCATTTTATTTATGCTTTATTTTAGCAAACATAAACTACACGATTGAAAAATATGGTTAGTGTTCATTTTTCATATAACTTTCAGATAAAATATAGAAAAATCAGTGTCCCTAATACTGTCTTTATTAACCCTGACTTTCTGATTTTATAACCTAAGTAATGAAAAGACAGTAACTGCAATGTATTTACATCCTGTTGCTATGTCATTATGATTATTTGCATAAGAGATTATTATTTTGTCCAATGAAAGCAATAAAAAGATCTCTCTTTTTACTAAATAAGTAGAATTTAACTTTATAACTGATTTTTACTTCACAAGATCTGGCTTGCACCACAGATGTGAGATATTATCCAGTAAGCAACAGGCCTTAGTTCGAAACCTGTAGGGAACAGATGAGCTGGGTGCTGCTTCTAAGTCTTCATGTTTAACTCTTGAGAATGAACAGCACACTTCAACAAATACTGGCCACTAGCATGCAGAAATCAAAGGGAATTTGCTTACCATTCTTTAGATACTTAACATGCTCACTTTAGAGAATTGAAACTTACTAATGTCTTCTTTAAATTTTACTTTATTCAATGGTGTTTAATCTGGAAAGGGAGATTTTATAAATGATAAATAACCTAAAGGAAACAAACTAGGTAGAGTATTAAGTTTAAAATATAATTTTCCAGAGTACATTTTTAGAACAAACTGATCACTTTTTGATGATATTGTGGCATGTCTCCATAAATGTAAGTGGCTGAATTTAATTTTGGCCAGAAATATTTGAGCCAACACTTCTCATCATAGAAGTTGGTTCCAGGATTAATCTCTCATTGCATAATTAAAAGGAATTGGTAAAATGGGTGTGCAGAGAAAAACCTCTAAATTTGAAGATGACATTAAAATGATATTTTAAATAAAAATATTAACAATATGTTATTTTAACAGGGAAGAAAAATATCAAAGTGGATTCTTATATTAAAGAAGACAGAAAAAAAAAATAAGCAAATTTTTGAAAAATAAAGTAAAAATAGAAAAGAACAAAGAAACAAATTCTACAATGGAAAGCCAATATATCAATTATGTCAACATAATTGAATTATAAAATGAATTAAATTCACCTAGTTTTACTATTGGATTGAATCAAGACAATATTTTATTGTATTTATTTTAAAAGAAATGTATGCTAATACAATGGATAAAACAGTTTTGAAATGATGTGAGTTGGGATGAAAATGAAAAAGAATAGAAGTAGATATCACAATACGAATAGCAGACAAATTTGAATTCAAGATGAAAAAGGAATCCCATGAAAAAGACGAGGAAGGTGATTTGACATAGAATAAAATATTTTCAGTGAAGACACATATATGTGAATTTATTACACAAGTTACATTGCGTCATGTTTGGGAAAAATAGATGTTAGAAATGAAAGGATTATTATAATAAAATAGTAATCAGAGAATTGGACACAGTTTCTTCATGTTTTATGATTAACAGAGCATAAAATAAACATTATTGAGATAATGTTAGTATTAATGAGGTCAAGCCCTTAAAATTATAAAAATACACTCATGCTATGGGTGTGTACATATTAATTGAATCAATGGAAAAGAATATTCTATTCATTTATTTGAAATCAATATTTAATTTTTTTTTTTGAGACAGGATCTCACTCTGTTGCCCAGGCTGGAGTACAGTGGCACAACTACAGCTCACAGAAACCTCTGCCTCCTAGGCTCAAGCGATCCTACTGCCTCAGCCTCCCAAGTAGCTGGGACCACGGGCACACACCTGCCACGCTGGGGTAATTTTTGTATTTTTTGTAGTGATGAGGTTTCACCATATTGCCCAAGCTGGTCTCGAACTCCTGAGGCTCAAATGATCCTCCCACCCTTGCCTCCCCAAGTGCTGGGATTATAGGCATGAACCACCATGCCTGGCCTCAATATTTAAAAATTTAAATTTATATAAAATCTGTTCATGTATACATTATAATTCCAATCAAATATCAAGATCAATTTTTAAAAACTGGTAAACTAAATGCAATCTCGTAGAGTAATTGATATACTTTAAAAATCTACCAAAGATGATAAAATACTATTATAAACTATAGCAATTTAGGACAAATATGCATAACTTTAAGAAGATATTTTTAATATTTTATTTTACTTGTGATGGAAACTGAATGAAGAAAATTTTCAACTCACGCAAAATGCAGTTCCAGTGGACAATATGTTGTCGTGCATCCACTGCCTTAAGAAGTTTGGTTTGGAGACCATAACCATGGAGACTGTGTAAGGAAAGGTAAAATGGAAAGCAAACATCAGACTCCCAAACAGTCCCCATGGTGTTAAGTCAGTGTCATTGATAATGTTACCGGATTTGGGGGCTGAGGCAAAGAGAGTGAGACGGAAACAGAGAGACAAAAAGACCCACTGCTTGATTCCAAGAAGAGGTGTAGAATAAAACCTGTAGGCATAAAAGAAACACAACCTGCTGGGGTGCTTGCTGAAGGCAAAGGTACTACAGAGTGGGTAGTAAAAGTAGGTCGTCATCAATACCAGCTGTGACCAAGTGACCAAGTGGCCAGTTGCAGAAACAGGGATTGTAATTGTCATGAGTATTTTATCCTCCTTTTGTTAAAAACTTGTTTGTGAACATATGCACTTGCACTAAGGAAATCCCTTCATTTTATTTCCTTTTTTCTTTATCATGTGACATAAAATTATTGACTTCATATCAGCATTTCAGTGTTGTTCACTTTATATAACAGCATTTGGGTTGGGGATTGGTGTGTTTCTGGTTGTACGAAGGATACTTGTATTATGTTGGGCATAAGACCTTATTATTGTCTTTATTTGAAAACTATGTGTGATCTCAGGAGACGTGTATAGCTTCAAGTTGACAAGGAGTGGATATGTAATGGTTAATACTGAGTGTCAACTTGATTGGATTGAAGGAGGCAAAGTATTGATCCTGGGTGTATCTCTGAAGGTGTTGACAAAGGAGGCTAACATTTGAGTCCATGGGCTGGGAAAGGCCAACGCACCCTTTATCTGGGTGAGCACAATCTCATCGGCTGCCAGCACAGTTAGGATAAAAGCAGACAGAAGAACATGAAAAGACTGGACTAGCCTAGCCTCCCAGCCTACATCTTTCTCCCGTGCTGGATGCTTCCTGCCCTCAAACATTGGACTTCAAATTCTTCAGCTCTGGGACTCGGACTGGCTTCCTTTCTCCTCAGCCTGCAGATGGCCTATTGTGGGATGCTGTGATCATGTGAGTTTAATACTCCTTAATAAAATTCCCTATACAGGAGAACTTGAAGTCCGATGTTTCAGGGTAGGATTTAAAATAAATAATTGACTAATTGAGGCCGGGCATGGCGGCTCATGCCTGTAAGCCTAGCACCTTGGGAGGCCTAGGTGGGTGGATCACATGAGGTCAGGAGTTTGAGACCAACCTAGCCAACACAGTGAAACCCTGTCTCTACTAAAAATACAAAAAAAGTAGCCGGGTGTGTTGGTGGGCGCCTGTAATCCCAGTTATTCAGGAAGCCGAGGCAGGACAATAGCATGAACTTGGGAGGCGTAGGTTGCAGTGAGCCAAGATCATGCCACTGCACTCCAGCCTGGGTGACAGAGCAAGACTCTGTCTCAAAAAGTAAGTAAAAATAAAACAAACAACTGATAAACTGAAAAGGCAATCTGTGGAATAGGAAACAATAATCCAAATTCATGTATCTGATAAAGAGTTAAAAAATAATGACAAAACAACCTGATTTAAAAATGGACATGTGACTTAAATAGATATTGCTCCAAATAAGATATACACATGGCCAATAAGCACATGAAAAGATGTTCAATATTTCTAAATCAAAATTAGGGAATTCAAATCAAAATAACCACAAGATCTTACATCACATTTATCAGTATGGACACTATCAAGAAAACAGAGAATAACGTGTTGGTGGCGAACTGGGGAAGTTTGAACCCTTGTTTATGCCTTATTGGTGGGAATGTAAAATGATGCAGTCATTATGAAAAATAGTACAGAGATGCCTCAACAAGTTAAAAACAGAATTTTTGTATAATTCAAGAACCCTACTTCTGAATTTATGTCCAAAAGAATTCAGAGGAGGATTTCAAAGAGATGTTTGCACGTCTGTGTTCACCCAGAATTATTCACAATAGCCAGAAGTGCAAGCAAGCCAAATGACCATTGGTAAATGAATGGTTTAATACACGTGACATCTACATACAGGGAAATACTATGGCAGCCTTACACAAGAAGGAAATCGTGTCACATATTACAACATGGAGGAACCTCAAAAACTTTATACTAAACAAAATAAGCCAGCTACAACACAAAAGGCCAAATACTGTGTCATTCCCTTTACATGAAGTATCTAGAGTAGTCAAGATCACAGAAATAGGAAGTAGAAAGGTGGTTCCCAAGCTCTGGGGGGATGAGAGTCAGGAAATTGGTGTTTGATGGGTACAGAGTTTCAGTGTTGCAAGATGAAAACTTTCCAGAGATCTGTTGTTCAACGATACAAATATACTTAACATTACTGTACTGTACTCTTAAAAATGGTTCAGATGGTTAATTTAATGCCACATCATTTTCCTACCATAATAAAAGTACGTCATCAAAAAGACAATCCATGATGAATGGAAGAAAATATTTGAAAATTATATGTGTAACATATTTATTAATGATATAAATTATATTTATAATATAATTTATATATTATCTACATGTCATGTCACAAAATTATATTATAATGTCACGTACATTTTTAAAAGATTAAAACATTCTGAAACTATTATTATATATTAGTGAATAGCAGACTTACATGAAATAGAAATACTTTTAAACACTTTTGTTGGCTCATTTTTATTTTTTTAGCAACATAGTTGTTGCTATGTTGCCCAGGCTACAGTGCAAAGTGGCTTTTCACAGGAGTGACCATAGCGCACTACAGCCTAAACCCCTGAATTCAAGTGAACTCAAGGCCTCAGCCTCTGAAGTAGCTGGGATTACAGACACTCACCATCATGCCTGGTATGAAAATATTTTTAAATGAGTTAAATTGTATGGAACTGACTCAGGAAGAAATGTAAAGCCCAAATTATCCTACAATACTATAGAAACTGAATCAGGGATGAGAAAATATTTCCATAAAGAAAATATCCAGCATACAGAAGAAAATAATAGACATTGGAGACTCCAAAAGTGGGGAGGTTGGTGTGGAAGTGGGGATTGGAAAGTTACCTATTGGGTATAGCGTTCATTATTTGAGTGATAGGTAAGTTATAAAAACTCAGACTTTACCACTATGCAATATATCGGTGTAACAAAACCGCACTTGCATGCTCTAAATCAATTTTTTTAAAAAAGAAAAAAAAAATCCAGCATGAATACTTGCAAAGGTGAATTGTACTCAATATTTAAGCAATATATGTGTTTTTAACGCATGTAAAGTCTTGAGGGGAAAGTAGAAATACGATCTAACATGTTTTAGCTATTTAGATGTAGCTTCACACCGAAACCACACAATGGCATTAGAAGAAAAGGAGTGGCAAGCCAATCCCTACAGGAGACATAGGTTTCAGTATAACAAATAAAACACTACATCAATAAACAATCATGACCACATTCGAATTACTCCAGTAGTGCAAATTTGCATCAATGTAATGAAATCTATTATAACAGATCAACACAATAACACATGATAAAATGCTAAAATTATCTCACCATAGAAAAATATTCAACAAAGTATCATTTAAGAAAAAAGCCACCCCTGGACACTAGGGTGAAATAAATTTTCTCTTCCATCTAGTTAATTAATTACATTGAACTAAAATAAGATGGCTAAGAAGAATTTCTTCTATTATGACTTAGTAGACTTGGGTTATTGTTGTCAATAATTATAATAATTTATGAACATCGATTTTAGATATTAAGAGAAGTTAGAAAGTTAGTGAGAATCCTTGAGATAAATACATGAAAGCCATGCAAGTTCATATACCACTATCAACTTTGAGATATGTTTTTCAATATCCCATTTGATAATGCATCAAATATATTATTTGTTGGCAGAATATATAAACATGTGAAAAATATAATGAACAATGAACAAACATAATTAAATAGGATTATATACTGTGTTCATGAATAGAATTTTTCAATGTCAAAAAGCTATTATCAGTTATCCAAAATTTGCACGAAAATACCAGTCAATGGTATTGATGAGGTTTATAAGGCCAAGAAGCAAATATTATGTGTCTGTAGAATATTAATTGGCCAGACAAGCAAGATATTTGTAAAGAAAAAAAAGTGTGAATACTTTTTTTTGAAATTCTTTTTAATTGTAGTAAGCCAAATCATGATTGTAAGTTACATGTACTGGGATAATAAAATAGATAAAAGGAATAAATCAAGAAATAAGCATTGCATCAAATTTAATAACCTCTTAAACTTATCAGAATTCATCAGAAGAATTAATAATTTTATTGAAAGAATATTCAGTCACCTTTTCCGCCAGTCTGCATTTTATTCCTCATAAGCCTTGATTTTGTTTATCGTTAAACATATAAAAACAATTAAAATACCCCTGGTCTTCTGGATCACAGACTTCAAGAAAGAAATTAAGAAGCCCTGGAATGCCATATTCCTAAGACATAACCTCCATGGGCAGCAGTGCTTTGGGGTGAGGTCCAGGATGACTAAGGAGATCCATGGAGATCACAAAGACAGCTTCCACATGCTCCGTCTCAGAGCCTGCTTGACCTCTTTGTTCCTCAAGCTGTATATTAGAGGATTCAGCATGGGGATGACAATAGTGTAGAATACGGACACTATTTTACTTTGCTCCATGAAGATGATGGCACTTGGTTGTGCATACATGAAGAAAACGGTACCAAAAAACAAGCACACTCCTGTTAGGTGGGAGGTGCACGTGGAGAAGGCTTTCTGGCGTCCCTGCGTGGTCGGAATCCTCAGAATTGTTGAGAGGATGTAAATGTATGAGACCAGGACAATCAAGAAGGTACTGACAATAATGGAGCCACATAAACCAAGAAGAACCAGTTGGTTTATAAACGTATCCGAACATGAGAGGGACAAGAGTGGGGGAACATCACAGAAAAAGTCGTTGATCTCATTGGACCCACAGAAAGGCAACCTGAAGGTCATGGTTGTTTGAGCAACGGCATTGACTACACCCCACAAGTAGGATCCTGATATTAACAACACGCAGACCCGGTGAGACATGCTCACAGAGTACAGAAGAGGGTTGCAGATGGCGATGAAGCGGTCACAGGCCATGGCAGCCAGGAGGAAAGCCTCCGTGGTACCAAAGAGAGACAGGAAAAAGAATTGAGCAGCACACCCGCCAAAGGAAACTGTGTGGTCCTCTTGCATGGAGTTCACCAGAGCCCTGGGTGCAATTGTGGAAGAATAGCCGATGTCCAACAATGAAAGGCTTTGCAGGAAGGCATACATTGGGGTGTGGAGGTGTGCATCTGCCCAGATAATTACAATCATGCCAAGGTTTCCCACCACAGCTATGCCATAGAGGATCAGAAAAATCAGAAATAGCATTGCCTGCATTCCGGGACCCCCTTGGAATCCAAGTAGAACAAACTCTGAGACATGTGTAAAATTCACCATTGCGTAACTGCAGAGAGAAAGAGAATGAGAGAGAGAGGGAGGGAGAGAGAAAGAGAAAGAGAGAGAGAGAGATGGGAGAGGAGGAGGAAGAAGGAAAACACTCGTAAGCCACGGCGAAAATTATTTATTGCAATAAGGTCTTGCTCTACTATGTCTTGTATTTCATGTAAAGAGAAAAGTTCAGCTGTAAGAGAAAGAAATGGGAAATAAATAATCATTTCTGTAGAAATAGTCTGCATCTATAAATATGGCGCCATATAATTCAACTCTAATCTCAAAATACTCAGGTGTTGTGAGTAATTTTTTTTTACTCCACATCATTAGCTCTTTTTTTTTTTTTTTAATTTAAAGAGGTCTCAAAATCAGAGCAGAAAAACATGATGACACCTGAGACTTAACTATTTAGTTAGTTTTTCTTTTCAAGAATTGTTAATCTGGCCTGAGGGAGATGCTGGCAAGTGGAGTTGATGATGTGCGTAAAATCAATTAACTTAGAATTTTTGGTCACATTTCTATCAGTTTCCTGGTACTACTAAAACAAACTATCTTAGATTTAATGGCCTTAAGCAATAGGAATTATTTAATTTACAGTTCCAGAGGACAAAAGTGCAGAGTAAGTTTTAAAGACCTATAGCGTGTTAGCATGCCCATGTTTCTTTTGGAGGCTCTAGAGAAGAATGTGTTTGCTTTCCTTTGCCAGCTTCTAAAGTCCACCTTTTTTCAATGGTCCATGGCCCCTTTTTCTGCTTTTAAGACAGCAGCACAGCATCTTCTCTCCAACCTCTGCTTCTGGTCTTACATCTCCTGTACCCAACCATCCTACTTCCCTCTTAGAAGGAACTTAGTGATGACATTGGGACCTTCCAGATAAACCGGGATGCTATCTCATCTCAACATTTTTAATATTCACATCCGCAAATTTCCTTTTACCATGTAAGGTAATATATCCACAGGCTTCATAATTTACCAGATGGACATCTTGGAAGGGCACTTTTTATCCTACCATATTATCTGTTTGATATATTTTGAATAGATTTATGAAATTTTGGTTATATTATAAGGTGAAAGAAATCTAACAATATGTGCTAGGTTTGTGATACAAATTAGACCTTTTTATTGTAATCACTGATGTGACATCTTTCTGAATCAGCGATTATCAACCTATTTTTATTTCTTTTTACCTGTAACAGCTCTCTCTCTCTCGTACATTCCATTATTTATTAAATATTGTATACAAAACAGTAATATATTTAGGCAGTTTACCTTAGGACTACTTGAACTATAATAAGTTGGAATTCCACTGTGGGGTGTGACTTGCATCTGTGGAACAGGAAGCATGGGATAGAGCAATGCATGTGTTTGTATGTGTGCATGTATATGTGTGTGTGTTTGCATGTGTGTGGTAATTTGTCATTTGGAAATTTCCTGATACTGTTTCTTACTCTATACAAAATGGAAATAAACATACCCTGGGAATATTCAAAGACAGAGTAAATGGACATTTTTATTCAGAATAAATGCAAAATGGAGATGAATTTGTTCTCTTTTCTTATGTACCATGGTTCATAAAATTTGTACCATTAATTCAGTAACTCTTACTTTCTCGGTGAGAAGGTATCAGAAACTTTTTTTAAAAATTCATTACAACTTTCAATTCTCTAGATCTTTGGGATTTCATGAAACTATAATCATGCTTCTATGATTTTTTGACTTTCCTTGTGTTCTGATAATTTAGCCCAACTAAATATGGGAGCACATTGTTTCTATGTAAGCTCCAGGCTCCAGGAGAAGATTGTGCTGTTTACTTCACCAATCAAACTTGAGCAAATAGAATAACACTTGGCTGAGATTCAAGACTCTAATAAATGTATTGAATGAATGAATAAATGATTCCTCAATGAATGGAATTGATTTCATGAGTGGAACTGATTTCACATGCTTTTCCTCATGGGCAAAGTATAACACAATTCCTTACTTTGAGTATTAGAGTTTATGTTGTTGGAAGTCTAGATTCCAAGATCTAAAGTCAAGTCTAAGTAGAAACAAACAAATCACAAAGCCGTTCCATGTTTAAGGAGAAGCAAAGCAAGTCATTTTTATGTTAAACAGTAGTTACGGTTTATGGTCATAAGTGCTGCTGCTGCACTTTTGAGATCCAATGAACATGGTGTAGATAGTATTATTTTATCTTAGAGGGAGGCACATTTTAGAGTAGCATAAACCAAATGACTCCCAGAGAAACAATGCATGTTCTCGTCTCACCAAAGGCCATTCATTTTCCTAGAAAAGCCAGTGCCACAGAATCTCACAAAACAAAGGAAGTATCAGCAACAACCACAGAAAAATTATGTACCTGATTTTTCCTTTTTTGTGAACACTGGAGGACTTAACATTCATTTAACTGATGGTCCCAGTTTTGGGTGCTTTGATATGAGTATTCATGGTTGCACTGTAATATTAGTGGCAATTAATTATTAACTAATATTACATTGGCAAAAACCACAATTACTTTTGCACCAATCTAATAAACTGATATAGAAAATAAAAGAGCACAAATTTAATTCTGAGATAAAAAGCTAACATTTATTGGACAATTGCTATAGGCTAATCAATCTAAAAAATTTAAATGATCTTTGTTTTATTTAATGCTCACAGAAGCCCCAAGCCCCAAGCACATGCTAATATTAGTAAGTTCTTCAAGGGAAATTAAGAAATGTGCCAGGTTTTCCCTCTAGAAAATAACCGAGTTTTTCGGCCTGACTCCAGGGCCTAACCTCTTGCCCTCTCATTGACTTGCCATTGTTTTAATCCGAGCCCTCATGTCAAGATCAGTGTCTCTGGCAATGCTGTGTGCTAATGTGTTTCAGATTTTTTGCTGGATCATTATCCCTTGGTGCAAAACATTCAGTGTACTCACTAGAATCCCACTATCTTAAGAGGTAGCGCATTGCAAGTCATCAAGCATGCTGTCTAATTCTGATTAGGTCAATAATGAGCTTTGTGATGAGAAATATATGCATAAAATCTTTTGAGACAGAAGCCTTGAAATAGCTGATTGCCAAGATTCATTCATTGTTAATACTATTAATTTTTTTCATTGTATTATATCTTACTCTATCTGTTTGTTATATCTGTGGAAATAAGGTGGAAAATCTAATGAAACATTAACCATGATGTCACAATACTTCATTGTTTCTTTGGATTAATATTATCAGAAAATACAAACTTATAAATGAAAGAATATTTGAGGATATGATGGTGTGAAAAATCAATGTAATATTAGAGTGTTCCCTGAACTCTAAATCTGGAAATGCATTTCTAGCTCCTAATCTGCCAATAGCCCAATAAAAGAGTTGAGCAATGTGCTTTGTGATGTTCGGTAGTAAGATGGATTGAGTAGATTTCCCATGTGAGGCAGGGGCCTGACCATTATAGAAACGTTGGGTCATTTGATTCTTCTGAAAACCATATGAGGTTTCCCTATAATTACTCTCATTGTACAGAGAGGAAAAACAAGATTGAGAAAGTCAGAGGCTTTATCCAAGTTCATACTACTAATAAACAGGGAAGTCACAATGTGAGCCCAGAACATTTGGCTCCAGAACCCACACCACTCTGCCTATTTATTAGAGACCGGAATAAACTGTTCATACTTTTAAATTTTGTCTTTTTACGTTTATAAAATGAAGTCAAAGCATTATTATTTTTATGATACACTTGTATTTTAAATTTGTATCAGTGATCCTCAACTTAAAAGATCTAAATATTGGTCTACGTACTTTTAAATAACCATGATACATGATGTTGTAGAAACACATTTTACTCGTGTGGAAGAAACACAGTGACATGGGCACTATACTACAAAATGTCAATGGAGTACAGTGGTTAGCATCAAGAACTCTGGGGAGTACAGTGGTTAACATCAAGAACTCTGAGACCAGCAGCCCTGGGTTCAAACACTTGTACTCGCTTGGACAAATGCCTCATTCTTTTTATATTTTATTAGTCTGACCTATCAAATGTAAGTATTAAGAGCATGTGCTTCACTGTGAAAGCTAAAGCACTTCACAGATGAAAGTACTTTGGAGATCTCTTGGTAAATAAGCACAATGTAAGTATTTCCATTGTTAATAATACTATGTTTAGTACAATGTAAGTGCAATGCACATACTGTCATTATTGTTTTTAGTATAATAAATACAATCTAAGTCAGTATTAATATTATTATTGAGTATATTATTGACCAATGCTATTTGTTTTGTCTTGTTTTGTTCTGTTTTGAGATGGGGTCTCACGCTGTCACCCAGGCTGGAGTGCAGTGGTACGATCTTGGCTCACTGCAACCTCTGCCTCCTTGGCTCAAGTGATTCTCCTGCCTCTGTCTCCTGAGTAGCAGGGATTAAAGGCACCTACCACCACACTGACTAATTTTTGTACTTTTAGTAGAGACGGCATTTTATCACGTTGGCCAGGCTGGTCTCGAACTCTTCGGCCTCGGCCTGCCAAAGTGCTGCCAATATGGTTTTAATTGAGGTCTGCCATTTTCATAGACTAATTGGAGTTCATCAGTAAACTGTGATTGACTTATATCGCTCACCTAATTCACTAGAATTTATATCCATTTAATTGAATTGGTTACAGGGTCTTTGTATAATCATTTTACGTTCTCAGTAAAATAAATCTCACCTAAATTTCATGCGTGACTTCTTTCTCTTTCTTGCTGACTCTTGGGTGCCTCATCAACTCTGCAGTTAGTAAAGTCCACACAAAATTTCCATAGCACTGTTTTTCCAGGAATAAGAACAAGAATTATAATATTGTTTTCCTCAGTGTTGGTCATTTGAGATTTATTCCCCAAGGTTTTATTGTAACAAGAGTGGTTTGACTCACTCAAGGGCTATAACTTGGCAAGAAGACAGAATGAAGTCCCAGAGTAAAGATTTGAGAGCAAAACAAAACAAAAGAAACCCCAATCGCAAGCCTATCTTTTAAACAATAATAAGTATATCATACTTATCATACTTGTCAGTTTTGAGGATGAAAACTTTAATAGAATTTGATCAGCTTTTACTTTAGGCTCCACGACCACAGATGTAGAATAGAATAAACACATATGATCAAATCTATATCATATCTGTCAGGTGTCTAGATTTCTGATGACCTAAGCAAATTCAAGGATAAAAATACATTATTTAGATATACTTCTTAACACATTTAAAGTTATATTTGGGTTACAGTGATTTTAATAGAAAATAGGTAGTGAAAAAGAAATAAGGACTTTGTTTTATATGTTTCTGATTATAATGACAACTAATATCCAAAGCATTTATAATAATTGCTGTAAATATATGTTAGGTATTAACCCATATAATACAAGAAAGTGATTGCTTATATTATCTTTGAAATATTTATTATTTCCTGAATTGTTCATTAAAAAATTAAGGGGTTGAAACATCAAGAAAGCATTGATTTTCCATTCCTGAGGTACTTCACTTGGAATAATAGTATCCAATCCCATCCAGGTTGCTGCGAATGCCATTTATTCACTCCTTTTTATAGCTGAGTAGTATTTCTTTGTGCATATATGCCACAGTTTCTTTATCCATTCATTGATTGATGGGCATTTGGGCTGGTTCCACATTTTTGCAATTGTGTATTGTGCTGCTATAAACATGTGTGTCCAAGTGTCTTTTTTGTATAATGACTTCTTTTCCTCTGGGTAGATACCCAGTAGTGGGATTGCTGGATCAAATGGTAGATCTACTTTCAGTTCTTTAAGGAATCTCCACACTGTTTTCCACAGTGGTTGTACTGGTTTACATTCCCATCAGCAGTGTAGAAGTGTTCCCTTTTCACTGCATCCAAGCCTATATCTATTACTTTTTGATTTTTTTATTATGGCTATTCTTGAAGGAGTAAGGTGGTATCACATTGTGGTTTTTATTTGCATTTCCCTGATAATTAGTGGTGTTGAGAATTTTTTCATGTTCTTTGGCTATTTGTATATTCTTTCTTGAGAATTGCCTATTCATGTCCTTGGCCCACTTTTTGATGGGATTGTTTTTTCTTGCTTTTTGTTTGAGTTCATTGTAGATTTTGGATATTAGTCCTTTATTGGATGTATAGATTGTGAAGATTTTCTGCCACTCTGTGTATTGTCTGTTAACTCTGCTAATTATCTGTTTTGCTGTGTAGAACCTTTTTAGCTTAATTAAGTCCCATCTATTTTCTTGGTTTTGTTGCATTTGCTTTTGGGTTCTTGGTCATGAAGTCTTTGCCTAAACCAATGTCTACAAAGGTTTTCCCATCGTCATCTTCTAGACCAAATAAATAAGAATATTTAAAACTAATAAAAAAGCCTATAGAATTTATATATTAATAATATAATTCATTAGTTTTTCATTAACTGATGGCATCCATGTACACAGCACCATAAGAAACAGTATCACCAGCAATATAGAAAAAATTTTAAAGAGTTCCCTCAAGGTTGCCTTTTGTAATTTTCACACTTATATATTTATTTAATCAGTATAAACATTTTATAATATATTTATATACATTTTACAGAAGTGGAAATGGAGTCACTTAAGATTCAAGTAATGTCCTCAAGGCTTGAAAGCAAATAATTGTGGGGCAGTGATTGTTACTCACATTGCTGGACAATAGAACTGTGGTTCGCAGTGTGTGGCTACTAGCCATACTGGACAACTATATCTGAATTTAAATAACATTAAATTACCTATAATTTAAAGTGCCACTTTTTGATTAAACTAGCTACTTTTCAAGTGCTCAGTTGCCACATGTTGTTCCACACAAGAAACAACACCAACAAGACCATTCTTATTAATGCAGCAAGTTCTGGTGGGAGTACTGCTCTGCAACCTTCATGCTTAACTCCTGTACTATCCTTCCTTCATCCAATGCAATATTCTGTGATGGAAATTTAAGCCTCAAATTTCTAAGACTTAATGAAACTTTATTTTTCTATTACAGCATATGCCCAATATAGGACAGAGGGAAATTCTGCTACCTATTGCTTTTAAGGCGCCAGACTAACATTGATGTACCATCTCTGGAAACTGGCTTTTTTTTTTTTTTTTTTTTTTGAGATGGAGTTTCCTGCTTGTTGCCCAGGCTAGAGTGCAATGGTGCAACCTCGACTTGCTACAACCTCGGCTCACCGCAACCTCCACCTCCCAGGTTCAAGTGATTCTCCTGTCTCAGCCTCCCAAGTAGCTAGGATTATAGGCATGCACCACTTTGCCTGGCTAGTTTTGTATTTTTAGTAGTGACGGGGTTTCTCCATGTTGGTCAGGCTGATCCCGAACTCCCTACCTCAGGTAATCCACCTGCCTTGGCCCCCCAAAGTGCTGGGATTACAAGGCGTGAGCCACCAAACCCAGCCAGAAATTGGCATCAAAACACTAAAATTTAGGTTTCTAAGTCAGGGAAAATGAGTAGCATGAAGAATTCATGCGTGTGTATGTTCATTGCAGCACTAGTCACAATAGGAAAGACATGGAATCAACTCAAATGCTCATCAATGAGAGACTGGATAAAGCAAATGTGGTACGTATACACCATGGAATATTATGCAGCCATAAAGAAGAATGAGATCATGTTCTTTGCTGCAACATGGTGGAGCTGGAGGCCACCATGCTAAGCATAAGTGGGAACTAAGCCACAAGGATACAAAGAATAATACAGGGACTTTGAGGACTCAGGAGGAAAGGTTGGGAAGGGGGTTGAGGGATAAAAGACTATAAATTGGGTTCAGTGTATACTGCTCAGGTGATGAGTGCACCAAAATCTCACAAATTACTACTAAAGAACTTCCTCATGTAACCAAATACCACCTGTTCCCCAAAAACCTATAGAAATAATTTTTTTTTTTAAAAAAAAGATACAGAACAGGTCAGATGCAGTGGCTCACACTTGTAATCTCAGCACTTCGGGAGGCCAAGGCAGGCGGATCACTTGAGGTCAGGAGTTTGAGAGCAGCCTGGCCAACATAGTGAAATCCAATCTCTATTAAAAATACAAAAATTAGCCGGGCGTGGTGGTGCGCACCTGTAGTCCCAGCTACTCGGTGACTGAGGCAGGAGAATCGCTTGAACCCAGGAAGCAGAGGTTGCAGTGAGCCGAAATCAGACCACTCCCCTCCAGCCTGGGCAACGGAGCAAGACACTGTCTCAAAAAACAAACAAACAAACAAACAAACAAAAAATACAAAAAAAACCAGAACATTTCCATCACCAAAGGATCCCTCGTGTAGCCCGTTTTTAACAACACCTCCTTACCTCCCACTTCTCTTTCCTCTTCCATTCCCTACCCCCACAACAACTAACCTGTACTTTATTTCTGTAATTGTCATTTTAAGAATGTTATACAAATATTTAATAGAATCATATGACACGTAAAAAAAAGAAAGCATTGAAACATTATTTACAGAGTAACTGATGGAGTTAGAATTTGAATAAAATGCAAACTAACTTCATGGATTATGCAGTTTGCCCTCATATTCCCTGAAGACTTAGTGAAATTGATTCTATTCTATAAGCATTAAATTCTAGTATGCGCTTTGGGAAACTTGACAAAACGAAATGATCTCTCTTATTTAGAAATCTAGCACTATGATTAAAAAAAATAATGAATGCAAAGATATCATCCATGATGTATAAAATGTTGTGCATGCTGTGGGAAAATGTGGACAAACAATAAAGTAAATAAACGCCTTCATGTCTGCATGTGTTTGTGATTGAGTGAAAAACTGGCATAAAGATTTTTTAAAAACACAGCAAAGGAGGTGTGTAATGGTAGATAGCAATAGAAGTTTTAAAGGCAGAAAATACACAGAGTTTAGGAAATCTGCAAGGAGGAGACAGAAAATTGATTTATGGTGAGAAGAAATGTATGCTTGCACAATTTCTACCTAATCCTTTTAGAAGGGAAAACAAGCAAACAGGGTTTGACTGTACTTAATATTTTTAAAATTTTTCTTAACCAGGCCTAAGAGGTGGTTAACTTACATGTGAACTTCTGGAGTAACATAAGGTAATATCAACTTTTCACATAAGTTTGCCCAATTCAAAACACTTTCTTGAAAGATAAAGTATGTTGTATCTATTTAGGATTATCTGAATAACTATCATGGTTTCATCTGCCAGCCAATTCAATAATTCAAACTAATCATTTATGCTTTTTTACAAGTATTGCTATCAAATGTTTGGCTAAATTAATGAACTATGCAATCAAATTACTTCTTACTTTGTGTATGGTTGCAATTAATTCAATTATCTCTTACTGAGAGATTTGTTTCAGATGAAACTTAATTGTGAACAAAGGCTAAGTGGGAGAAAGAATATGGGAAGATGTGTGCATGTGTGTGTGTGTATGTGTGTGTGAATAACTATGTATAATCTCCACACACTTCTGTCTGTGTATCTCTCTATATATAGCATATAGATTGTGTGTATATACATATATATGCATATGTATATACACACAGACACATAGGCAGACACACTGCACATGTATAGTATAAGGCTAAGTGGGAGAAAGAATATGGGAAGATGTGTGCATGTGTGTGTGTGTATGTGTGTGTGAATAACTATGTATAATCTCCACACACTTCTGTCTGTGTATCTCTCTATATATAGCATATAGATTGTGTGTATATACATATATATGCATATGTATATACACACAGACACATAGGCAGACACACTGCACATGTATAGTATAAGGCTAAGTGGGAGAAAGAATATGGGAAGATGTGTGCATGTGTGTGTGTGTATGTGTGTGTGAATAACTATGTATAATCTCCACACACTTCTGTCTGTGTATCTCTCTATATATAGCATATAGATTGTGTGTATATACATATATATGCATATGTATATACACACAGACACATAGGCAGACACACTGCACATGTATAGTATAAGGCTAAGTGGGAGAAAGAATATAGGGAAACGTGTGTGTGTGTGTGTGTGAAAATATCTATGAACAATCTCTATACACTTCTCTCTGTGTATCTCTCTATAGCATAGAGTGTGTGTGTATATACATATATGTGTGTATATATGTGTATATATAGATACATATATACACACACACACATACATAGGCAAACACACTGCACATGTATGGTATTTATATTCATAAAAAGGTATTGGACCCTACATTTTGTTTATATGTCTTTGTAAGTAAATTTTTAAAACCCCATCTGAATATATATTTATTTAATATTTAAAATTGTCATCATTCAGTGTTCTGTGCAGGAAATACACACGAGGTAGAAGAAAAGGCACACATAATACTTTTAAGGGTAAACACCCTTTATCCCAAGTATATGGCAATACAGATACAATAAGCAAATCACAGTGGGAAAGGGATAAGAAAAAGTATATATACATATTTACACTCACCAGACTATGGAGGAAGCATGAGCAGACCAGGAAGCAACAGTCTGGGCTCCAGAGTCAGCCACTACACTCACCAGACAATGGAGGACTCCTCACTAGATGGGAAGAAACAGCCTGGGCTCCAGAGTCGGCCACCTGTCCATGCACAGAAGAGGAGAGGTCTCAGGAAGCTTTGGGGTGGTCTGCGACCCTAGCTCTTTCTGTAACTAGTTGTTTGGCATGTGCCCAGTCATGAGGGCCCTTCACGACTGGATTTGAGGAACACAAAAAGGTCAACTTGTTTTGGGGATTGTCTGTTGTTTTCCATAACTAATGTATGGAAACAGATTTCTCCAAAACAGAGCTGGATGAATGCCTCAGGAGGCTCATGGAACCTGTTCCAGGACTTGGTGACCATTGTTTGTGTCCATGTCCAACTGAGTTCAGATTTAATATTTAACTTTTCCTCCACATTCAGTTTCTTTAAATAGGCATCAACTTCATTTTGAACAACTGTGTGATATTTTACTGACTCTTAATTTATTGAATTCTTCCGTTGTTTATATTAATAATTACACAAGTTATTGCCAGGTTTTTTCTATTTTAAACATAGTTTTTATAAACCCATTTTGTAAACTAATGCAGGAACAGAAAACCTAGTATCACATATTCTTACTTATAGGTGGGAGCTAAACAGAGAGAACATATGGACACACAGAAGAGAACAACAGATGCCAGGGCCTACTTGAGGGCAGAGGATAGGAGGAAGGAGAGGATCAAAAACCTACCTATCAGGTACTATGCTTATGATCTGGTGAGGAAATAATGTGTACACCAAATCCCTATGGTATGCAATCTACCTGTCAATAGAGAATACCTACTTAGAAAACCTGTTCTGCAAACACGAAGAATCTAATAGTAATCCAATAATCTCTCATATGTTGAATGTTATGACTAAAGGACAAATATATCAAAATAATAATAACTAAGGCAATTTGTTAAGAGGTAGGCAATTCAACAAAATTCAAACTGTGGGCAGATGGAGTTAAAATGCAGAGGATTTTTTTTAACATTTTTCCCTTTTTCCCTTTTTTGTGATGAACGTTCATTTGTTATCTGTTCATAATAACTTGTTGGAACTATAAGATATTTTTGTAAGCCTCATGGTAACCACAGAGCAAAAATCTATAATATATACATTGAAAATAAAAAGCAGATAATTAAAACATAGTATCAGGAAAAACATCACGTAATCACAAATGAAGACAGTAAGAAAGAAGGAAAAGATAAAAGGAGTTATAGCACAACCAAAAAACAAGTAGCAAAATGGCAATAGTAAATTCTTATCTATCAATAATAACACTGAATGTAAATGGACTAAATTCTTCATTTAAAAGACATTGAGCAGTTGAATCCAAGGTAGAGCCAACTATATGCTGCCTACAAGAAACTCATTTCAGCTATAAGAACACACACAGACTGAAACGAAAAAATGAATAAAAAATCATGCAAATTGAAACTACAAAAGAGTAGGAATAGTTACACTTCTATGAGATAAAATAGCCTTAAAGTCAAAACTGTGAAAAGAGACAAAGAAAGTTATTATGTAAGGACAAAAGAATATCAACTCAGCAAAAGGATACAATTGTAAATATATATGGATTCAGCCCCAGAGCAACAAAATATAGAAAGCAAATACTAATAGATCTAAATAGAGAGATAGACTGCAATATAATAATAGACAGGTTTTAATACCCTACTTTCAGTAATAAACAGATCACCCAGACAGAAAACCAGCAAAGAAATGTTAGTGTTAACCTACACTCCAGGCCAAATAGACCTAAGAGTCATTTATAGAACATTAAATTCAACAGCTGCAGAACACACATTTTCATGATCAGCACTTGGAACATTCTCCATGATAGATCATATATTTGGCAACAAAAGTCTCAACAAATTCAAAAAGCTAAATCATATCAAGTAGCATTTTTCCCCCACTGGATTTTTAAAATTAATTTTTATTTTTATTTTAAGTTCTGGGGTACATGTGCAGGATGTGTAGGTTTGTTACATAGGTAAACGTGTCATGTACCATTGTGGTTTGCTGCACCTATCAACCCATCACCTAGGTATTAAGCCAAGCATGTATTAGCCAGTTTTCCCAATGCTCTACTTCCACCCCTTGACAGGTACCAGGGTGCGTTCTTCCCCTCCCTGTGTCCATGTGTTCTCATTATTCAGCTCCCACTTATAAATGAGAACATGTGGTGTTTGGTTTTTCTGTTCCTGTGTTAGCTTGCTGAAAAGCATGGCTTCCAACTCCATCCATGTCCCTGCAAAGGACATGATCTTATTCCTTTTTATGGCTGCACAGTATTTTATGGTGTATGTGTACCATATTTTCCTTATCCAGTCTATCACTGATGGGCATTTGGGTTGATCCCACTGATCATTAGAGAAATGCAAATAAAAACCACAATGAGATACCATCTCATGCCAGTCAGAATGGCGATTATTTAAAAGGCAAGAAACAACAGATGCTGGTGAGGTTGTGGAGAAATAGGAAAACTTTTACACTGTTGGTGGGAATGTAAGTTAGTTCAACCATTGTGAAAGATGGTGTGGCGATTTCTCAAAGATCTGGAACCAGAAACACTATTTGACCCAGCAACCCCATTACTGGGTATATACCCAAAGGAATATACATCATTTTATTACAAAGATACATGAATTTGCATGTTCACTGCAGTGCTATTCAAGTGTCTTTTTCTTTCTTTTACCATGATGTACTAAACTAGAAACAAATTAGAAAAGGTAGTTTGAAAACTATACAAATACATAGCAATTAAGCAACATGCTCCTGACTGCAGAATGAGTCAGTGAACAAATTAAGAGGAAAATTTAAAAATTTCTTAAAACGAATGAAAATGGAAATACAACATACCTAAACCTATAAGATGCAGCAAAAGCAACACACAGAGGAAAGTTTATAGCAATAAACATCAAAAAAGCGAAAAATATGTCAAATAAACAGCCTAACAATGCATCTCAAGGCACTAGAGAAGCAAAAACAAACCAAGCTCAAAGTTAGTAGAAGGAAATAAATAATAACAATCGAAGCAAAAATAAACGAAATTATAGCTAAAACAAAATGCAAAATATTAACTGAACAAAAAGTTTTTTTTTAAATAAAACTTTAGCTAAATCAACTCAGAAAAAAAGAGAAACAACCCAATTAAATAAAGTTAAAAACAAACAAAAAGACATTACAACAGATACCACAAAAATACAAAGGATAATTAGAGACTATTTGAACAACTATATGTCAACAACTTATAAAACCTAAAAGAAAAGAATAGGCCGGGCATGGTGGCTCAGGCTTGTAATTTCAGAACTTTGGGAGGCCAGCGTGAGCAGATTGCTTGAGCCCAGGAGCTTGAGACCAGCCTGGGCTACATGGCAAAACCCTGTCTCTACAAAAAATACAAAAAAAAAGAAAGAAAAAAAAAAGAAATTAGCTGCACGTGGTGGATATGTCTGTAGTCCCAGGTACACGTGAGACTGAGGTGGGTGGATTACCCGAGCTTGGGAAGTTGAGGCTGCAGTGAGCCGTGATTGCGCCACCGCACTCCAGCCTGGTGAAAGAGTGAGACCTTGTCTCAAAAATAATAAAGTAAAATAAAAACTTCTTGGACTCATACAGCTTACCAAAATTGAACCATCAAGAAACAGAAAGCCTGAACAGAACAATAGCAAGTAACAAGATCAAAGCATTGCATATCAATACAAATACAATTATTGTATATACAGTTGTGTATATCAACAATTAAAAATGTATATAAAATTTTCTAAAAATCAAGGAATTTAACCATGTTAACAGATTAAAGTAGAAAATGTATATGACTTTCAGTGGATGTAGAAGTAGCACTTGACAAAGTCATCACACATGCAACTTAAAAACTCTCAGAAAACCAAAAATAAAAGGAAATGTCCTCCATTGATAAAGGACAATTACAAAAAGCTTACAGTCACTATCTTAATAAACAGTGAAATACTGAATGCTTTTTCCTTAAAATGTGGATTTGAACGAGCAGGTCCACTCTTAACTTTCCCATTCATCACTGGATTAGAAGTATTAGCCAGGGAGGCCGAGACGGGCGGATCACGAGGTCAGGAGATCAAGACCATCCTGGCTAACATGCTGAAACCCCGTCTCTACTAAAAAATACAAAAACTAGCCGGGCGAGGTGGCGGCGCCTGTAGTCCCAGCTACTCGGGAGGCTGAGGCAGGAGAATGGCGTGAACCCGGGAGGCAGAGCTTTCTGTGGGCCGAGATCGCGCCACCGCACTCCAGCCTGGGCGACAGAGCAAGACTCCGTCCCAAAAAAAAAAAAAAAGAAGTATTAGCCAATGTAATAATGCGTTAAAGATAAAAAATACGTATTGGAAAGGCAGAAGGAAAACCGTGCTGACTCACAGATGACAAATTATGTACATACGAAACCCTTAGAAATCTAAAAAGCAACTTTAGAAGTAATTACTGAATTGGTCATGGTCAAAATACAAAGACAATATAAAAATCAACCATCTTAATGTATATTTGCAACAACTGGAAAGTGAAATTAGAAGTGTCATTTAAAATATAATGAAAACAATGGAAAATTCTTAGAGAATAGTGGACTGAAATAAACTGCAAACTACAAACCACTGCTGAGAGAAATAAAAAAACACCCACGTAAATTCAAAGTTACAACTTTCTCTCATGTTGGGAGACACATTGCTGGTAAATGTCCAGAATCTCCAAATGAGGCTCTATATGTATATATTCAATACATTTCCAAGTATCTCCAAATGAGGCTCTATATGTATATACTCAACACATTTCCAACTTAAGTCACAGATAAATTTTTTGAGACTATTGACAGATTGATTCTAAAATATATTTGTCTATAATTTATCATCATTACCACACTCTTCCTGATACTTCTTGAAGTTAGAATAAGTCTTTCAAATGTACACATATTTTCCAAGATGGTTTTGAGTATTATTTTATATGTATTTTAATTTTCAAACAGATCCATGAAACAGCAGAGAGTCCAGAAAGAGGCTGATACATTTATGATCAAGTTGTTGTCAAGGAAGACATCAAAGCTATTGAAAAATCTCTTCAAAATATTATGTTGGAAAAACTGTATATCCATATTGGAAAAAACTATTAATTACTACCTCATACTGTACACAACATTTAATTTGAGAGAAATCATAGAGTTGAGCATAAAATGTAAAATTCTAAGGTTTTAGAAGAAAGCAGTGGGGTATGCAAAAACTTCTTTTGAAGACACAGAAAGCACTAATCTTCACCAAAATGATAAAATTGACAGGATATTAAAAATATATGCGTATCAATGGACGTGTTGAAGAAAATAAAAAGGCAAGCCACTGTGGGAAAATATTATTAACACATGTGTATTTAATCATGGATTTGTGTTCTAAATGTATATTGAATTCCTGCAATACAATAGCAATGACAACAAATCAAGTTAAAAGATGGAAAAACAGACTTGAAAGACACTTAACAAAACATAATATACAAATGTCCAATAAACAATGAAATAAAGCTTATTTATTTCATTTATTAAATGAAATATTCATTTCTCTTATTGAAATAAGAGAAAAATAGTTTCTGTTTCTCCTCACATTGCCAGTTCTTCTGAACTTGCAGATGTCAGGAGTTTTAACATGTCTTGAATTTATAAAGTGGGTTAATGCATCTTAGAAATGAAGTTCAGTAGAACTGATGTGAAGATTCCCTTAATGCTTTCAAAGCAGCTCATTCTTCCCTCCGGTCTGTGGGGGATGCAGCTGGCCAAGCTTCATCCTTGCAGTTATTTACAGTCAGAGATCCACACTCTAACTGGGTCTCAGGATCATTCCATGAGAAGACCACCATTTGCTTCCCCTTCTTTGGAAATGTATTTCCGGATCTCCTCAAATTGTGTTATTTCTTCTCATTAATTAAACTGATTATCTTCTAAACACCAGGAAGACCTGGTGCAGAAAAACGTGTCCTATTGAAGTCAGATTTTGTTTGTGATCCTGAGGTTTGAACAGTTCCTCACAGAGCAGGCTTAGATCCTGAAACTCTGAGCCATCAGAGCTCAACATTTTCCTGCTTTTGGTGATCTGATAACCCAGAGGATTCTAAGGTCCTCTCAACTTTCCCAAATTCCACATGTATATCAATGACACGTGATGATCCTTTGGCAAAAATTCAAAGTCAATTCCTGTTTTAGTAAATTTGTTTTGCTCCATGCGATTTATCCAAGATGGAAACCTTTCCATTTATTTGCACCTTCTTCAGTTTCTTTAATCGATGTTTTTTAGTTTTCAGTGTACAGATCTTTTACTCCCTTAGTTACATTTTTTGCTAAGGTTTTTAAATGTTATCATAAATGGGATTGTTTTTCTTAATTTTTTTGACAGCTAGATCATTATTATTATTTTATTTATTTATTTATTTTGAGATGGAGTCTTGCTCTGTCATCTAGGCTGGAGTGCAGTGGTGCGATCTTGGCTCATTGCAACCTCCGCCTCCCGAGTTCAAGCGATTCTCCTGCCTCAGTCCCCTGAGTAGCTGGGATTACAAGTGCATGCCACCATGCCTGACTCATTTTTGTATTTTTAGTAGAGACGGGTTTCACCATGTTGGTCAGGCTGCTCTTGAACTCCTGACCTCATGATCCACCCACCTCGGTCTCCCAAAGTGCTGGGATGACAGGTGTGAGCCGCCACTCCCGGCCAGGTCATTATTTATGTATAAAAATATTACTGAGATTGGTTTGTTGATTTTGTATTCTATAATTTTACTGAATTTGTCTATTATTATGGTATAAATTTTTATGTAGTATTTGTGTGCTATTCCAACATCCTTACTGCAGTGCCTGTGGACAGGTCATGGCTACCCCAGGCATTCCCCAACCACAGACAGTTTTTAATTGTGATTCCCTACCACCAGACCCACAACACATCATCTATTTCAGTCCCCCTCTGATCTTTGCCATCACACACACACACATACACACACACACATCTGTTAGATAGAAATTAGTCAAAAGTGGAGTTTTGCTTGGATGTCAAATTGTTAACATGAAGCTTACCATTCATCCCATCTCTTCATAGGCACGAGTTAGGGTAAATCAAATTTTGTTTGGCAGTGACACAAACATATTTTGTCTCTTGAATGTAAGCAACGATTACCTGGGTGTTTTTATAAGATTTAACATGTACAAATAGAGCATGCATGCCCACCTTGGCCTCCCAAAGTGCTGGGATTACCAGCGTGAGCCACCACACCCAGGCGCTTCGTAACTTCTCTAAGTGTTGTTTCTTTCTCTCTAAAAGGAAAATTAATTGTCTCAAAGCTGTTTTAGGTATTACCTGAGAGGATGCATGAAAAGCCACTTCATAGTGCACCACACATGGTAATTATTAACAGATCATCCCTGTCTTGCTCCTTTCCAGATTTCTAAATCTAAAGTATTTTCAGCAGCTCATGGATCTTCTGCAAGAGTCTAATGCTTTATATTTATGTTCTAAAAGAATTTACAAAAGCTGTTAAGTTATCCACATTGTATCAACTCTGAGACATACATTATCACTAAACATAAATGTAAATGAATCTCCTTTCAATTGATAATATAGAGGTCTTCCCCATATTAGAAAAAAATGTATAAATGTGTTTGTAAATATATATGTACACTTATACACACATACACAAATTGTATATGTATATAATATACAATGTATACCTTTCATTCTATATATGTGTGTGTGTGTCTGTATACATACATACATATATATACACACACATACACATATAGCATACATTAAGGTTATTTGAATGTTTGTCATTGTAGTCTGTTCTTATATTTACCAAAATACATTAAACCAAAAACTATGTGTTTAATAAAATATTGATTTCAATAAAGAAGAATAAATGCATCTTTGGATTCAGATAAATGGGCCTCTGTTTCAAATGTTCAGAATATTGAACATTTGAATATTCAATGGTTTAGCTGTAGTCTTCAGACTAAGTTATATAGCCCTGTGGAGTAACAGTGTAGCTCACGGTATGATTTAAAACTGTTTATCTATGTATATATCTGCAATCGCCCACACACATAATCTTTATCTAATGTACAGTGAAAAATCTCATTTCCAAACACACTCTCTTTTGGTTTTCATTTTTATTGGCACATATTTGATTATCCCAGCCATTAATTCATTAGATGATCAGAAGCTTCAGGATAACCTCTGGGTCTATGCACAATTCTAGGTTTTTATATAAATATTATAGATTTTATAGCAACTAAATGAGATAAGCAGTATTTGAATTTCTATAGATGAAAAAACTAAAGCATACAAAATATAATGCCTTGTGCAAGGTCAAGCAACTATTAATTAATTTACAAATTAAGATGTGAACTAAAATGTGTCTTACTCCAAAAGTGGTTATTTACATCACTGTATCTCTCTTCAGCACTAGGGAGCCATGATAAGCTATAAGTTTTATGGAGATGGAATAGATATGTTTGTAAAATTGTGGCTTCAGTTTTCCATCTTTTTGTATCATTCATTCACCCAAGCAGCCTGTAAAGAAAACAAGAATGTATCTTGGAAACTTCAGGAGCTTTCATGCTTTCTTCCTGCATACAATATTTCCCCCTGTGTTTGCCTTCTCTTCAAAATAAGAGAAATACCAATTCATAAACTAAATAAAAGTCATTAGAAGCTAAATTTAGAACTTCATGAAGCCTCTTGGGTGCTGATCTCAAGGGATAAAACGGTGCCATGTTAAAGGCCTGCCCCTTTGTATTATCAAAATAAATAAATCTAACCAAATACTCCCCCTTGTGAGATACTGTTATTCTCTGTTGAAAGAAACACACGTGTCTATATCTCATTTTTCTCTTTTTCACTCTTGACTAGAAATGGGAATCAATGCATAGGTCCATCTATGTTTTTGTCATTGGATATTCAGGAAAGAGAAAAATCACAGGTGGCAAAGGTCTCAGAAAAGGGTGTGTATTCATACTTTTTTTTCTTTGTTTTAGTGAAGACATACCTAATGTATAATCCTTTGGGTTGTAATGCATGAAAGTTTTTTGATGAAGCTGTTAAGCCTTTCAAAGATGGACTAACATTTTCCAAATCCGAGTTGAGAAAATTTTGAAATTAAGATGATGTGCTGCAAATGAGAATATAGAATTTAAAAAATATCTTCCAAAACTCATATATTCATTGTATAATCAAATGATTTCTCCAGAATTTTTCTTTCATTTGTGGTTTCCATAAGCAGTCTTTTGCACCAACTCTGTGCAAACTACATGCACCAACTCTGTGCAAACTATATGTGTTATATCCTAAGGATTCAATATAATAAATCGCAATTCTTTCCTAAAATTTCACTAACTACAATGAAGTAGACCAAGAAAAAGGGAAATTGTTATGCTTGTCATGAAAGGAATATTGTACAGTGAGTATGAGATTAATAAAAACGACGTAACTGATAGTGCCTATGGGGTAAGGAAATTGTCTTTGAAAGAGTGCTTCTCCCTCAAAGGCATGCAAATACAAGAGTGTGTAGTTTCTTTTCCGCACAGATTTTATCCTGACATGCTTCAAATTGGGTAAAAGGGGGTGCGTGGAACTTAATTAAAGTTGACAGGAATCAGAGGAAGATGAATGTAATCACTAATGTTAGTGAGGCTTCTGATTAAGTTGGAATCCAAGACATTGATAATAGAAACAAATATACTGCATTGTGTTCTCTAGGGTTAATCAGCTGTCTTAGCATAAAACCAGAACATGTATATTATATGGTGTTACATTATGTTATTTTCATTAGGATCCTTGTCGTAAAAATCAGTAAAATAGAAGTCCTAGATAACTCTTGGAATATTGTGAGAAAATAATGATACTTGGACTAAAAATCCCAAATCTCTTCCCACTTCTACAACGTGCCCCTTACTTGATAGCCATATGACTTAAGCAACATAAACTGAAATAATGTAAGTTTGAAAAGACTAGAAAGGCCTCAGGTGTCAAAGAGAATGGGAAGGTATCACAAATTTTGCTTCAGTTAGAAAAACACTTTGGTCCTAAATTGTGCACAGCACCTGGATCATAGAAATTGCTCAATAAATGTTTGCTGAAGGAAAATATGGATTACATGGATGACGTATGTTTGCTTGCTTATTGTAATAAAAAATTTGTATAATTTGACCATTTTTATAACTAAAAGGAAGGTATAAATGGGATTGATACAGAAATGACAACTTGGAGAGTACAGTGAGGGACATCAAGATACAAAACACTCTGAAAAATGTTGACAGGTATGGGAGAATACTGGCACCTTCTAGAGAATGTAGTATACCCAAGATGCCATAAGGAAGGGTCCTGAAAGCACAGGCCACAAGCAGTGGGCTCTCGATAACTTACTACACATGTCAGAGGCTCCACCAAATGACCATCAGAGACCAAAACAGCAATGGTCAACCCAAGGAACAGAGGTGAGCTTGCAATTATCAGTGACCAAATACGTTAAAAGAAAAGAAAGCTAACATGAGGATATCTTCCATCACAAGTATAAGCATCAGATTAGGAGGAAAATTATTTATAAAAGGTAACTATTTCTACTGGGTAAGAGTAAATAGCTTGACTACTAAAAAATAACAAATAACCTTACATATAAAGTCGATATGAATTACATGATTACTATAGACAAGGCAAAATAACCCAATTAAAATGGTTATTATTCACATAATTTGCATTTTCTTTTGAAGGAAGAAATCAATCTTGAAAGAAGTTGATACTGACGTATCCAGCATGTCTATGTGACTATGAAGACAGACTATCATAAACACAAGATATAACTGGCAAGCATTCAAGCAAGCACGAGTTTGGATGGAACTTATCTGCATGCGCACGCACACACAAACACACACACACACTCTCTCTCTCTCTTTCTCGCTTTCTCTCTCTCTCAAAAGAAACTGGACACTGCTGGATTTTATAATTTAATAATTTCTTTTTCTAGATTTCTTGGGAACATGGAAAAAAGAAATCTAACAGTCGTCAGGGAATTTATCCTTCTGGGACTCCCTAGTTCAGCAGAGCAGCAGCACCTCCTGTCTGTGCTTTTTCTCTGTATGTATTTAGCCACCACCTTGGGGAACATGCTCATCATCGTGACCATTGGCTTTGACTCTCGTCTCCATTCCCCTATGTATTTCTTCCTTAGTAACTTGGCCTTCGTTGACATTTGTTTTACGTCGACTACTGTCCCCCAAATGGTAGTGAATATGTTGACTGGCACCAAGACTATCTCTTTTGCAGGCTGCCTCAGTCAGCTCTTCTTCTTTGTTTCTTTTGTGAATATGGACAGCCTCCTTCTGTGTGTGATGGCATATGATAGATACGTGGTGATTTGCCACCCCTTACATTACACTGCCACAATGAACCTGTGCCTTTGTGTCCAGCTAATGGCTGGACTGTGGTTTGTTACTTGCCTCCATGCCCTCCTGCATACTGTCCTAACAGCACGGCTGTCCTTCTGTGCCTCCAATATCATCCATCATTTCTTCTGTGATCTCAACCCTCTCCTGCAGCTCTCTTGCTCTGATGTCTCCTTCAATGTAATGATCATTTTTACAGTAGGAGGTCTATTGGCTATCACGCCCCTTGTCTGTATCCTCATATCTTATGGAATTATCTTCTCCACTCTTCTGAAGATCACCTCTACTCAGGGGAAGCAGAGAGCTGTTTCCACCTGTAGCTGCCACCTGTCAGTGGTGGTGGTGTTTTATGGCACAGCCATCGCTGTCTACTTCAGTCCTTCATCCTCCCATATGCCTGAGAGTGACACTGTGTCAACCATCATGTATTCAGTGGTGGCCCCGATGCTGAATCCTTTCATCTACACCATAAGGAACAGGGATATGAAGAGAGGACTTCAGAAAATGCTTTTCAAGTGCACAGTCTTTCACCTCAGTGACTGAATTCAATAATACTAATGTGGTGATAAGAAAGTGTGACTAGATGCTCACAATAACAGTGAGAAGAGAAACCAACTGCTATTAAATGTCTCCCTTATGCTGGAAATTGTAAGTACTTTATGTGAATTATCACATTAAATCCTCTGAGTAAATATCTAAAAACTATATAGCATTCTTTATACAGAAAGTGAATCTTAGGGAAGTTAAATAGTCTGCATACAACCCATAGCTGATAAATAGTTTCTGACTCCCGTACAAATATACCTTAGTGATGAAAATCTCTGTGATATAGTTCCCAAATGCTACATATTAAGATAAATTTTCCTAAACTTCTTGTCTGTGAGTTCAGATTTAGAATTAAAGGAGCATAAATTCTAAGTTCTCACATTTTAAACAGTGAGTCTTCTTAAAAAAATCACTAAAATAATTTATTTAAGTTTTAAAGTATGTATGCTTTCCTCCAATCCCCTCTCACTTCAAATACAGTCAGTGATTTTATTCTATTGACTCATGTCCTTGTCATGCGTGTCCCTAACTGGTCTCAGGCATGGAGGAACTCAGAACTTCCCAGCCACCTTTATAGGGCAGGGGCTAGCTGATCTCCTCCAACAACTAGGAGGGCTTTGGGTATACAACATTTTTAGAGAAGAGATCAGGTTCTCAGTTGCATTTTTCATATGGGGAATAGATTAACTTCTTTCAAAACAAAGCCTCATGCCCAATCCCTTGGGTTTTATTTTGTCTTGCTTTCCTAACAAAAAATTAACATACCGTATGCAAAAATAATTATATTTGAGGTCATTCAATTAAATAGATTCCATTTAAGATATTAACAATCCAATCCAATCTAGTTGTTTATTCAACCTATTCCGGTTCCTTTCTACAATTTTATATCTGAGAATGAACTAAGATCACTTCTGCCTGTCCTTTTCTAGAATTAAAATATCTGCTCCTAGACTTCTGTAATTTCTTGAATGAACACATGTGTAATATTTAAAACCTTTATAAACACACACAGGCACCCTTTCTCAAGGAAGACCAAATACATACATACATAAGAAAATTTAAGTCCACTCAGGGAAAAAAAAGTTTCTTTAAAAAAGCAAAAATGTTGATATAGATATTTTAGCTCTTCTAACATGTATACCTAATTTATAATGCCAAATAGGGTAAAAAAATTACCTATTAGGTGCTATGCTTATTACATGGGTGATGAAATAATATGTACACCAAACTCCTGTGACATGCAATTTACCTGCACAAATCTGCACAGCTACCCCTGAATCTAAAATAACAGTTTAAAAATGTAGATTCTCAGAATATAAATAAATAAAAGTATTGGTGAAGTAAATTGTAACTTGAGTTTTACCCAATAAAAATGGATATTTGCTTCATGTGTCTGTAGTTAAAAGATGATGTCACAAAAGTGAATTCAATCCCTCACTAGAGTGTAGGTGTAGAAAACAGTTTAAGATTACAAGTTTTGGTGCAGGACACTGCTAGGGTTTGGAGACTGTCCATGTTAGGCTTTCAAATATCCCCCAGGCCAGTCTCAGGTTGGGCAGCCTACTACCCCCATGACATCCAATAATATATCGATAATGGTGATTTTATCCAGTAAGGGTAATATTATACTCTTCATTCTTATCATCTTTTCTGTCTTACCTGAGTTAGTCTACTTCTCTACATTAATTTGTGTTTTCTTTTATGAGATTTAAATCCTTAAAATGTTCATTACAGAATCATAGTAAAGGTCAAATCAGGTGGTAGCTTTCCAGAATGAAAATAGTGATGTAAGTCTAATTGTTTGACTCCTTTCTCCTCTAAATAACCAAAATGGCACAACCATGTAAGAGGGGAAATGCTATATCCTCCCCTCAATAACATTTTGTAAAATTTCACCTGCTGGTGATGATAAACTTGAGCAAAAACATGAAACAATGGAAGCCCATAAAAGCTCAGATTCCATCATTCACTTAACAGCAAAGTAGAGGATGCTGCTCCTAAATGTCCTGCTCCTAGCCTTACAGGTTTTATTTCTAAACTTAGGTTTAGAAAAGAAAGGAAGAGAAGAAAAGAAATAGAAAGAGGCATGTGTGGGCAATAAGAAAGGAAGAAGTGATAGTGAATGCTGGCAGTGGAGGTACAGCAGTCCCCAGCATATATTACTGTACTCCTTCTTAGACGGAAGAGGTAAATGGACACTAAGATGATGTTTGGGAGCATGAACCTGGGGTTTCATAATACATTTGGTACGCTTTAAAATTGGCATGGAATGCAAAATCATATTTTGCAACTGATAAATTGGACACTCAATATTTGAGACATCATATTTTACTACTATTTCTTTTCTTTTCTTTTTTTTTTTTTTTTTTTTTTTTTTTTTTTTTTTTTTTTTTTTTTTTTGAGACAGAGTCTGGCTCTGTCGCCCAGGCTGGAGTGCAGTGGCCGGATCTCAGCTCACTGCAAGCTCCGCCTCCCGGGTTCACGCTATTCTCCTGCCTCAGCCTCCCGAGTAGCTGGGACTACAGGCGCCGCCACCTCGCCCGGCTAGTTTTTGTATTTTTAGTAGAGACGGGGTTTCACCGTGTTAGCCAGGATGGTCTCGATCTCCTGACCTTGTGATCCGCCCGTCTCGGCCTCCCAAAGTGCTGGGATTACAGGCTTGAGCCACCGCGCCCGGCCCCGGCTAGTTTTTTGTATTTTTCAGTAGAGACGGGGTTTCACCGTGTTAGCCAGGATGGTGTCGATCTCCTGACCTCGTGATCCGCCCGTATTCTAAAGACAGAAATCTATCCCCATCAGTGATAGACTGGATAAAGAAAATGTGGCACATGTACACCATGGAATATTATGCAGCCATAAAAAACAATAAATTGAAGCTGAAAACCATCATCCTCAGCAAACTGACACAGGAACAGAAAACCAAACACCGCATGTTCTCACTCATAAGTGGGAGTTGACCAATGAGAACGCATGAACACCGGGAGGGGAACATCACACACCCGGGCCTGTGGGGGGTGGGGACAAAGGGAGGGAGAGCATTAGGACAAAATACTTGATGTATGCGGGGCTTAAAATCTAGATGACAGGGAGAAAGGTGCAGGAAACCACCGTGACACATGTATACCTATGTAACAAACCTGTACTTTCAGCACATGCATCCCAGAAGTTAAAGTAAAAAATATATATATATTTTATCCCAGAACTTAAAAGTTTTATGTGTGTGTGTGTGTGTGTGTGTGTGTGTGTGTGTGTGTGTGTGTATGAATGAATGAAAGAAATCTACCTTCATGATGCACAGCTTAGTTAGGGAAGACAGCAGATATCAAAGACTTAGAGAGAGAATGTCGAATCACAGTCGAAATAAGCACCATCACAGGCCAATGGGGCGGGGAGAGCATCTAAGCAGAGAATTAGAGCTCCTCTGCAGCATTCTTAGGCCTAGGTGATCTGGACTACGTGCACCACAACAGGAAAATAATCATCACTGTAGGAAGGCAAAGGAGACTTAAAATCACAGGGAGTTGCATATCCAGACGTTGTAAGATCTGAAATTGTTATTGGGAGTAACCTCGATTTTCTTGGCTGTTGTTTTTGCGTCTCTAAACATATCTAATAGCTTAGGCATGTGATAGAAAGGCCCTGTAGCTACGTTCTCTTCATGCCAACGGTCAAGCAAAGCTTCGTCTCCCTGTGTGTGTTTTCAGCCTCTCAAAATTTTGCCCAGCCTTTACCCCTCTGCCCAAGCTTTTCCCTTATGTGTTTCAGGACACAGTTCACTGTAGTTTCCCTCCTAGATGAGGCTCTCATCTTCTCCCAGCCTTCACTGGTTTTGTTTAGTTTTGCTTTCCTCTCAGCCTGGTTCTGGTCTTTCTCTCTCTTTTTCAGGTTTATTCCTCTTCATCCTGTCAAATACAGCTTAGATATTTCCCTTTCCAAAAAAGATTATATTGCCTCCCTATACCCAAATTTATCCTAAGCTCTTTAGTGTGAGTACTTTTACTCAGTGCACCCAGGAACTTGTTTTAATATTTTAAAATATATGTATTGATATATAGTAAAGTTGAGTTTTAATATATTTGTCTCTTTCCAGATGACAAGGATGCACACTATGCTAGGAAATGTTAGTAGATTTGGGAAAGAAAAGAGGAAAAGAGACTTGTTTGGTTTTAGTTTTGTCTTATTGGTGTTGTGAAATTCACATAACATGAAATCAACCATTATAGCTTGTACAATTCAGAGGTATTTAGTACATTCACAAGGTGTGCAACTATCACCTCTATCTAGTCCCTTTAATTTGAGAATTGATTCTACATGTCATCTCACATAGCATTTCAGATATCACCTTTGTTAAGAATGACCATACATTTGGTTTTTCTGGGAATGTCCACGTTTTTCTCCAATGTCCCAGCATCCTGTCCAGCTGTCAGAAACAAAGGAGCTCCCACTAGGGTGATACATACAAGGCATACTTCTTCTACGAGTGGAACACTACTGGCCTTACCACACACTCGATCTGGGCATAAGGGCACTTCTCAGTAGCACTCCAATGAGTGCCACCACATTTTTCATGAGAACTCTTACTCTAGATGCCCAATATTATAGCCAGACTGTGTAACCATATGGTTTAGATGATTATGAAAAGCTGATGTTGTATGTGAGAATAACTCTTCTAATTTGAAAGATGCTATCTACTAATTTGTAGTTCCCTGAGTGCCATCTTCATATCCTTATTTCTTAGGCTATAGATGAAGGGATTCATGATGGGTGGCATCACAGTGTAGAACACTGAAACCAGCAAATCCAAGGGTGATGGAGATTTAGGCAGAGGGCGTAAATAGGCAAAAAACCCAGAAGAGAGAAATAAAGTCACAACAATGAGATGAGGCAGGCATGTGGAGAAAGCTTTGGACTTGCCTTTTTTGGAGGGCATCCTCAGCACAGTGGAGAATATGTGAATGTAAGAAATGTCAATAAACACAAAACAGCCAGAGTTCAACATGAGGCTGAGCCCAATAATTACTAATTCACCAATGTTATAAGAACAGGCAAGGGAGAGCAGTTGTGGGACATCACAAAAGAACTGATGAACTTCAGGAGACCCACACATGGGTACAGAGAAGGTGCAAGCTGTGTGCAGGATTGCATTGAGACCTCCATCGACCCATGAAGAGACAGCCATCTGCACACAGACTTCATTACTCATTTTGACCTCATATCTGAGCGGGTGGCAGATGGCAACATAGCGGTCATAGGACATGACTGTGAGAAGAGCTACTTCTGTAGTGGCTAAGAGAAAAAAGAAAAAAACCTGACACACACATCCAAGGAATGAAATGGTGTTGCAATTCATCAGGGAGTTTGTGATGGACTTAGGAACAGTGATGGAAATGAGACACAGATCCAGGAAAGATAAGTTCTTCAGGAAAAAGTACATGGGCGTGTGGAGCCGATGATCCTTGATGATGAGAGTCATGATGAGAAGATTCCCCATCAGTGCCACCAGGTAAATTAGCAAAAAGAGCACAGAATGTAGGATCTGGGTCTCCCGAATGTCAGAGAACCCCATGAGGAAGAATGTTCTCCCAAAGGTGAAGTTGTTCATTTCTTTGGACATTTTACCAGTTGCTGTAAAAAATAAAGTAAGCAGTTTTAGACTTGGACAAAAGGGTTTACTGTTTTATTTCCTTCACTTCTCTTTCTCCCACTCACATGTGCATCTGCCAAAAACTTCAAGATCATATCAGACATCACCAAGGAACAAGGAGGACTTTAACAAATAGCATTTCCTCTGCTCATCGAATCTTCATTCTTATGCCAGTCAGGAAAAATTGTGAAAAACTTTGTAATAAGAAAATAACAACAGTGAAAAATACTAAGTGTCCTGTCTAGTTGTATTTTATTATCTTTGAGCTACTTTACAGTTCTGGAAGTTGTAGGAATCTGTTAATATGCAAATTAGTCTTGCTCATAAAAATACAAATTATATTCTGATGTAATGTGATTGATTATTGTTCTATAGGTAGACCTATTTTACATCTATTTGTAAATTTATTTCAGCTTTCTTTATCTGCCCTTATATGTGTGGTATTTTGATTTCTCTTCTGAACCAGTTAGAATATCTTGCAAATTCCCCTATTAATTATTGAGTTAAATAAAATCTTTGACCTGTGTTTGTTTTATATTTATATGAGACTCATGATTTTATCCTCTTTAAAAAAAAATACCCTTTAACATCTGACATGGATAGTGATTGCTGACACTTACAGTCAAATTTTATGAAAAAACTTGTGAGATCTTAGAAACATCATTCCAATTTATTAGGGACACAGAAAAAATATGAGACATTTTTCATTCTTTTTATTGTATTACATTTTGTTCAAAGAAAACTTGTCCCTCAGTAGAACTGAAATATCTGAACTGTGCAACATAATATTCACATTCATTTCTTACATGTTAAAGTCTTTACCTTCTAGCAAATTTCTCAGCATTAATGCTGTCACCTTTCAGCAATTGCTCCATGTGTTTTTAGTTCAAGGCTCCTATTTAGTTAGCTGCGACAACAAGCTCTCCTTTTGGTTCATAGCTGTTTGGCCCGCTCTCCCTTTTCTTTTGTTGTTCTTCCTGCCCTGAGCTTTCACCACTGTCCATATTCCTTCCATCCTCCATGGGTTACCTCATCATCTGCATGGCTGAGAATAGCAAATTAATCCTGTATTTCTCCACCAAGCTGCTTTCTGCTCATATTTCCATTCCTTCTTCATTGTCTCAGAGAAAAAATTATTTCCTCCTTTATAAGTTTGCAGTGCAACATCTAACATTGGAAACAGTGTCATTTAATAAACCATGTTTAATGTACCCATTCGTAAGCATTGTTGAGAGGAAGTAACCTCTGCAGGATCCCATTATGAGGCTACATCAAGTAGATTTAGGATTTTACCCAGTATTTCGGATTCTAATCTAATAGCTGTTTGCTCAGTTAGTTTTTCCTAAACTATATTATTAATTTTTACAACTAAGTTTTTTTGTCTAGATCTTGATAAAATTTCTGCATCCAAGAATTTGCTCTTTATTGGTTTCCCCTCACTCTCCTTCATTTTGAACTCCATTATTCAGATAACCACATAAGATTCAACAAAGTGCTGGTGTTGGCGATAAGTGTACATGCTCAATGGAAAAAAAAAAAAAAAAACACTAGAGGCTTGTACACTATGAACGATCATTAGATGTAATTACACAACAATGAAAATTGGGTAGAATTCACTGTTTGGCCTGGGACATATTCACACTTCAGAAAATAAGTAAAAATTAGCTTTTCAAAGTCAATTACAGCTGAGATAGTATCCAGCAGAGTTCTCTTATCTCAAAAAGTATTTTCTCCTAATCTATTTATCTGGGTCTCATTGTAATTTCTCCCACTGTAAACTTCATATTCCCTAAAAGACTGCTTCACGCAGGCTGCCTGTTCACAGCAGGAGAAATCAGAAATTATATATTCTCCCTAAACTCATCTGATACGCCGTACAGTGAAACTAGCTAAGCAACCAATCAGCCAACAAACAAACACAAAATAAAATATTTTATTATCCATGATCAAATGAGTCAATTTTTTTTTTTTGATCTCTTACTGGAATTTACAACAAATATCTTTTTAACATTTATCACAATCTTCTTCACGGGCCTGACCAGTGGTTCTCAAGCTGTAGTCCTTGGCTCAGCTATGTCAGTATCATGGGAGAACTTGCTAGAAAGGCAGTCTCAAGTCCCCACCTCAGATCTGCTGAATCAGGAACTCTGGGAGTGGAGCCCAGTGAGAGGTATTCTAACCATCCCTTTAAATAATCAGGATGCATGCTAGAGTTTGAGAACCACTCGTTAGAGTGTCCCAATTCATAAAATTTCTTTCTGACTTTTGCATTTTTTTCTGTCAGAAGTGGTTGCCCCTACCCCAAAAATGCTTATGCTTTTCTTCTTTTCTACTTCTGAATTCTACTTTCTACTTTGGGAATTCCAGCAATCAAAATTAATTTAGCATCAATCCCAAATTTCCTTTGGTAATCCAGTTACTTCTAATTATTTACTACTCTGATGATACATTTTAATTTCTCAACAACTGATTTTTTCTTCCTTACAATTGTAATAAGTTTGTATGATGATGTCTGTTGGACCAGATGAGGGAAGGCACAAAGTACTTCAGAAGTTCGAGGGAATCAAGGTGAATTTGATGTGGAAATGAAATAATTAACTTTTGGAAAATGGATACTATTTAGGAAAAGAAAAGGGAACAGAGGTTTTTTAAGCAACTGTTCCTTTACAAGAACACTGTGAACATAGCAGGACCTCAGCAACCTGAGCGATGTGTAGGTAGAATGCTTTGTAGCAAAGGTTTGTGCATGTGGTGTGGGCTAGGAGGATGAGAGATTTGGAAAGGATGAGCAATGGGCTGAGAGATTTAGCTTTCACCTCGCTGACAGCAAAGGGCACTTCAGGGGTTAAGGGGGAGGTGGCATAATGAAAGTCATATTTTCTATAACTTAACTTTTCTTTATATATGGTCACTTTTGCAGAGAAGATATTTTTGAGGCAGAGAAACTAGAGAGGATATTACTTAATAGTAAACCTATGAGTTATTAAAAGAAGGTTTGAAGTAAGTGGTCATAATAGGTATGAAAGGGAAAGAGAAAACACAAACTGACATGAGAAAGAAGATGAATGGGAGGTTTGAATGTGTTCTTGAATAAAGTAAAGTAAAATCAATGTAAGAGCAAAATGCTAGATACAGAGGGGTGAATATAAATTTTTCTGCCTTTGCTTTGAAACTAAGAAGGAGATAGAAGTAGATGCTCCCAGAAAGCCTCCTATCTCTGCCTCCTTCCCACTGTGGCTCTTCTTGTTCAGACCTGTTCGTGTCCCAGACCCCAGTGCTATAGAAAACTCTTCTGTTAATTAAAGACTTGGGAGAGAGGGCCTGCAAGAGGGTGTTCTGACGTCAGTGAGGACGATCACCATAACTTATGTCTCGACATAAACTGTTTATAGATATCTTTATTTATTATGAAATACAAATGAAAACCTTACCACTAGTGTTTAGAAAGTCTTTGCATTAGCAATGCATGGTTAGAAGTGTTTATACAGGGGAAAGAATGTCTTTGCTCCTTAAAATACTAGCAGACTTCCCATAGACTGATTCACCCTGGCTTTGATGGCTATGATTGGAGTGGAAGTGGCATTTGTCTCTCTTCCCTTCCTTGGACTGCTATAGAAAGGAAGATCCCAACTATACATGTCAAAACAATGGCAAACTCTTAACCATCTCAGACCAAGGCAAGATATTAGAAAACGTTTTTTATTCCATGGTGCATATGTGCCATATTTTCTTAATCCAGTCTGTCACTGATGGACATTTGGGTTGATTCCAAGTCTTTGCTATTGTGAATAGTGCCATAATGAACATACGTGTGCATACTATGCAGCCATTAAAAAGGATGAGTTTGTGTCCTTTGTAGGGACATGGATGCAGCTGGAAACCATCATTCTCAGCAAACTATCACAAGAACAGAAAACCAAACACCGCATGTTCTCACTCATAGATGGGAACTGAACAATGAGATCACTTGGACTTGGGAAGGGGAACATCACACATCGGGGCCTATTATGGGGAGGGGGAGAGATTAGGGATGGCATTGGGAGTTATACCTGATGTAAATGACGAGTTGATGGGTGCTGACGAGTTGATGGGTGCAGCACACCAACATGGCACAAGTATTCATATGTAACAAACCTGCACATTATGCACATGTACCCTAGAACTTAAAGTATAATAATAAATAAATAAAATAAAATAAATAAATAAAATATATATATTAAAATCAAAAAAAGAAAATGTTTTTTAAATTATATTGATTCAGATAAACAAATGAACTCAAATCTCAGTTGAAATGAAATTAAAACTTGTATTTTGTTAAGCCTCTGAAAATACTTCTAGGCTTACAAATAATTTTGATGTAAACTGTCCACCTTTTTTGTTTTAAGTATCTAAGAGGTCAGATCCATGGATTATGTATAGGAGGATATATTAAGAAGTTTATACAGATCATCCTCCCACACTCTAATCCTTCAATAACAACAAGTTGTTGTTTTATTTTCTTCAGAATAAGGGACCTGAGAAGGCATGCATTTTGGCAGGATGGTCAGAGGCAGGAATGACTCATGGTCTGAGAAACGTACTCTTGGGAATTTGAGATCTAGAGCACTTACCGACACCAGCCACATTCTAAGATGTTTCCAAATATTACTGGATATAACTTACATCAATGCTCAAAACAAACCCTTGTATGCCAATTATATGGAGAAATTGGACCTGTGGGGAGCTGAAGCAATTAGCCCCTGGTCACACAAGTATGGGGGCTGGATTTGAAAACAGGTGGCCATAAACCATAGGCTTCTATGCTAGGATGTCCTATACAATGTTAAGAACACAGGCTTACTCAGCTGTATCCCAGGATGGCATCATATAAAGCTTCTGAAGAGGTGATACAGTAACCCTCCTACCTAGCATGGTACCCTTCTTTATAAAAACCGATTTCACACCTTCCTTTTTCTGAATTCCGCTAGTGGATGCCACCCATCAAAGTCCAGTGGATACCAGGGAGGTGGTGTGGTGAAGTCTCCCCCTTTCTATGGCTGTTGTGAGCTTCCAGCTAATGTCACTAACAGCTAATGTCATAACTCTCTTACTCTGTCCATGTTACTCACATTGACTCTTCTGAGCTTCAAAGTAGACCAATTATTCACAATCCAAAGACAAAAGTGAATACTTACAGAAGTTAAGACATCCAAGTAGGGTTGCAAAGAAAAGGACAGAAAAAAGTTGGAAAACAATAATGGCAGGAATTTCACTGGATTCTTTTAGCTGCAGAGATGATCATGTCCACAATCACGTCCAGACAGGGCAAGAACCATGAACTGCTGTGCCCATGGTTTTTCCCAGTTTTAAGGTGATTCTCCTAATTGGTTAAGTAAATATCCTGGGAGTAGAACCAAATTAACTACCATCCTGCCCTTGGAAAGAACAAGACTTTACAGGCGCTGCCTCATTTTATCCCCAGAGATGCAAGGCAGTCTCAAAAGACAGATTATTTCAACTTTTTAATCTAGGTCCATCCTTCCTTAACATTATGAGAGGCGAAATAAATGTCTCCTTGTTCTGATGTGCATATATTTGTCAGTCAGTCTGGGCAAGTTTTACAAAGTATACGAGCCATTTGTTTTAATTTTTTCGTCTGATGTCTTTTTATAACTTCTCGCTATATTATTCATTTTTATTGCTTTGCTTAAGTTTTCTATATATTAGAAAATTTAGGTCCTGTAGGTCTCATGCTTCTTAAATACAAAAAGAAAAAGAAAGAAAAATTAAAGCTGCTTTCTAAAACTCTTTTTGTGATTACATTTTGTCCTTGAGATTTTATTCAATCTAGTTAAATCTACTGTTCTTTTCCTTTAAGGTTTCTGGCTTTGGGGTTTTGCTTAGGGAAGATTTTTTCTCTGCTTCACTACGTTATGGTTCATACTATCAAAAAAAAAGAAAGAGCCAGAAGACACATCTTTCTATTTCCCCCCAAGCCACCATCCTTCTTTTCAACCCCTTGACTCAGTAAGAATATTTTAAATGTGTATGTTTTCATAGCATCACTGTAGAATGTTTCTTAGCTCCTTTTCCAAATGATTTAAGTAATCATTTATTAATCAGTTTTCGATATATTTTCTGTTGCATTTCATAGGTGATAATTACCTAACTAGATATAGATCACAATGGCTTTATTAATGTAATCATAGAATTATCTTATTACTTCCATATACTATTATTCTTAGTTTTCCAGGTAAGAAAGAAAAGATATTTTTATGTGAGGAGTGCTAGCCCCTTGAATTTTCAGGCCAAGAACTGCATTGAAGTGCAGTAACAGTCGTGTCTTACTCCTTCCCTTGAGCTAAATAGTTATCTCTTGAAGCCACTCTCTGCACGGGCTCTAGACTAACTGACACACGAAGTAACCATAAAATACCACACACTGAAGAGAGTAACTATTGCCCTACAGTTCCACAATGTATATCCAATGTCTCACAAATAACTTCATAATCTCCCCCTTTCCTGATTTGTTCCTTTTTCTTTAAAAACTTGAGCCTCTCCTTTGTTTTCTGAAGCACTCCGTGAGGCAACTTTAAAGTATGTCTCAGGCAGCTGTGCTCAACCTTAGCCCGTGGCTATGCAATATAGCCATGTAGCAGAACTGCACGTATACCCCTTAAGTTTAGATTAAAAAGAACAAGAAGAGACTTACATTTATGGCATATCCATCAAGATATATGAGAATGATAAAGATCTAGATCTATGGACAGTGTCCTCCACCAATAGATATCTTCCATGGCAAATTTTGATTTGGCATCTGCTTTGAAGAGGCGTAATACATCCAAAACTCTTATCCCCCACAAATAGAAGAAATTAAGAAACCTCAGAGAATTCAACCCTAACCAATTTGTCCCAAAGAAAATTAGTGTTCTTCTTAGATAATAATATTTATGCAAGTAAGTAGGAAGGTCAGAGATATACTGAGGAATGAAGACCAATAAAAATTCACAATATTTATATATTTGAAGATCCAAATGATTAATTTCCTTAATCAATAGATTTAATGTGATTACATTAGAGTAAACAAAACAAAAAATCCCAACTATATTATATGTATATGTGTGAAAATTTACAGTCTGCTCTAAAACATATATAAATTACGTGAAAAGAGCTAAAACTTTCACCACAAAGGAAAAATAATTTGCTCTATGAATATCAATATGTTACAGAATTACAATCATTACAACACTATGGTATTTGTTCAGGCATAGGCAATATAAAGGCCAAAAACTATACCATGCATATATATGACATGAGCAGTGGCCAAGGTAGAACTTCAGAGAAAAAGATGCATTTAATGTCCTTTAAATGTAATTTAAATGTCCATATGGTTAAAAATAAAATTTGATGCCTACTTTACTCAGTGTGCAAAAAATTAATTACAGGTAGATAACTGATCTAAAATTTAATGGTAAAATATAAAGCTTTTAAACACAAGATAGCAGAATATATTCAATATTTCTCATGAGGTTAGAAAAATAAACCTTCAATGAAACAGAAAAAGACCCAACCATGAAGGAAAATTTTTACCAATTACAACACACTTAAAGACTTACGTTTCCATGAAGACAGTTAAAAAGATAGGCTCTAAGATAAAAGTACAAAAAGATACAGGAAACTCGAATAACCAACAAAGGTCTCATACCCAAAATATTTTTTTTAAACTCCTATAAATCAATAATGAAAAAACTTGAAGAGGCAGCACACAAAAAAAGGCAATGCCAACAAACATTTGAAAATGTGTTCAAAATCATTAATTATGAATGAAATGCATCTTAAACACATAATGAAATGTCCCTGCAGACCCATCAGAATGGCTAAAATTAAAAGGCCTGCCAAATATCGAGTAGTCCTGAAACTGCAGAACCATAGAAATTGTCATAGATGATTGGTAGAAATAAAAGTTGGTGCAAAACTTTGTCCCTTGAGGCCAATCTCTGGCTGGGCTGGAGGGGCCAAGGTGCTCCCAGACCACTGGCAACAGCATTCTGTAGGAAATTATTGGGGACTGCCGTTACAGAAGCTCCAGTGGAGGCAGCAGGGGCATCATAGGTGGGAGGTGTTCTGGCATGGTGCCCTGCAGGTGGGGTCACTCCAGAGAGGAGTGCCATGGGTCGGGGGTGCTCTGGTAGGGGAGTTCTGCTGGGGACGCCACAGTCAGGAAGCCCTCCAGTGGAGGGCTGTGTGGCAGGAAGTGGAACACTAAACTTTCACTGGAAATAATTTGTATCTAGACTTTATGAAATTTGAAAAAAATAGATTTTCATACTCTGGTTGTTTCAAGGACACTTAAAAATGTTCCAATAAATGAATCAACTATCAATTTTTAAATGCAAATTAATTAAAAGTACTAATTTAGCTCCTTAGTGATACAAATTATATTTCAAAGTACACAGTAGTCATGTGTCTAGTGGTGCGATATTTGATAGCATAGTTCTAGATACATTTAACTTGAAAAATTACTTTTTTTTTTTTTTTTTTTTTTTTTTTGAGACGGAGTCTCGCTCTGTCGCCCAGGCTGGAGTGCGGTGGCCGGATCTCAGCTCACTGCAAGCTCCGCCTCCCGGGTTCACGCCATTCTCCTGCCTCAGCCTCCCGAGTAGCTGGGACTACAGGCGCCCGCCAGGTCGCCCGGCTAGTTTTTTGTATTCTTTAGTAGAGACGGGGTTTCACCGTATTAGCCAGGATGGTCTTGATCTCCTGACCTCGTGATCCGCCCGTCTCGGCCTCCCAAAGTGCTGGGATTACAGGCTTGAGCCACCGCGCCCGGCCGAAAAATTACTTTTAACTGTAGAGTTCCTATCTCTAATTAAATAACCTACATCTACTTTCCAATGCATATTTTTGAAAACTTATGTTCCCCTTTTTGTGTCTTGCCCCTGTCCTTGCATCCTCTTGTTGTTTTGCTGCCTCAAATCATTATGTCCACATATTAGTTTCCTAAATTTGTAAATGGAAAAATCAAATATTTGTAATCTTCTTAATTCCCTATTTTATTATCATATTGATTGATTATCTTCTGTCATATAGCCCCAGTGTGCAAAAAATTAATTATAGGTAGATAATTGATCTAAAATTTAATGGTAAAATATAAAGCTTTTAAACATAATATAGCAGAATATATTCAATATTTCTCACGAGGTTAGAAAAATAAACCTTCAATGAAACAGAAAAAGACCCAAACATGAAGGAAAATTTTTACCAATTACAACACAGAGAGTAGAAGCTCACTTTCCTTGAACAAGCAGTTAAGTGGCTAGTATTAGATATTTGATTTAACTAGTTACTGGTGGGGTCTTTTAAATAAGCATCTTGTTATGTCAGATTACATTCTACAATGGTAAACACAGTCTTCACTTCATGGTGTGTGTGTCTCTGTGTGTGTGTGTGTGTGTGTGTGTGTGTGTGTGTATTATCTCCAAGACATTTCAATATTGAGGTATAAGAAAAGCAGATACATGGTTAAAATGAAAATTACATGGTATTTGAAATAAAATAATAAAGAAATCTGTTTCACATCATACCAAGTTCAGGCTTTTCCATAAACCCATAACAAACTAGTGTGAAGAAGCTTTCCAAAAGTGCAATACACATTTTGTTTCAACATTTGAACAAAGCTATTTTTTCCAGATACTTGGAATTCCATTGAACTGAAATAGAAGTACTATTTCAAGTTACTTTCATCTGTATCATCATTGTAAAGGTAAAATTTTGGAAAACAAGAGTGGGAGGGCATCACAGAAGTGATCTGTAAGCTTGCAGGGTTCTCAATCGTGGCATGTCTCCATCGAATGCACGTGGGTACAGTACAATGAACGTTTCCTAAAGTAAGCAAAGAAGTGTCAAAATGGTGAATAAAGAGTTTCATAGCACAACCTATCAGAGCAAACATCAGCAATGGACTCTTTACATGTAAAACTACATGACCAATAGATTCAAGACAAGTTACAGCTTTCTTTGCTTTGAATGTAAAACAGCAAAAATTCACTTCCTGTTACTACTTCTTACCCTTTTTTTCCATTGAAACTTTGACTGTATCTATATGTATATTTACACATGTATACTTGTGTGATTTATCACTCACTCTTTATGGTTGCTCTCTAAAAATATAGTCATTATCCAGTGCCTTCAGTTCTCAGACACACTTTTTTATTCATATTCCAATTCAATGTTTCTATAACAGGGATTCAACTCAAAGTTGATAAGTTCATTTAATGCGATGTTTATTTTTTCTTAAACACACAAAACTAAATTTATGGTGCATTGAAATGAATTGGCTTAGGATCCAGGCAGTGTTAAAGAAGTAATGACAAAACCATTATATGCTCCCCAACTGTGAACTGCACTGTAAAAGTAAATCAAAGAGTTTATGCATGAACTTTCCATGCAGGCATTAGATAATCCAGTTTCTGTGTTAAACAAATTTTAAAAATATATTTATTTTCTGTCAAATATTTGTGCAAAGCTCACTAGAAGATATTTAAATTATTTTCTGACATACAATACATACAATGACATACGAGAGTTCAGAGACAGAGAAATGTGTAATTAAGCACTTTCATAATGTTTTGTAGCTAGACTCTAAAAATCTTAGCTAGATTTTAATATTTGGGTAGAATTTGGGCCAATAGAAGATTTCATGAGGAAGCTAATATGGACCAAGTTTCAAAGTTGCTGTAGTGAGCATACAGAGTTTGAAAGGTATTGCCAAAGGTTGGAAACATATTTTTTTACATTCCTAAGTTATGAGTAACATAAACAAAAAGATGCTCAGTCTCGGCTGTCCCATCTGCTTAACTGTATTACATGCTGCCTCACATCAGAGGATTAATAAAGGTGGTATATGCAAAAGTGTCTGATACAGTGAAGTTAGGCAACAAACGTTAATTTCCATCTCTAGGAAAGAAGCAGAGAGACGACAAATAGGGTGACAGGATTGTTTCCTGCAGCAAGGAGTAGAAAACAATTCTACACATTTAGGGTATTTGAAATGTTATATAATATTAAAAGTCCAGAAAATGTAGAATTTATCACAATGTTAGAAACAGTGCTAAATGCTATTTCATTAATTGTAATACATTATGAAAGCAATTTGCACAAGTCAGGAATCAACACATTACATAAAACGATGTTTTAATGAAGAGAAAAATATTCTATTCCAAAACATAATTTATGTTAAAAAAGACATGAGAAAATCATCTTCCTAAATGTTTAGATAATTGTACAAAATCTACCAAGGACACATGAATCAAACAGGTAAAATGCAATAAAATTGAGTGCATTTTTTAAACTTTAAAAGTAAGTTGAAATCATAACTTTAAGTTAAAATTACAATTTTACCAAATAGTGAAAATCAGAAGCTATAAAAAAAGTCGAATCGATAAAACCTGAGATGCAATGCAAAATCTAGGACAATAATGCAGGAACTAACTGAAGAGAATGCCAGAAAAGATGAAAGCTTTTTGAGGAATGAGAACCTCATACAAATCTCATGTAATGCATGTGGATCTTTAGAGCAAGAGTAAAAATCATTGAAGGTGTCATAGGAAAACTTTAATTATTTCTACACAAATAAGAGATGTAAAGTGAAGAAGCAGAGGAAAAGAGACGGGCCCGGGGGCTTATGCCTGTAATCCCAACACTTTTGGAGGCTAAGACTGATGGATTGCTTGAGGTCAGGAGTTCAAGACCAGCCTGGCCAACATGGGCGGAACCCTATCTCTACTAAAAATTAAAAAATTAGCTGGGCGTGGTTGCACACGCCTGTAATCCCAGTTACTTGGGAAGCTGAGGCATGATAATTGCTTGAGCCTGGAGGCAGATGTTGCAGTGAGCCAAGATCACGCCCCTGCACTCCAGCCTGGGTGACAGAGCAAGATTCTGTCTCAAAAAAAAAAAAAAAAAAAGTGCAAAACCTTTAGAAAATACTTGCTTTCTATTTCTATTAAAACTGACTACTTGAGATTATCAGTAGCAAGACTCCATGACATTTTGATTCCAAAAGAGAATTTTAAACAGCTAGTGGACGGCAGAACAACAACAACAACAAAAGTTACTTCCCAGCTTCAACTTCAGTCATCTTTTCATTACTCCACTGCTTCTAACATTCCACAGGACTTTACTCAGAGCGGATTTAATGCCCTTGTTCCTCAGACAGTAGATAACAGGGTTCAAGGTTGGAGGTGCGACAGAATAGAACACAGACACCAGCAAGTCTAGAATAGACGGTGCATCAGACCCTGGTTTTAAATAAGCAACAGCACCTGTTACAAGAAACACAGTGACAACAATGAGGTGAGGCACACAGTTGGAAAAGGCTTTGGATTGTCTCTGTCTCGGTGATATCCTTAACACAGCAGAGAAAATGTACACGTAGGAAACCACAATGCAAACTAAACATGAAAATGCATAACAGACCCCAGTGGCCACACTGACACTAATGATGGCATGTTCTTTAGAACAAGTGAGCTTTAATAGGGCAGGGACATCGCAGAAGAACTGATGTATCTCATTAGAGCCACAAAAATTCAGAGAGAATGTTCCAGCTGTGTACAAGAGTCCCAGGGCCCCTCCGCTGAGCCAGGACAGAGCCATCAACTGGACACAGAGCCCTCTGCTCATGACAGCCTCATAGTGCAGGGGGCGGCAGATGGCAGCATAGCGGTCATAGGACATGGCAGTGAGGATGCCAATCTCTGATCCAGCCAGCAGTACCACCAAGAAGAGCTGCAACACACACCCCAGGAAGGAGATGGAGTCAGTGGAGGTGACAGAGTTGAAGATGGATTTGGGGACTGTGGCAGAAATGAGACACAGGTCTAAGAAGGACAAATGTCGGAGGAAAAAGTACATTGCCATGTGGAGACGGCGATCAAGAATCGTGAGGAGGACGATGACTAAATTCATCAGCACAGCCGCAAGGTAGATCAATGAGAAGAGCACAGCGTGTAGCCTCAGGAGCATCCAATTCTCAGTAAATCTCATAAGCAAGAATTCCATCATCTGAGTCTGATTGGTCATAATTCAAAATTATAAGGGCCCTATTGAGTAAAGGAAGATAAGTGTCATACTAATATTAAAAAATATCATTTGTTTCTTCATTTATTGAATGAAGATATGTATAGCATCAAGAGCTAGACAAAAAGTTTAAAAATATCAAGCAATTTATATTTCTCATTGACTCACGTGTAAAACAATTGTGGGTATATCAGTCTAACACTTAGTAGTCCTGGACTAAGATTCATTGTGAAAGAAGCAAAGAACTTCACTCATCTCCCTCATTACTTGAAACGACTTTTGAGTGATTTTATTTCCATTGGGAATTACAGGGTTGGCTATGCAATTATATATAACTGTAACAGGGCATACCTTTTCATGTATAAATATCCTGGTTAATGTAGTTTTGTGTGTATTAAATGTTATGAATGAAATTTCTGCTTGCTACTTACTGCAATATTTAAAATAGTCATTATCATCAGGTGATACTCTAATTTACTATCCCCTTCTCACTGAAGGATATTAAGATTATTCTCCCATTTTTGCATTAAAGTTTACTCCTTTAGTGAAAATGTGATTATAGTATCATTTTTTTCTTTCTTTACTCAATATACATAGCATAGCACAAAAATTAAAAAGTACTCAAGTTATTTTCACAAATCAGTTTTCAAATATATAGTGTCATTTTTCATGAAAAGAACAAAACCTGAGACTTAGCCAGATGATTAACATAATATTCTAGGAAAGATTTAATTAACCACAGGAAGCGACAGACAGGGATATCTACTGCATCTAACCAGAGATGCAGTGTGCCTCTTATGTGAAAGACATTCAGAGCTTGTCATCCGAGATCACTCGCACACCCAAGCGGGAGGGAGAGTTTTGGCCATGTTTTTCCCTCAGATCATCTTGTCTTTAGAACCTCTCTTGATTTTACTTTAGTATCACTTCAATGGCAATTTTTTCACTTTCCCCTTTGCTTTCCAGGCCATCTCTAAAACACACAGAACAGAAAACAGGATGGACGGTTTGCTAGTTGGGAAGCAGCTCTTAGGGTGTGCAGACACTGCTCTAGGTTTTATTCTCCCCAGCAGGCCAAACAGAGGAGGCTTTAAGTTTGGGGCAGCCATGAGTTTGCTCATGTTGAGTTATAAGTCAGGCTCCCCATTATTGCTCTAAAGCTACGGCCAGTGCTTTTTCCAACAAGAACACCCAAAGTTTGCAACATAGTATGAGATTTCCATTTGCTCTTGAGTCTTTTCAACTTAAAAAATATTTTACTTTTGTAGACACAAGAAGTTCTCACTTTGTTGTTCAGCAGTTTTTCAACTGAAATAGAATGTAGCGGGCCATTACAACATACAGTCTGCCCCTTCTCTATTCACACACACACACAGACACAGCTGAGAGGATGAGCAAGAATAAACAGAGCTTTTCCAGGATGAGCAGTTGTACCTCTAACCTTCATATAACATGTCCATTTCAGTACAGGTGACTTTCTGAGAACTGAATTAACAAGTGATTTGAAGCTGAAAACGGACCAGGCATGGTGGTTCATGCCAGTAATCCCAGCATTTTGGGAGGCTGAGGCCAGAGGATCTCTTGAGGCCAGGAGTTTGAGACAAGCCTGGGCAACAAGATGAGATCCCTCTATGTCTACAAAAATAAAATAAAATACTTTTTTTTAATTGAAAAGACTCATGAGCAAACAGAAATTTCATACTGTGTTGCAAACTTTGGTTGTTCTTGTTGGAGAAAGCACTGGCCCTAGCTTTAGAACAATAATGGAGAGCCTGACTCATAACTTTTAACGTGAGCTAATTCATGGAAGCCCCGAACGTAAAGCCTCCTCTGTTCAACCTGCTGGGGGAATAAAACCTGGAGCAGTGTCAAAATACCCCAGGAGCTACCTCCAAACTAGCAAACCATCCATCCTGGTTTCTGTGGCATCAGCCTGCGTGTCTGAGATGGCCGGGGGAGCTCAGTGAGTGACTGAGTGTCCTTTTGAGTTCCTCCCACCCCAATGATGTTTGACTTCGATGCTAGATTTTTATCCCTTCAATCTCATTTTTGATTTGTGTTTCACCTTATTTCACATGATTACATATGAAATGAGTGATAGCATTAGTTTAAAAGTCTGTGTGCTTTTCTTTACAGACAACATTAATAACAATAAAGCTTTGCCTCATTATATTTATATACTTATTTGGTCCAGGGAAATTCCACATAATTTAATAAAAATATGCAACCTGAGTCTCAATCAATCTGAAACTTGGAAAATACTTATAATGCACAAAATAATCCTAAAATCAACGGGTATTAAGGAGGCTGGGAGAATAGAGTAAGTTCAGGTTTATATGTTTCTTTACCATTTCTATATCATATTAACAACAAATTTTGTCACTTTTGTCAGGAATATGAGGAATGAAGAGAATGAGAGAGCAAACAGGAAGAAGGGAGGGGAGGGGAGGGGAAGAGAGGGGAGCGGAGGGGAAAGGAGGAGAGGGAAGGGGACAGGAGGCGAGGGGAGGAGAGGTGAGGGGAGGGGAGGGGAGGCCTATATGGAATCTTCAGTTCCGGAAAATATTTCCATTCTTGAGTAAAATCAATAGAAGCAGTATTCATAACAAAGGCTGATGAGAATGCTTTCCCAAACAGTTCTACATTTAAAATAATTTCAGAAGATAAGAAAATAAAAATGAAATGTTTAAGTAATTTAGGACTTCTTTTCACAGTTTTCGTTCAAAGAGAGCTCTAGTTTTCAATTCTTAGGGAGAGCTAGTGAACGCTGCAAACAGTTTCCTATAGCTTACTGATTCCTGCTTCAAGACCCCAGCTCCCCGGGTTAAACTCACAATGATTTCGATTGACCACTTCTGCCCTCTACTGTATCAGTATTTGTTTCTTTTGTGCAGTCTCCAAGCTCTGCTTGGTGTCCTCTGTTCCAGGCACTTCATTCTCTATGAAGGAGCAAGGCTTTTAAAGCAGCTTTAAACAGACTTTCATTGACTACATGGGACTCTCCCCGGAGGTCACACTTTTACTTGTGCTTATATTTTATTTCGTAGGATTTAAAGCCCTGGAGACCCAGCTCTTCACTCCCACCTCAGATCTGAGAGGTGATGCCACTACCTTTTCCTCCAGTGAGACGGAAAAGAGATCTTTCTGGGTCTCATGAGAATAAACCTTTATTTATTGCATCCATAATATGTGACTAGTGGATCCTAGACATTCATTTGCATGTAACAACTTAAATTTAGGCGTGTGTACACAGAATCTTTAAATTGAGTGTAATAATCTCAGTCCAGTTTCAACTGAGAAGGACACTGGGAGATGCAGTGCTCTGACTTTGGGGTCTGCAAGAGGGATTTGTTTAAGTCCTTGAACCATCACAGTTCTCTTGGATCTTTCAACTCCCCTCTCACCATAGATTTAAGCCTCCAGTGAAGACAGCATCCCTGCAGATCCTCACAAATGACTAGAGATGCCTGTATACAAAGTTCCCAAGAGCACCTAATTTCCAACATCTGTTTCATTCTCAAGTGATGCCAGTGGCATCCTCATGAGCATCCTACAAGTTCAGGCTTCTCTCTTGGAAGCGGCAACAAAATGAAACTCAGCAGAGTCTTCTCCAGGGTTGGGATGAGGTGCAGTTTGTTTTCAGATTTTGATCTTGTAATGTTCTTCTTATATTCACAGAATTTCCAGTTATTTTCTCATTAGTTTGCTTTGAATGACTGACTTTGTAGATATCCTGGTGGACACAGCCTCTATGCTGCCTAGAGCTTGTTGCTGTCATCCAGCAACCTCTTGTGGACACTCCACATTCATCACGAAGTTGATGTTTAGATTAGACCTTCTTCTTCATCATTTTATGACATTTCATAAGAGACATATGACATCCAACCCCACAGGACACCATTATCTACACTTTAAAAATTAGCTTATCAATTTTTAAGTCATTCCTAGGGATTTTGACAGGGACTGAATCTAGATTCAATAGATCTAGAGTGGTAGATTCTAGATTCAGTAGGTCTAGAATCAGTGTAGAAAACACTGTAATTGTAGCGACATTGAGTATTTTGAGCATTAAAGATTGCATATTCCTCCATTTCTAAGTTTTTAAAAGATTCTCAGAAACGTTTTGTTATTTCAGTGCACATCAGTACACAAACCCCAAGCTCATTTTGTTAAATTAATCAGTAAATACTTCATGAGTTTGATCCAAATCTGTATTTGTTTGTTCAGGCTGCCACGACAAAATACTACAGATGGGGTGACTTAAACACGCCGTCGGTGAGAGGGCGTTTCTCACCTTTCCGGAGGCTACACGCCTGAGACCAAAACGTCAGCTGCCTTGGTTTCCTCTGAATCTTCTCCTCGCGCTGCAGATGGACACCGTCTTGCTGCCTCTTCCCGTGGTCGTCTCTGTGCACGCGTGCCCCTAGGTCTCCCTGTGTGCCCTAATCCCTATTCTTATAAGGCATCAATAAATTTAGATGGAGGACCACCCTAAAGGCCTCACTTTATCTTAATAAGTTCTTTAAAAGATTTTTCTCCAAATACAGTCACATTCTGGGGTATCGGAGGTTAGGACTTCAGCAGATGAATTTTGGAAGGACACAGTTCAAACTGTAACATAATATAAATGGTATTGCTTTTGCTTTCCATTTCCATTTTTTTTAATACCATGTCACAGTCTGATTTTTATCATGCAACCTTCTTAACTAACATAGTAGCTCTAGTGGCTATTTTGTAGATTTCTCAAAATTTCTATGTAGATATTTATTTTGCAAGGAAAAGTTGCACTTCTTCATTTTCTTTTTTTTTTTTTTCCCTCACATTTTTTCACTACTTGGCGCTAAATAGAGGTGGTGAGAGAATAATCCTTTTTGATCCAGATCTACAGAATAAGCATTCTGGCTTTCAGCATTAACTATGATATTAGTTGCAGGGTTTTGTCTTTTGTTCATTTTGTTGGTTTTTGTTTTTGTTCTTCTTGGTTTTGAGTCAGCAGATAACTTATTCAAAAAGATTATTGCAATAGAATCTCCCCAAACATGATACCTGTAGTCGTCTAAATGGTCAGGCAGAAAGGGATTTTGTTATATAGGGAGAGTGAGGAAGGCTAGAAAGGACACGGAGTGAGGGAGTAGAATGAGCAGGTACCATGATTGAACAGATAAACAGGAAATGCCTTTCCTTAAGGTTCAGAAGGTTTGTAAAATAGGAATGGTTCCATAGTCCAATGCATTTCTTTGGTTTTTGTTTCTTTTCAGATGTGTTTTATCAGTTTAAGAGGTTACCTTCAATACCAGGTTACTAAGGATTTTTGTCACAAATTTCTTCAAATCTTTCAAATCTGTTTTCTGATAATCAGGTAACTGTATCTATTCATTTTTTTGTCTTTAGTCTGTTATTATGGACACTAATCCTTAAATCTAGAGAGACAGGTGAATATAGAGAGTCACAGATAAGATCTGCTAAGTAGGAATGAAAGCCAGAGAAATAATAAACTGGAAGGGTCACAAGTTTTGACGAATTTCCGAATGCTCTCAGGATGGTGTGAGAGTAAGAAACTCCTGAGGGCCGCAGTCTCAGAGATACCTCGTACTTTCATCGGTTTTATATCTAGCAACCCCACTAAGGTTCTCAAATAAGCCAAGAAAGAATCCCTCCTGGATTGGCAAAAGGGTGCGAAAAGTAACCATAGCATGCCCAGAGCCTTCCCAGATCAAAGGACCACTGCAGGCAAAAAGACTCGACTACAAACATATCCTGCCTGGGGGAAGGGCGTGCTGAGTCTGAAAGAAGCCAGACTTTCAGACTTGCTTCTTCACTTAGCAAAATGCATCCAAGATTCATCTATGTTGTTGTGTGCATATCTCATGACTTTTTACTGCTGATTACCATTCTGCTGTATTGTTGAAGTATACTTTATCCACTCACTTAGTGAAGGACTACTTAGATTCTTTCAGTTTTAGTAATTATAAATAAAACTTCTATAAGCATTTATATGCAGGATTTGTTCGGGCATAACTTTTCAAATCACTTGGGTAAGTACCAAGGGACCAAATCACTAGGTCATTTGGTAAGGCCATGCTCGGTTTTGCCAAAAGAGAGGTTTTACTTCCAAATAAGAAGGACTAGGAAAGAGGTCCTCAGACCACTCCTTTTCTCCAACAGAAAGCACATGTGAAACCTAAACATAGTACAAAAAACACCTGAATAAGTGCTGGCAGACTGTGGCCAAAGTTTTCTGTTCACTTGGAGAAGTGTTGTAAGGGCGCTTAACCATTTAGTTTCCTCCATCACAGCTTTCAGTGTTGGGATTTGTGCAGTTTTCACAGCAACACAACAGTGGTGAGCTTATGATGCTGGCCAAAATGGATAGAGATAGATCTTTTTTTTTTCTGGATTGGGGCGCCAGAAAAGAGAAGCCTGGGGACTATAAATCTGAGTGAAGAGATCTTTAAAGTAAAATACAAAAAAAAAAAAAAAGTTAGGTCAAACCCTTTCTACCCACATCTCTGGCTTACCCCTGAATCACACATGCACAGAAAGACCGAAAGATATTCAGCCATACCAAGATCTAAATGAAATGGAAGCTACGACAAATGAAATAAAAATTGTAGTTCAAGACCAATCAAGAAATGGCTTGTTAATATGTAGAAATAATACTCACTTAAAAATAAAATAAAATGTAGAATCTCTACAATTCAGCATTCATAATATTCAGGATAAATTCTACCCATCATATGAGGAATCTAAAAATTAAACCCATTAAGATGTGAAAAGAAAATAAATCTAGGCCAAACTCAAGATGAACCAGATGCTGAAGCAAACAAACAAAGATACTTATATTGGTCATTTGTCTCAATTAAGAAAAAAAAATGTTTTCAATACATGTGAAATCTCAGTATACAAATGGGATTTCTCCACAAAGAAATAGAAACATTTTAAAAATAACCAAATAGAAATTATAAAATTGAAAATTTCTATTTCTGAAATTAAAATTTTACTGAGGGAGTAAGGAAATTGAAGATAGAGCATATAAATTATATAAGCTGATGAACTGGAAGGAGAAAAAAGAACATGCCAGAAAAAATAATTATAGATATAATGGCTGACATTTTTTAAAATCTGAGGGAACTAGAAATCTGTAGGTACAAGGTGCTAAAAAACACCAGTCAGAACACAAACAAAAATAACTCAAACAAAAATAAATAATAATAAAACTATTGAAAGCAAAGTATAAGCACCAATCTTTAAAGCAGCAAGAAAAAATGATTAATATATTACATGAAGGGAAAAAATACTCTGAATAATGAATGACTTCTCATTAGAAATGGTGATTACACAAAGAGAATAGAAAACATCCTCAGCATACTGAAAGGTTGAAAGGTTTGGAGGGGCAACTATCAATCAAAAATTTTATGTCCAGCAAAAATAAAATTGAGAATGAAGGAAAAATAAAGATAGCACTAGATTTAAAAATACTAAAAGGAATTTTTTGACAGTAAAACTGCCTGTAAGATATACTGAAGTAAGATCTTTAGAATGAAATAAATAATACAAGAAATATACTGAAATACTAAAAAAAGTTAATCGTATCAGACATGGTCATATATGGGGCATGAGAGTTAATTTTATGTGTCAATTCGATTGGGCTAAAGAGTGCCCAGATAGCTGGTAAAACCCTATTTCTGAGTGTGTCTATGAAGGTGTTTCCAGAAGAAATTAATATTTGAATAAGTAGACTGAGTAAAGAAACTCACCCTCACCAATGTGGAGAGGCATCATCCAATCCAATGAGAGCACAAATAGAACAAAAAAGCAGAGGAAAGGTGAATTCACACTCTCTTCTTGGCCTGGAATAGCAACCTTCTCCTGGCCCTCCAACATCAGAGTTCCCATTTCCAAATATATATATTTTTTATCCAGTTGGTTTTGTTTCTCTGGAGAACCCTAATACATGTGTAAATTACAAAGATATTATTTTACAAGAAGGAGTGCATTATCAATTATAAGTAGAGTTAGAAAAAGTATGTATATTTTCTCATTCCCGGGGCAGCTACACACAATAAAAAGCAGCTAGAAAACAAAATTTTAAAAGTAATTTTAAAAATTATTCAAATAATCACTGAAAAACGGCAGGAAAGAAGAAACGGAGGAAAAGAAAGAGGAAATAAAACAGCAAAAAACAAAAATTATCTGGCAAAGATAAATTTCAAACAGTGGTTTAAAGTGTTTTGTAGCCCCAGGGTTAATTTTAATTATGGCTAACAGATGTTGGGTGCAGTTATGCAGAGTAGAAATAGGCCGGTTATATATGACTAAAACGTGAGGTTTTTCTGCTATGTTTGAATCAACTGATGTGTAAGGATTTGAGTTTAGTGTCACCAGCGTTTGAGCTAACTCACAGCCTGCTGCGAAGAAGTCAACTACGTGAGGGCCAACCTACAGGAGCCACCTTTGACTCATTTACATGATTCCCTGAAGATGTACCTCCTGTAGTTTCATACATGTTCACACAGTTTCCATTTGGCAGCTTTGTTTATAACGACAAAATTTTGAAAACGAAATACCAAAACATATAGTAATTGTTGAATAAACTATTACCTTGATTTACACTGGAGTATTCTTCAACCATGAAAAAACAATGATAATGAAGGCAGTTTCCATAAACTGTATCTAATGTTTGCCAGCAGTTAGTACATTAAATAATCAAATGTAAGGGAGTATACTTCGCGTGCTATAAGTAACAAGAAAACATGAGCAAATCTTTTTTTGTAAAATTAAAACATACGGACAGTAAACCAGTAAACCCTGAAATTGCTTTTCTGTAGATCTTGAGCAATGGGGTGGAAAGGACAGAGAATGACATTTCATTGAGAATAGTGTTCTGTGGGGTTTTTGTATGTATTTTTACATCAGAGAAGCATATGGATTTTTTACATATAAAAGCTGTCAACAAAAGTAAAGGACAAAAAGCTTTAAAATTAAATGCAAACCAAATCAAATGAAATAACTATACTTCAAATGAAAAACATAACCATGTTCAAAAGAAAATAAAAAGAAACCATTCTAAGTAACTTAACCATAGGCTTAGTATAAACTCTTAGTCTAAAGGGGAACAGAGCTATAAGCAAATCTATGTTATGTTGGCTTGTTGTATGTTTCAGGAGTCTTCATTTTTAGTGAAGTGCTCAAATGATTATTATGCAGTATATTACATAGTTTGGTTACCACTGTCCTATAGCCTATAACTCTATGATAAGGGAATATTTGAATACTTTATTATTTTTCTGCTAAAAGATTGAGTCGTGTCCCTAACAGTGTATTTCAGAATGTGTTCTGGACCTACGTTGCAAACAGTTGTTTCCTCCCTATGGAAAACACATGTGATTATAATGCTAATGGTCTGAAGAGATAATCACTTAACAAGGTGATTCAGAAAATATTGAAGACATTTTTCTTTGGGGAATTCTAAAGTATTAGCCAAGTGCCTTAAAAATAATTTGTTGCAGTCCCTTTGACTATAGAAGTTTCCAAATTATGTCAAATTTGAAATGAAAGAAAGGCAAGCAGCCTTCCTCTTTGTGGTCCTATGCATCCTTCCACGTGAAGAAACTCCCACAGCTTTGCAGAGCTCTTTGAGTCTTTTATCAAAAGTCTAGAGATGGAACCATGTGCTATGTTGACACGGAGTTTATGAAGGAAGCTAGATGTTTTGTTTTCATTTCACGTAATCAACTGACAAATTAAATCTTTTATTCTGGGAGAAATATTTCTACTCTTGTGTAGATGTGATGGAATTATCTCCTTAAGGACATCTGATGAGTAATCCTGTGTACATGTGGTTGAGGAATTGGAATTATTATACAGTATTAATTTCAAATTTCCATTGGTAAAATGTCTGTTCCAAAGCAAAATTTTAAAAATCTTGTAGATATAAAGGAAATTTAGGGCACACAAAAAAACAATTAAATTTAATGGCCAGTTTCTTTATCCTTCCTCCTCCCTTTTGTCCTTCCTTGTGTATTTCTCCAGACTGACCATTGAAGCTAATAAATGTCTTCAGAATTATTTAATCACTCTACCACATTTTTCAGGTTCATTGTATACTGCTTCTCCACATGTGATCCAAATGTCCATCACCTTTACTTTATTTTTTAAGCTTCTCTTCCTAAAGCATCTTCTCTACAGATCTTTGTCCTGTATTTCTTCTCTTCATTTTGTCGTCAGTCCCCAGGTCACCCATATAGAAAGCCCTTTCATCTGGTTAATCTCTAAAATAACACCTTTATATTTTCGTAATGCCTGCTCCAATCTGAGTTTATCTTGTTTATTAATTTACTTGTTCTTTTTCTGCCTCCTCCCATTAACAGCAAGCTCCTAGAAAAAAAAAAGTTGTATATTTTTTAAATCTCTACCATCTAGTTTGAGGTCTGATATATATGGAACATTTTTCTGATCTTTTCAATAAAGAATAAATAACTCTACATCAGTAACTAATAATTGAGGGAAATATTTTAAACACTGAAAGAGGATATTTGATAGTTTTACAAAGTAAATTATGGAAAACTGACCATGATCACGAAAAATTACTCAGTTAGGACGGGAAAGTCATTTTATCATGGTGCCCTGTCAAAATTCCTTTATACACAAATCAACCACCCTTATAACGATGTGGCTTTAGTACACATGTGCACATTCAAAAAACATGAAATTTTGCTAAATAATTCATTTTTTATTACTTCACTAATGAGATATTCATTATGTTAGAATTGTATGACCTCAAGATAATACAAACATTGAACAACAAATCCGAGTTTATTTTTCCATGCTTACTATCATTAGAATAGAAAAGGTTATTTACCTATGTGAGATTATTCAATACATCTGTAGGTGTGACTTTATGTTTGTAACATCACATGATAATTGACATTTTGCACCTGTGTAGGATATTATGGATACTAACACAATCTAAAGACATGGGCCTTTGGATTGCTTTTCTGAAAGCAAAGGATTCATCATGAAGCATGGCATCATAATAATTTGGTGCAAATTCTCAGTGGGTTGGAAAAGCTTCTGTGTTTAGTCACGTTACATGTGTCTTGGAACAAATTAAGTTTGAGGCTATAGATTAGGTAAAACTCTTAGAAAGTCTAATGGAATTTGCACATTACTCATGGAGTTTATCTTAAAAAATGAACAATGAAGTTTTAAGTAAATGGAGAGCTATTTTAGGTAGGTACATGACTCTTTTCCAGTGAGTATTTTTGCATATCAATATGACTCTTGCTAGTCTGTATAGATTAATTTTTTAATTTTTTCTCCTTTTTTTTTTTTTTTTTGCATATTTTCTCACCTTAACAGGCACTGAAGAGAACCTAGTGTGGCCAATGTCACCTTGGTGACAGGATTTCTTCTTATGGGGTTTTCTAATGTCCAGCAGCTGCAGATTTTATACGGTGTGCTCTTCCTACTGATTTACCTGGCAGCCCTAATGGGTAACCTTCTCATCATTACTCTCACTACCCTAGACATAAAGCTCCAAACACCTATGTACTTCTTCCTGAAGAACTTATCCTTTTTGGATGTCTTCCTGGTGTCTGTTCCAATCCCAAAATTCATTGTCAACAACCTAACCCACAACAGTTCCATTTCCATTCTAGCATGTGCCTTCCAGCTACTTTTAATGACTTCCTTCTCAGCAGGTGAGATATTTCTCCTCACTGCCATGTTCTATGACCGCTATGTAGCCATCTGCTGTCCCCTGCACTACAAGGTAGTCATGAATACTGGCATCTGTGTGTTAATGGCAAGTGTTTCCTGGGCCATTGGAGGGCTCTTTGGTACTGTGTACACAGCTGGCACATTTTCCATGCCTTTCTGTGGCTCCAGTGTGATCCCACAGTTTTTCTGTGATGTTCCTTCATTACTAAGGATTTCCTGTTCTGAAACACTCATGGTAATTTATGCAGGTATTGGAGTTAGTGCGTGTTTAAGCATTTCTTGTTTCATCTGTATTGTGATCTCTTACATTTATATCTTCTCCACTGTACTGAAGATCCCTACCACTAAAGGTCAGTCAAAAGCTTTTTCCACGTGCCTCCCCCATCTCATTGTTTTCACTGTTTTTATCACAACTGCTTATTTTGTTTATCTTAAGCCACCTTCGAATTCACCATCTGTTATTGACAGGCTATTCTCTGTGATCTACACTGTGATGCCTCCACTATTTAACCCTGTAACCTACAGCCTGCGGAACGATGACATGAAACGTGCTCTGATAAGGTTGTTGCAAAACGCATATGGCCAGGAGGCTTACTTCATTTAACACTTTCAAGTTCTGTCAATGATACAGTACCTTACAGATCACGAGAAACTTTCCTTACTTTTAACTTTGGAAAGACCTAAGAAAAGAAAGCAACATACATTATTTTTTCCCTGAAGAAATAAATACTCAAGAGCCTAACTGACTATTTCTAAGGTCACTTAATTGCATTACATCAGGATAACATAGAGTGTTAGGGTAATCATTTGGTATTCTTCTATGACAAAGCATTTCTGCCTTTGTATTATAACTTTCTGAACGAATTGGTTATGTTTAACATGATGTTTTCATCTTTGGTCTCTTAATAACCTATTTTCTCTATTTTATTCACTGAGAACAAATTAAAAATGCTGAGGTGATTCGATGAGTACAGTATAATGCATTTGCACTACCCAGATAGAATTCACAGAATCTAGTTAGTGTTGAGCAAGAACAATATTAGGCAAAAATAACACAGGAAGCTAAGGCCATTTTAGAGTTGTGCCCAGATCTGTAAACAGTCCTCAGGACACCTAAAGCAGAGGTGAAAAGACATGTCTGAGCCAAGGTCTCCTAGGCAAATGGTGGTCACCCAGTAAATAGTATTTCCAGAAAGAGACCAGGCAGAGTTCCCAAGGTCTAAGAATTGTGTGTTTCTATGTGTCTACATGTCTATAATTCAGAAAGGCCTTTACCTCTCCCTGTATAAAGAACGTTTTAAATCTGATTCTGAACAGAAGCTTGGAAATGTGTTAAAATGATTGCACAAGTCATTCAGTTGTGATACACTTCCTTTGGTTTAACCACTAGTGTCTACAATGTGAAATCTTTTTCTTTACCTTCTATATAACCCTCCCTAGAGATTCTGTGTCTTATTAGAATAACTTTCTGAATTTTATATTGACTTTGCTATGTTTTTATTTATCTAAGAAAAAGTACAAATGTTCCTAAGATTGTTCTCAATCATATTGTCCTCTTTTCTCAATCATGTTACTAATGTTTTATTGTCCCTTGAATTAACTAGATGGCCACGTATTAATTCTGAGTCACATGTTATCTTATTTAATCATGTCCCAAATATCCTCTGACAGCTATGTTGATTTTTACCATACTAGAATAAGATGCTAAGAATATAAATAAAGTTAAATTAAACTTTCATGATATATCTTACACATAAAAATTCCTTTAAATTCTACCAGAGGGAAAATCACACAATTATTTGTTCTTTCCCTTTAAAGAAAAAATATATGCTAAATATAAATAGATCACTTTGACGTGTATATCTACCTATTGTCAGAGTTGAGTGGGCAGAGTTGTAAAAGAGAAAAGACTGTTACCCTACCCTCAGTTAAATTATATTGGTGAAATGTTTTTGGTTTAAATTTTTAAGAAATTACATACATTGTGGAAAATCCATTGAGATTTTTCAGTGTCCTCCCTTTTGTTTTTTAGTAGCATCTGATATTTTATAATTATAGTCCTCTTTTTCTTATACTTTATTAGTTTTATTGATACATGATAATTGTATATATTTATAGGGTACATAGGATATATTGATTCAGGCATATAATGTATAATAATCAAATTGGAGTATTTGTGTTTTTCTTTCTCTGCCTGAATTATTTCAATAGAGTTGTCTTCAAGTTCAAAATTTTTTTCTTCTACTTAATCTAGTATTTTGTTGAAGCTCTCAATTACATTTTTATTCCATTCATTAAATTCTTTAGTTCCAGGATTTCTATTTGTTCTTTTTATGGTATCTATTTTTTGTTGAATTTCTGATTCGGATCAAGATTTTTTTTCTTATTTCTTTGTGTTGTTTATCTGTGTTCTTTTGTATCTCATTCAGGTTCTTTCAGAGAATTAGTTTGAATTCTTTTTCAGGCATTTTCTATGCCTTTTCTTTGGGGTCTTTTACTGGAGAATTATTGTCTTCCTTTGTGGGTGTCATGTTTCCTTGCTGTTTTGTGTTTCTTTCATCCCTATGTTGATATCTGTGCATCTCATTTAACAGTCATTTCTTCCAGGTTTATGGAGTAGCTTCTGTAAGGAAATACTTTTTATTATTATATATGTGTCTTCAATTTTGGTTGGGCAGGTTGCTTTGGCTTTGATTCTGGATATGCACTATACTGTAGCCACTGTATGATTTCTTTTGCTGTCATCAATGTCAGTAGTTTCTGTGAGTTCCTTAGTGGCTTAGGTTGCAGTTGTTTGCAGATGCTTTGACTAGCCTTTGCTGAAGATGGGGACACAAGGCTGACTAGTGCTTAGGCCTTTTGGTGGTGTGTGCAAGTGCTAGCAGTAATGGCAGTGCACCCTCAGTAGGCCAGTCTTTGGACCTCTGAGTGTGGAACAAGGATGCTGGCTGTAGAAGTAGCAGGCTGGGCAGGCTGGCCCTCAGGCTCCTGGGTGGGGTGTGTGGGTTCCGGTAGGCTGGACACACCACTCTTCAGCCTCTGGACAGTGTGTGCAGGTGCCTACATGTGTACTTACATGGATCTCTCATTTACCTTTTTTCCACATGAGAAGGGAAGTACTTTCTGGCTCCTTGCCCATCCAGCTGGCTGCCTTACTTCCTTCTCCATGCTGCCATCTTGAGTTTCTATAACTTATAGGATTCCTTTTGCTTCCCTGCTGGATACCAGCATTCTCTCCTAGATAGTGCCATCAACATTTGGCTATTTACTTGCTATTTCAGTCCTTCTTTGTGGAGTAGGTGAGTGCTACGCATCTCTAGTTAGCCATCTTAATGACAGCTGTCCAAATTATATCAGTGCCCTATTTTTCTATAATATGTTTTAATTACCAGGGAAAAATTGATTTAAAAACAAACATTTTTAGAAGATTGGCAGCTAGTAAATATTTAAGAAATAATAGAATTTAAAAATTCATAACATTAATCATCTATATTGGAATTGATTCAGGCAAGAATCAGTCACGGATGATAAAACCACTAGAAAAAGAGTTGTAGGAAAATGAGATACCTTCATAATGACAAGATTTCAACCTCAAACTATCTATTCTACATTTACAATAAAGAGAATGGATAGTAGCCTCCATAATCTAATTGATCAAAATTGGTATCAATAATAATAAAATAACGTATGCGCGTCCTGATATGTTGCAATATGTAGACTACATCATCCTTGAAATATTCTCTTAAAAATATTTAACCTGGAATTTAATCAAGTCTCAGAATTAACTTCCAGTTTTCAGAAAAACAGAAGATACAAATTTAATAATACCATGAGAAACAACTGAACAAACTAATAATATGAGACATCCTATAAGAGACTGATGAGACGGCTCAAAAAGTCAAATTTGGGGGTGAAATGACCAAGGACAGTCCTAGAGTAAAAGAAACTAAAGATGGATTACATATTCACAAGAACATTGAAAAGTATACGGTATCTGAGATTAACTCTCATCAATGGGGAAAAATAACTTTTAGAGAATATAATTTTTTAAGTTACCTAAGAGTATGAACAAAATGAAAGTAGTTGGATTACATACTGTGTACAGGGATGAGAAGACTCAATAAAGGTGTTGATTCTCCATAAGTAACCAATAAACTTTTCATTTGAAGTCTTAAAGCAGTTCAAAATGGAACTTAAGTTTTGCACCCTAGAACTTAAAGTATAATAATAAAATTTTTTTAAAAATCCAATCAAAAAATCAAAAAAAAATTCATATATACAATTGAACAGCCATGAAAATTAAAATAATTTTTAAGATGAAAAGTAAGAAGTAGATAATGGCTTTTCAGATATAAACATGTCTATAATATTATAGTAATTGAAAGATTATGGTTATTTAGAGATAGAGAATGGACCAAAGGAAGAAAACTCAATCCATTCATGAATGGTGACCAGAATATGACAGAGGACAAATCATACATTACTGGAAAAGGAAGGACTAGAAAGGAAAATGATGTAGAAAAAAAATAGAATTAAATATTTTTAAAATCCACCTTACACTTCACATACAAAAAATAAAATTCAGATGAATCACAAACCTAAATATGCCAAAGTTCACATCCTCACTGACACTTAACTTTGATCTTTTTTATTATAGCCACTCTAACAGGTGGGAGGTGATGTCTCAGTGTGGTTTTAATTTGCATTTCCCTGATCTTTAGGGATGCTGTGCACTTTTTCATGTATTTGTTGACCATATGCCTTCTTTTAAGAAATACCTGTTCATATAAATCATGCTGCTATAAAGACACATGCACACGTATGTTTATTGCGGCACTATTCACAATAGCAAAGACTTGGAATCAACCCAAATGTCCATCAGTGACAGACTGGATTAAGAAAATGTGGCACATATACACCATGGAATATTATGCAGCCATTAAAAAGGATGAGTTTGCATCCTTTGTAGGGACATGGATGCAGCTGGAAACCATCATTCTTAGCAAACTATCACAAGAACAGAAAACCAAACACTGCATGTTCTCACTCATAGGTGGGAACTGAACAATGACATCACTTGGAGTCGGGAAGGGGAACATCACACACCAGGGCCTATCATGTGGGGGGGGGGGGAGGGATTGCATTGGGAGTTATACCTGATATAAATGACGAATTGATGGGTGCTGACGAGTTGATGGGTGCAGCACACCAACATGGCACAAGTATACATATGTAACAAACCTGCACGTTATGCACATGTACCCTAGAACTTAAAGTATAATAATAATAATAATTTTTTTTTTTAAAAAAAGAAATACCTGTTCAGGTCCTTTGCCCATTTCTAAATTAGATTATTTGTTTTCTTGCTATTGAGTTTAGTGTCATATAAATTTCAGATATTAACTCTGTATCAGACATACGGTTTGCAAAAGTTTTCTCCTAATTCGGTTTGTCTCTCATTAGCTATTTCCTTGGCTATGCAGAAGCCTTTTAGTTTGATGCAATCCCATTTGTCTAATGCTTTTGTTGCCAGTGTTTTGCGGGTCCTATCCAAGAAAATCATTGCCCGGACTGAAGTCATGGAACTTTAATTCATTTTGCGTTGATTGTTGCATATTGTGTGAGACAGGGTCCAATTTCTCTCTTCTGTATGTAGCTATCCAGTTTTTCCAAAGTACTCAGCATGCCAAAGTGTCATACTTTGAGGTATCATTTTCTGAGCCCAAAACATAAGCATTACTGGTGTTACTGTAGAATGTACTTTCAGATTGTTTCACATGAACAAACAAACTAAAAATATTAAATATAAACACCAAAGGGGAGAGATTATATTATTTCTTTTCTGTCTGTTAAACTGTTTTGCACAGCGATTTATTTCTCAGTAATTAAAAAAAATGCTTATCAACATGTTGGGGCTTAGGATACAACTCCAAAATATGACTGTAGGAGATCAGAATATGTCAGCTCAAAGTACACTTCTTGGGCAAATTTCCAGCAGGTTACTTTGAGAAACTGCAGACACAGCTACTTTTTAATTTTTTAAAAAAAGTACATCTATAGAGAAAATCTACAATAGTAAAAGTATCTGTATCAGGAAGAAGGCTGCTCTAGGGCAACTTTCATTATCTGATATACTTTTTATCTGCATAACAAGACAATGTGTAGGCACAATACATTTTTCCCCCTCACGCTCCCATGACCTGTCAACGCTATGCTCCAGAGATCCCTACTCCCTAATCTTACCTATAGCTAAGGATGTTATATAAGCCTCCATCATGTGGCCCTTCTTTGAATCTCATATTTTGTGGGACTCCTGTGTATATGAACATTATTAAATATAATTTTCCTGTTAGTCTGTCTTGTGGCAATTTAATTTGTAGCCCTGTCAAAGAACCTAGAAGCGTGAAGGAAAGCCATTTTCCCTACCCTACAAGCACATAGATGGTAATATACCTATAACTAAAATTTAATTGTGTAGAACAATTATAAGTTTGCAAGTGAATTTTCTAGAATTCAGGAAATATTTCTGTAGAAGGATCACGGCATATGTTTTCACTCTTCTAATTTTACCTGAGCTCAGTCAGCCTAAGTCTTCTAGAGGCATCCTTATTGTCCAGCAGTCAGGTTTATTGACTCATGGACGTAAAGGAGGCTGCAAACCACAAGGATCACAGGGCATCTCATTAAACAATGTAAAAAACAAGTATTTTAAATTTGGGGAAGGGTGAAGTTGAGGTGAAATTTTAAAAGAAGTGATTTTATAGGTGGAAAGCAAAGAAAGCTCCTTATGAAGATCAGATCTGGACCCAAATGTTCTTTTTCCTTGGAAACTACAAAATTAAGATGCATGAGAAATTTTGTGTTCAGAACTTTTTCTCTGAAGTTCTGCTCCTGGAATAGAATGTGAGGTTGTATGTCTCTGTCAGCGTGAATTAGGTACTCCCAGAAAGGGTGCCATATTTTATTCTTATCCGTATGATTGAAAACAACAAATTTCTGATATCAAAGATTTTAAATAAGAAATTTTCTCACTCAGTGAGAAAACAGTTATCACTCAAAGAAGGGAGTCATTATGACAATTTGCAACTGCAACATGTCCTTGGGTAAAATTGTTTTCTGATATATTTATAACTGACTTTTTCTTCCCTTGCTATTTTAGTCTGATAAATATCCAGGCAGATTTTTTTTTAATTCAGAGATAATTTTAAATTTCTAATTATATCATGCTTCATATTACTTAATTATATTTTAGTTAAGGTCATTTGTCCAATTTTATTCTGTTTGATTTGTTTTAAAGAGTTTTTCACAACTTTGTTGAACTTATTAAGCAGCTGTATTTGCTAAAAACTCTCCGCAAGACAAAATACTTAGATTAGCGTGTGTAAAGCCCAAAGAGATATCCTTTTCCTGTTCCAGTAACTTTCCAATTTAGCTGTTTAAATCAAATAACTGAAAACGTTCTGAAGTCATCCCTTTGGAAAGATTTAGTACGAGGTCATCATGTCTTTTTGAACTGGCGCTAGATACCTGAGAAACACTTCATCTCCCGGAAGATTCATCCGTACATAAGCAATTACTGAAAAAAACAAGTGGTTTCCAGAGTCGAGCCAATTATGATGAAGAGAGGTAGAGAAAATATAAAACACCAAACTAGGATAGAATGGGATCAGAGTATAAGAACAAAGGGAAACAGAAAAAGACTGAGCTCAAGTTTCAAAAGATTATGAAAGTTTGAGTTAATAAAGGAGTAATGGACGTCAACAGAAGGAAGCACACTATTAAATAGCAAGATAATCAAAGAAAAACAGAGACATAGAGGGAATGATTGCAATCAAAATATTTTTAAATAAAGAAAATCATGGAATAAAAAAATGAGTAAAAGTAAGGTCAAGAGACAAAGCTTTTGGAGTTTATGGCAGAAAGAATTGCAACTGGGTAAGTGAAAAGGGTGATTATGCATTTGACATGTTCTGTCCAGTGTTTCATCAATTGGTAATTTTTTATTGATTGATTGATTGATTGATTGATTGATTGATACAGGGACTCACTCTGTTGCCCAGGCTGGAGTGCTGTGGCGTGATCCTGGCTCACCGCAACCTCCACCTCCTGGGTTCAGGTGATTCTCCTGCCTCAGGCTCCCAAGTAGCTGGAACTACAGGCCTGCACCACCACACCTGGCTAATTTTTGTATTTTTAGGGTCTCACTCTGTTACCCAGGCTGGATGCAGTGGCGTGATCCTGGCTCACTGCAACCTCCACCTCCTGGGTTCAGGTAATTGCCCTGCCTCAGGCTTTCGAGTAGCTGGGACTACAGGCATACACCACCACACCTGGTTAATTTTTGTATTTTTAGTAGACACGGGGTTTCACCATGTCACCCAGGCTGGTCTCAAACTCCTGTCCTCAAGTGATCCCCCCGCCCTGCCCTCCCAAAGTGGTAGGATTAGAGGTATCAGTCACCACGTCTGCCAGATGGGTAAATTTGTAATCACAAAATTGTGGTGTATGATTGATCCATCATAGTATTCAATCAATACTGAAAACCTCCTGAGATTAAGAAACAATTTTAATGTAGGTGTTTTTTAATAAGATATTGCATATTTCTATGAAAAAAATAATTGTTATATTACGTATTTAAAATTACTTTTCAGATGCAAGAAATTAAAATTACTTATACTCCAACAAAAAAATTATTAAAAATTCAATCTATTTATATAAGAAAAATTAATCTGTTGGTTAATCTGAAAAATTAAAAGGTAATTTACTTGAACCTAATAAATCAAACTACATTTTTCTCTGATTTATTTTAAGCTCTTGTTAAGTCACATCCACAGATTTCCATTTAGGCTCTCTTAGAAGTAAAACTAGAAACACTCAAGTCTAGAGCAGTATATACAGGTTTTTAAATATGGCATTAATCATCATGTGCTTCAAGTAAACATTAGGTCATGGTATCTGACAAATTCAGCAGCATAATTAAAAGTAAAATATGAAAGTGTCATTTCATAATATGGTTCTGGATATTTGTTTTCTAACTTTTAGTTATCAAAATGATTTTTGAATTTTGAATATAGATAATTATGAGTATAATTGCCTTATTCACATTACTCATAAAAGTTAAGAGTTGATAGAATTATTTCATACTAGCTTTTCAAAATAGCTTTGCCCAGAGATTTCTATTTGAACATAAATTAAAATATTTTTTAAATCTGCCAATCAGATGCTGTGGGAACCTATAAAAAATATCTGAAAGTCTCAAGTTCGAAGTGCTTTGGCTCCAAAATCAGACATCTTGAATTGATAGTCATGACTCCACTTTGAATAACTTCTTCAGCTTCTTTGTGTTTCAGTTTTCTCATTTGCAAAACAAGCAGGACAAAAGCAAGCTAATAGGATTTACAAAGATCATGTTAGCTAACAGTCTAGTTGGCTGGCAATTCACCATTCACTATGTTCACTACTTTTTGCTGTTTTTAACAATGCTCCCTGATGACCTTTAAAGAAAAAAAAGCAGATTATACCAAAAGGCATTAACAATTGACATTGGCACTTGAATTCAAAAATAGTTATTACATAACATGAATGATACATATGTTGGAATATATTAGCTTTAAGAAATTTGCAAATCTATTATTTAGTATTTATTGTTAAAGAACATCTTTTCTTTGTGATTCTTGTTCTATGTCACCCATCAGTATCTAGGGCATTTTTTTCTGTATTAGGGTAATGAATTCATAATCTAGGCTCCTTTACTAGTGTAGAGGAGGAAAAAAATATTTTCCTTCTTCCCATCTTAGGTTCAGTGGGTAGAATCCTGCAATTTAGACTGACCAAAGACATATAAGCAACAACAAAAAAAGAAGTTTATTGACAAGTGCATTGCACATACACATGGGAGAACTCAGGGATGAGTAACTCAAAGAATTGGTTAGAACTTGATCTTATGTAGTATTTTAACAAAAATACAATAAATTTGTACAGAAGTGACAAGACAAAAGAAGGGGTTCTCAGGGGTACAAATTGTGGAAAGCAGATATATGGGGAGATTAATGGAATATAAGGGCTATTTAAGCAAGGGCTGTTGAGTAGATTCCTCTGTGGCCTTCTCTAGGACGATAAGACCCCAGAGTTGTCTTTGGTGATTAAAAAATCATCCAATACTTCCTGGTAGAAAGGGGGCAGCCAGAGAGTTTTTCTTGTGTCTCTCTATTTTTTGTTTTTCACAATTGTCTTCAGCTCAAAATAATCCAATGCCAGGGGAGCACATTTTATGGTGGCTTACTCTGAACTTCTTCATTACCCAATCAAGCAAATCTTCAGAGTTATAACTTTTTTATAAAATGAGAAAGTTGCTAGATCCTTACTTCTCAGTGTATGGTCCTGGTCATTGACATTTGGAAACATGTGAAATGAAAAACCACAGGCCCTACATCAAGGGTGCATTAATCAAAATTTGCAGTTTGGCAATATCCTTAGGTGATTCATGTGCCCATTAGAGCTTGAGAAGCACTGCTTGGAAGCTCCTTCTGCCAAAAATGAGGTAAACCCAATGTATGTACCCATTTACTTTGCAGAACCATTTTATAGTCTAAATGCACTTAGTGACATTGGATATATGCAATAAATTTGAGTTTCTGCAGGAAACAACATCTGGCATTGGTGAATGCAAGGTTATGATACATGAGGATGCAGAGAGAACATTCCTATTTATAAGGGAATTTCTAGAATGAAGCTACCAAAGTCTTCCCTGTCTGTCTTCAAAACTCTGTCTCCTAAACATAGGTTTTGGTCACCTGCACGTTTGAGAGTAATAGCTTCCCAATTGACCCTCTAATTTATAGACTCTATTCTCAAAACCAGTGCTTAGAAATAAACTACGAGAATTTTTTAAAAAATGGTTTCACAGTGATATTTTGCCCTTCACCTGCTTTCAGTGTACTCCCTTCCAAATGGGCACCAGGATTTCCTAGATTGTTACCTTCAGTATATTGTTCTATATGGAAATATACATTTTTGATAAGAAGTATCTGTCATATAATGTTTAAACATGAAATCATCAAGAGAAGACAAAACTCATTTTGAAACTAATTTTAAAGTTATCTCTGGTAACTTTTGAACATATTTTTGAAGATGAATCTTACGAATTAGATCAATTTAGAAGCTACAACTGTTAAATATGGATGTGACTAGAACCTAGGTTTAGTGGGCCAATTTCTAAACAAAGACAAAATTACACGTTTCATCCAGGGGCCGTGCCGAGTCTAGTTAAAAAGTAGTAAATTCAGTCAGCCCTTTGTGGGTTTAGATGTAATCTGGGAGTGAGCTGGAACGTGGCTCAGAGTGGAATGAAGGCAGAAAGACTGGAGTTGAATCTTAGAGCTGAAATGGAGCTATTAGTGCAGTCTTTCCAGAATTGCTGACATTCTTTGCACATTTGTTTTCTAAACTGATAATTGGTTATAATAATACATATCTCACTGTTTCATTAAAATAACCGACAGTAACTATGCCTCCAAACACAGAGCTGACGTTCAACAAAAGTTACATCATATCTCCAATAATTGCATTTAATTATTGGAGCTCTTTCATGAATCCAGTTCTTTTTCTCTTTCTAGGACTTTGTGATTGGGTTAAAGGGCTCAATCCGGGGACTCTGTTTTCTGGTTTAAGTATCACAATGGACACAGGCAACAAAACTCTGCCCCAGGATTTTCTCTTACTGGGCTTTCCTGGTTCTCAAACTCTTCAGCTCTCTCTCTTCATGCTTTTTCTGGTGATGTACATCCTCACAGTTAGTGGTAATGTGGCTATCTTGATGTTGGTGAGGACCTCCCATCAGTTGCATACCCCCATGTACTTCTTTCTGAGCAACCTCTCCTTCCTGGAGATTTGGTATACCACAGCTGCAGTCCCCAAAGCACTGGCCATCCTACTGGGGAGAAGTCAGACCATATCATTTACAAGCTGTCTTTTGCAGATGTACCTTGTTTTCTCATTAGGCTGCACAGAGTACTTCCTCCTGGCAGCCATGGCTTATGACCGCTACCTTGCCATCTGCTATCCTCTACACTATGGAACCATCATGAGTAGTCTGCTCTCAGCGCAGCTGGCCCTGGGCTCCTGGATCTGTGGTTTCATGGCCATTGCAGTGCCCACAGCCCTCATCAGTGGCCTGTCCTTCTGTGGCCCCCATGCCATCAACCACTTCTTCTGTGACATTGCACCCTGGATTGCCCTGGCCTGCACCAGCACACAGGCAGTAGAGCTTGTGGCCTTTGTGATTGCTTTTGTGGTCATCCTGAGTTCATTCCTCATCACTCTTATCTCCTACATCTACATCATCAGCACCATCCTCAGGATCCCCTCTGCCAGTAGCCGGAGCAAAGCCTTTTCCACGTGCTCCTCGCATCTCACCGTGGTGCTCATTTGGTATGGGTCCACGATTTTCCTTCACGTCCGCACCTCTATCAAAGAGGCCTTGGATCTGACCAAAGCTGTCCACGTCCTGAACACCGTGGTGACTCCAGTTTTAAACCCCTTCATCTATACGCTTCGTAATAAGGAAGTAAGAGAAACTCTGCTGAAGAAATGGAAGGGAAAATAAATCTCCTCTTCCACAACAGATGTCCTGTAAATGGTCTCTGCATCAATACAGAGGTTTCAAGTAAGAATGTGGAGGAACAGAGCAAATTTTTCTTGGTACGTAGACAGAAAAAAAACAAACAAAGCAAGTAATACTATATTTTCTATACATTATCATGTATGATAAAAATGGGAGTTTTTGACATAAGCAAAGTGGACTTTTTAAGCAAAAAATAATGATACATTGAATTAGACTTGCTCTTGACTTTGGTTTATAAATTAGAGACATCTGCAATAAAAATGATGCTTTGGTATATCAACTCTGAATTCTTGTTTCTTTTTAAAGATTATCAAAATTGTCTTAGTATAAAATATTGAGAACTATATTTATGAAACATGAGGGAAGAGAAATATGCAAAAGTTAAATGAATTAAAACATGTAGCTGAAACTAGAGTGTGTGCAGTTATTGTAGCATAGTATTTTTCGGTAAGGTATAATAAAATAGACAGATATGGAATTAGAACTTGATTATTACAAGGTGCCACATTTGTTTCAGAAGGATAGTGAACAAAGCAATCCAAAAAGTGGATAATGAAAAGTAGATAAATGGGATTGCAGGAGGGTTTGAACAAAGCAATAGAAGTTTCTTGCATAACAATATTGATCATAGAAAAGGAAAAAATACTAAAGATTCTATTGGCAAGTCAGCAAGTATAGAATATCCAGTGGTTTCAGGGAAAACATAACCATAGGAAAAATAATTATAATAATAACTATTTGATTTTCCTCCAAAGTACTGCATTCCACAGAAAGCAAAATACTTTCCTTCCAACCTTCAACACATGATAGGTGCCTTCTCCTCCCTTTCCTCATTATCGTATGGCTGTGGAAAATGGGGCTCCAGCAAGATAACTTAGGCTGCAGGGATATTCTGTTTGTCTTACTCATATTGGCTCACATGTGTACAAAGTAGTCTGCTTCTCAAATATATGCCTAAGGGGCTGAACAGAAGCTACTCTTCAGACCTTGTTTGTAGTATTTGAAACCCCTTCTGGTTTCAAAAGTAAAGTGGTATAAAATAGAACAAGAAAGCTATATGTTTGAAGAAAATAGGGGAAGATGTCTCATTGTGAGAATGATGCATATTAACTTCAGAAGTTGTATCTATGTTGAAAGCCTACCTCTTAAGGTACTTGTGATGGTTAATACTGAGTGTCAATTTGATTGGATTGAAGGATACAAAGTATTGATCCTGGGTGTGTCTGTGAGGGTGTTGCCAAAAGAGATCAACATTTGAGTCAGTGGGCTGGGAAAGGCAGATTCCCCTTAATCTGGTGGGCACAATCTAATCACCTGCCAGGGAATATAAAGCAGGCAGAAAAACGTGAAAAGGAGAGATTGGCCTAGACTCCCAGCCTACATCTTTCTCCTGTGCTGGATGCTTCCTGCCATTGAACGTCGGACTGAGGCAACAGTGATGGCCTCCCCTGAGGCAGGTGCAGGCAAGATAATGTTGGTTCTCCTCAGGAGCCACCCCCAATGCCTCTGTTTATTTCCAGACCTGTGACTACACTAAAGTCGCAGTGGTCCCCTAGAGGTGAGGTTGAGAGTGTGATCCATGAGGAGGTGTGCCACACGCCGAAAGAACTACTTGAGTTCTCATTTATATAAACAGAAATTTGAAGAACAGGCATGGGAATGGATATTAAGGGTATAGGATAATGGTGGAAGGAACATAAAGTTGGATCAGGCCGAATTTATTGATTTGGGCCCACTAAGTAGGGACTCTGCTTTTAATGTTGCAGATCAGGGAGCTAAAAAGGTTCCAATTGTTTATTTGTTTGTTTAGCTGAAATATGGGTTAAAAGATGGACCACTGTGAGCTGGAAATGCCTGACCTCCCTTGGTTTAATGTAGAGGAACAGATCCAAAGGCTTAAGGAGATTGGGATGGCAGGGTGGATTAGTCACTTTAGACCTATTCATCCCAGCTGGGAGGGTCCAAAAGATATACACTTGACCAATGCCTTGAGAATTAGATTTGTGAGGACAGCAGCCTGCATCTTTGAATAACTCTGTAATTGCTCTTCTCTTTATGTCACATCTAACTGTGGGAACTGCAGTCACTCAACTACAAAATTTAAATACAATGAAAATAATTGGATCCCAAGGAGTCAGGGGCCAAGCAGCAGCACTCAACTGTAAAATGCAAAGTGGGTGTAGTTACCTTGAAGGGGAGGCTGGGTCCCCTTGAGGAGGGACCCCACTACATTACCGACAATTTACGCAGTGAATCTTTCTCCCATCCTTCCCCAAGGAGACCTCTGGCCTTTTAGCAGGGTAACTCTACACTGGGGAAAGGGAAATGATCACACATTGTAGGGACTACTGGACACTGGCTCTGAGCTGACATTGATTCCAGAGGATCCAAAATATCATTGTGATCCTCCAGTTAAAGTAGGGGCTTAGGGAAGTCAAGTAACTAATGGAATTTTAGCTCAGTCTGACTTACAGTGGGTCCAGTGGGTCCCCAGACTCATCCTGTGGTCATTTCCCCAGTGCCGGAATGCAGAATTGGCATAGACATACTTAGCAGCTGTCAGAACCCTCACATTGGCTTCCTGACTGGTAGGGTGAGGGCTATTATGGTGAAAAAGGCCAAACGAAAGCAATTAGAGCTGCCTCTACCTAGGAAAATAGTAATTCGAAAACAATATTGCATCCCTTGAGAGATTGTGGAGATTAGTGCCGCTATCAAGAACTTGAAAGATGCAGGAGTGGTGATTCCCACCACATCCCCATTCAACCCTCCCATTTGGATCCTGAAGAATGACAATGGATTATTGTAAGTTTAACCAAGTGATGACTCCAATTGCAGCTGCTGCACCAGATGTAATTTTATTGCTTGAGCAAATTAACACATCTCCTGGTACCTGGTATGCAGCCATTGGCTTGGCAAATGCATTTTTCTCCCTTCCTGTCTATAAGGCCCACCAGAAGAAATTTACCTTCAGCTGGCAAGGCCAGCAATATACCTTTACTGTCCTACCTCAGGGGTGTATCAACTCTCCAGCTTTGTGTCATAATCTTATTCAGAGAGACCTTGATTGCTTTTCACTTCCATAAGATATCACACTGGTCAGTTACATTGATGACATTAGGCTGATTGAATCCAAAGAGCAAGAAGTAGCAAACACATTGGACTTATTGGTGAGACATCTGCGTGCCAAAGGATGGGATGGAAATAAATCTGACTAAAATTCAGGGACCTTCTACCTCAGTAAAATTTCCAGGGGTCCAGTGGTGTGGGGCCTATTGAAACATTCCTTCTAAGGTGAAGGATAAGTTGCTGCATTTGGCCCTTCCTACAACCAAGAAAGGGCACAATGCCTAGTGAGCCTATTTGGACTTTGGAGGCAACACATTCTTCATTTGGGTGGGTTACTGTGGCCCATTTATCAAGTGTCCTGAAAGGCTGCCAGTTTTGAGTGGCGTCCAGAACAGGAGAAGCTCTGCAACAGGTCTAGGCTGCTGTGCCAGCTGCTCTGCCACGTGGGCCATATGACCCAACAGATCCAATGGTGCTTGAGGTGTCCATGGCAGACAGGGATGCTGTTTGGAGCCTTTGGCCAGGCCCCCATAGGTGAATCACAGTGGAGGCCTCTAGGATTTTGGGGCAAGACCCTGCCATCTTCTGCAGATAACTACTCTCCTTTTCAGAGACAGCTCTTAGCCTGTTACTGGGCTTTGGTGGAAACTGAAGATTTGACTATGGGTCATCAAGTCAACATGTGACCTAAACTGCCTATCATGAACTGGGTGTTTCTGACCCATCCAGCCATAAAGTGGGTTGTGCACAGCAGCATTCCATCATCAAATGGAAGTAGTATATACGTGATCAGGCTCCAGCAGATCTTGAAGGCACAAGTTAAGTTACATGAGGAAATGGCTCAAATGCCCATAGTCTCCACTCCTGTCACCTGCCTTCTCTCCCCCAAGTCTGCACCAATGGCCTCATGGGGAGTTCCCTATGATCAGTTGACAGAGGAAGAGAAGACTAGGTCCTGGTTTACAGATGGTTCTGCACAATATGCAGGGACAACCAGAAAGTGGACAGCTGCAGCACTACAGCTCCTTTGTAGGACATCCCTGAAGGACAGTGGTGAAAGGAAATCTTCCCAGTGGGCAGAAATTCGAGCAGTGCACCTGGTTGTGCACCTTGCATGGAAGGAGAAATGGCCAGATGTGTGATTATGTACTGATTCATGGGCTATAGCCAATGGCGGCTGGGTGACCAGGGACTTGGAAGAAGCATGATTAGAAAATTGGTGAGAAAGAAATCTGGGGAGGAGGTACGTGGGTGGACCGCTCTGAGTGGACAAAAACTGTGAAGATATTTGTACTCCATGTAAGTTCTCAGCAATGGTTAACTTCAGCAGAGGAAGATTTTAATAATAAAGTGGACAGGATGACCCATTCTGTGGATGCCACTCAGCCTCTTTCCCCAGTCACCTCTGTCATTGCCCAATTGGCCCACGAACAAAGTGGCCATGGTGGCAGGGATGGAAGTTACACATGGGCTCAGCAACGTGGACTTCCACTCACCAAGGCTGACCTTATTACGGCCATTGCAGAGTGCCCAACTTGCCAGCAGCAGAGACCATCACTGAGACCTCAATATGACGCCATTCCTCAGGGTGATCAGCCAGCTACTTGGTGGCAGATTGATTACAATGGACCTCTTCCATCTTGGAAAGGGCAGAGGTTTATGCTCACTAGAATAGACACTTACTCTGGATATGAGTTTGTCTCTCCTTCGTGCAAGGCTTCTGCCAATACTACCATCCATGAACTCATGGAATGTCTTATCCACTGTCATGGTATTCCACACAGCGTTGCCTCTGACCAAGGCACTCACTTTATGGCTGAAGAAGTGTAGCAGTGGCTCATGCTCATGGAATTCACTTGTCTTACTATGTTCCCCATCATCCTGAAGCAGCTGGATTGATAGAACTGTGGAATGGCCTTTTGAAGTCACAATTACAATACCAACTAGGTGACAGTACTTTGCAGGGCTGGGGCGAAGTTCTCCAGAAGGCCGTGTATGCTCTGAATCAGTGTCCAATATATGGTACTGTTTCTCCCATAGCCAGGATTCATGGGTCCAGGATTCAATCGGTGGAAGTGGAAGTGGCACCACTCACCATCACCCCTAGTGATCCACTAGCAAAATTTTTGCTTCCTGTTCCCACAATGTTACATTCTGCTGGTCTGGAGGTCTTAGTTCCAGAGGGAGGAACGCTGCCACCAGGAGACACGACAATGATCCCATTAAACTGGAAGTTAAGATTGCCACTGGGACACTTTGGGCTCCTCCTATCTTTAAGTCAACAGGCTAAGAAGGAAGCTACTGTGTTGGCTGGGGTGATTGTCCCAGACTATCAAGATTAAATCAGTCTATTACTCCACAACGGAGGAGAAGAAGAGTATGCATGAAATACAGGAGATCCATGAGGGCGTCTCTTAGTATTACCATGCCCTGTGATTAATGTCAATGGAAAACTACAACAGTCCATTCCAGGCAGGACTACAAATGGCCCAGACCCATCAGGAATGAAAGTTTGGGTCACTCCACCGGGAAAATAACCACGACGTGCTGAGGTGCTTGCTGAAGACAAATGGAATACAGAATGGGTAGTAGAAGAAGGTAGTCATCAGTACCAACTGTGACCACATGACCAGCTGCAGAAATGGAGACCATAATTGTCATGAGTATTTCCTCCTTCTTTCGTTAAAAACATGTTTGTGCATGTATACACTTGTATTAATATCTGTATTTTATTTCTTTTCTCCTTGATCATGTGACATAAAATTTATTGACTTCCTATCAGCATTTAAATATTGTTAACTTTGTGTAATAGTATTTGGGTTGGGGATCGGTGTGTTTCCAGCTATATGAAGGATAGTCGTATTATGTTAGGGATAATTATGACCTTATTATTGTCTTTATTTGAAGATTAGGTATGATTTCAGGAGATGTGGATGGGTTCAAGTTGACAAAGGGTGGACTTGTGATGGTTAATACTGAGTGACAATTTGATTGGATTGAAGGATACAAGGTATTGCTCCTGGGTGTGTCTGTGTGGGTGTTGCCAAAAGAGATTAACATTTGAGTCAGTGGGCTGGGAAAAGCAGATCCCCCTTAATCTGGTGGGCACAATCTAATCAGCTGCCAGGGAATATCAAGCAGGCAGAAAAACATGAAAAGGAAAGATCTAGCCTCCCAGCCTACATCTTTCTCCTGGGCTGGATGCTTCCTGCCCTCCAACATAGAACTCCAAGTTCTTCAGTTTTGAAACTCGGACTGGCTCTCCGTGCTCTTCAGCTTGCAGACACCCGATTGTGGGGACTTCGTGATCGTGTAAGTCAATACTTAGTAAACTCCATATACATATATATATATATGTTAACATATATCCTATTAGTTCTGTCTCTCTAGAGAACCCTGACTAATACAGTACCCATAAAAAACACTGCATACCTGATTGGTTCCCTTCATTTATTCATTCTGAGGATTAGTTTCATGCCCATGGAATTCCTAAGCATATTTTTGGAGATTTCTAAAAGTCATAATTTCTAACAAAAATCAGATTGCTACCCTCTGAGGATGAATAGCCTTCCTGCTTCCATAAGTTAGGCCTCAATTTCCAAAATCCCCAAAAGCAGCGCCTACTATCTATCTCAGCGAGAGTTATCTTCAACACCTCTCTACTTCTGCTGCTAACCTCAGTACTGAAAAGAAGAATGTAGTCTTCAGCTTTTAAAGTGAACGAATCAGTTTGACATGGAATTGTATCTAAAACTTAATGTTCAGTGAAGGAGTATCAACGCTTTCATTGACTCAGGTCTTTTCTTTCTATCCTGATTGAAAAACACACCCCACTTAAGCATAATTTGCATAATTAATTTTCAAGCAAATATACTTGACTACTAGCATTCTGATTCACTTTTCTTTCTTCTTTCTTTAACCTATAACTTACAATGATACATTTGTAGATAAAATACATTATTATCCAGAATCATCTTCTAGTAATAAATTACTGGCAGTGGAAAACAATAGATGCCCCATCAGGGAAAATAGAAGTTTGAAAAAAATAGGTTTAACCATAATAAATTGCCTTTGTACAACAAATACAGCACTGAAGGAATATAACAATCAATCTAAACATTACATCTATGCACACATAATTTTTTGTACAATGGTGAGGGTAAAATTAAATTATATTTAGTCATTATATTTGAAACAGCAATTCCATTACTATCTACCAAAAAGAAAATAAATCATTATAATATATAAAGACACATGCACACGTATGTTCATTGCAACACTATTCACAATAGCAATGATAAGGAATCAACCTAAATGTCCATCACAAATAGACCAGATAAAGAAAATGTGGTACATACACACCATGGAATACTATGCAGCTGTGAAAAAGAATGAGATCATGTCCTTTGCAGAAACATGGATGGAGCTGGAGACCATTATCCTTAGCAAACTAACCTAGGAACAGAAACCAAATTCCACATGTTCTCACTTATAAGTGGGAGCTAAATGGTGAGAACACATGGACACTTAGAGGGGAACAACACACACTGGGGTGCATCAGGGGTGGATGGTGGGAGGAGGAAGAGAATCCAGAAAAATAACTAATGGCTACTAGGCTTAATACCTGAGTGATTAAATAATCTGTGCAACAAACTCCCATGACACAAGTTTACCTACATAATAAACCTGAACATGTATCCCTGAATTTAAAATAAAACTTAGATAAATAAACAAATACATGTATTAAAAGTAGTTCAGGATTTGCTAGCAATTCTCCCATATTTCACCCCACCCATTACATTATATATGATCAAGGACTATTGTTATTACTAATATTGTTAGTATTATTGTTAGTATTATTACTAACAATAGTCCTTGGTTTTGTTATTTTATTCTGTCTTCTTTTTCCCCCTTCAGTGTGTATCTGATATTCATTTCAAGTATGCTTGAGTTCATTTGTTTTCATTCTCTTTCAGTTTTAGGACGTCCATGCTTCTCATTGTTAGAGATTTTATTTCATGTTTTGAATATGAAGAATATTAACATGCTTCACAAGTCAAAAATGCACAAGAAGATACATGCCAAGAAGGGATATTCCCTCCCCTATACCTTTTACTTCTTCCCACTCTTCACCTATTGTAGTTAATATACTAATTTCTTTTTTACTTTTATTTTCTGTGTTTTCATTTGTAGGCGAGCAGATACGCTTTCTCTATTTTCCTTTTCTTTCTATAGAAGAAATTGTACTCTATATTTTTTAGTAGTTTGCTTTTTTCACTTACTAATATTTCTCGGAAACGCTATATACAGATCTACCTCATTATTTTCTTACATTTGCATAATGCTTCCATTGTGTAGATGTACAAAAGCTTATTCAATCAATTTTCTATGCCTGAATATCGAAGCTATTTTACAATATTTAGTAATTATAAATAGTGCTATGATGAATAATTTTCTACATCTTTTTCGTACTGTCAGAGATATATTTTCTAGTTATCAGCAAATTATTGGGTCGATGCTTAGTTAGTTTTGTTAGATATAACCCAAATTTCCCAAACGGGGTTGCACCATTTGTATTCTCACGAATAATATGTGAGAATGCCTGTTTCCCCACATTCCCATCAACAGAATGCCCTGTCAAGGTTTTGCATTTTTGCTAGTTTCGTGAGAAGTGGTATCTTAAGGTTGTTTTAATTTGCATTTATCTTATTATTGTGAAGTTCACCATTAAAAATATATCTAAGAACTATTTTCATATCTCTATATGAATTGCTCTAACATCTTTTGCCCGTTTTCCATAGAGTTTAAAACTCTTTAGTCAATTTTTAATATTTTTATATATTAAGGATGTTAGCCTTTCACCTACAATGTATGTCACAAATATTTTTTCTCTGTTATTTTTCTTTTAACTGCTCATGGTGTTTTCCCCCAGTATTTTACTTCAATTTTATGTAGTCAAACAGATTACTCTATATTTCTATTGCACACAGATTTTAAGCCTTGGTTAGGAGGTCATTCCCTACTCTGAGATTATGGGGAAAAAATCCATTTTTTTCTAGTATTTGTAATTGCCACATTTCCAGTTTTACATTTAGATCTCTGAACCATTTTTTTCCTTGTGGGTAACATGAGGAATGAATCTAATTTTGATTCCGGCAAATAACTATACAGTTGTTCTAACTCCAAATATTTAAAAGACTATCTTTGCCCCAGTAATTTATAATAGTGATTTTATAATATGTTAAATTTCTATATGTAGTAGGACCTATTTCTAGGTTTGTCTTCTATCTCCCTCCCCTCACTTCCTGGTCCCTTTCCCTCTTCTCTCCTTTCATACAGGCTCCAACGCCTCATTATTCTATTACAGTCTCAGCAGTAATTTTAAAATTTAATACAGCAAGTCCTGTCTCATAACTCTTTCTGCTCAGTATTTTTCTATTTTTCTAGTTAATCTTATGTATTTACTTTTTCTTGGTTTAGGATCATGTGTCTAGCTTGACCAAAAAGCTTGTAATTTTCATTGCTTTTGTATTAAAGGTATAAAAATAACTTTAGAACTGACCATTTCGTGAGACTTTCTAACTTAGAACATAGATTACATTTCAATTTATGCAAGTATACTTTTCCATTAAAATTTGTTATTAGGATCTTTGTAGTTTCACATGTAGTTTTAAGAAATAATACTAAGAGGTTCTTGGTACAGTTTACTAGTTTCTCACAATGGTAACATTTTGCAAAACTTTAGTACAATACAAACAGCTATTGACATTGATAAAATCCACAATCTTATTCCAATTTCCCCAGTTTTACTTTCACTTATTTGTGTGTGTGAATTTATTTCTGTATAATTTTATCACATGTGAAGGTTTATCCACCACTGTAACTAAGATAATAAACAGTTCCATCACCACAGGATCTCTTACGTTGTCCTTTTATAACAACCACTTCCTTTCCACTGCTTATCCTTTATGGCTGGCAACCACCGATTTGTTTCCTTTCCTAACATTTTATTATTTCAACAATGTTTTATAAATGGATCACACAACTTGTAATATTATAGTATTAGCTTTTGTTACTCAGCATAGTTTCTTTGAGATTATCAAAACTGTTATGTATATCAATAGTTTGCTTCTTTTTATTTCAGAGTAGCATACGATGCTATGCATGTGTCACAGTTCATTTAACCATTCACCTATTGAAGGACTTCTGGGATGCTTTCACTTTTTGAAAATTATGAAGAAAGCTTCTATGAGCTTTCATGTACAAGTTTGTAATATATATGTGTGTATATACATGTATGACATATATACACATACATATTGCATACATGTATACACATATACATGACATATATGTATATACATAATTATCACATACATGTATATACATATATGACATATACCTATATAGCACATACATATACATGTATGTTGCATATATGTATATATACATATACGCATTTATGTTGCGTATTCATTCATTCATGTGGGATTAACACCCAAGAGTAGAATTTTTGGATCATATAATAATTGCATGTTGAGTTTTATAAGAACCTGATTAACTGTTTCCCAGAGGCCCTGTACCATTTTACATTCCCACTAGCAATGCATAAGCAATCCATTTTTTCTGTATCTTGATTTAAAAACAAATAGTCATTCTGATAGCCCATGACAGTTTAAATTTACATTTATTTAATGGCTAGTCATTTTGAACATATTTTCATGTGTTTTACCATGTGTATATCCTCTCTAGTGAAATATCTATCCATGTCTTATGCTCCTTTTATAATTGGATGTCTATTTTTTTTTGTAGATTCTTTGGGAACTTCTACATAGACAAAATATCTGCAACTAGAGATTGTTTTCTTTCTTCCTTTCCAATCTCTACACCTTTTATTGTTTTTCCTTTTCTTATTATAGAAGCTAGAACTTCCAGTACCTTTTTATTGAGTAAGAAAGATGAAAATGGACATTCTTAACTTGTTCCCTATTATTCAGAAGAGCATTTAGTCTTTATTAAGTCTGATGTTACCTGTAGATTTTTTTGTAGATGTTCTTCAGCAAGTTAAGATAATTTCTATCTCTTTGACTTGCTGCAAATTTTAAATAAAATGATTATAAATAGGAGCTGAATTTTGACAAAAGCTTTTGCCGCATCTTTTCCCTGTTAACATAGTTGATTCTATTAATTTTCAAATATTGAACTAAGCTTGCATACCTGGAGTAAATGTCCTTTGTGGTGTTATATGATGCTGTTTATACATTGTTAGATTTGTTTTGATATTTTGTTAAAGATTTTATATCTAGGCTCATAAGAGTCACTGGTCTTAAGAAATAGTGCAGTTTTTTGTGTGTGTACTGTTTTTATATTTTCTTTGTGTATTAACTGAGGTCAGGAGTTCAACACCAGCCTGGCCAATATGATGAAACCCCGTATCTACTAAAACTACAAAAATTAGCCAGGCAGGATTGCAGGTGCCTATAATCCCACTTACTCAGGAGGCTGAGATGGGAGAATCGCTTGAACCCAGGAGGTGGAGGTTGCAGTGAGCCGAGATCGTGCCAATGCCCTCCAGCCTGGGTAATGAGCAAAACTCTGTCTCAAAAAAAAAAAAAACAAAAATTAACCTCATAAGATATCGTATAAAATCCACATTCATATTTTCTTTTAAAGTTTGGTCAATTCTTTAGTGAACCATTTTGGACGGAAAATGTCTCTGTCAGAGGCTTTAATTTATAATTTATCTCTCCATCTGACAAAGGGCCAATATCCAGAATCTACAAGATTTACAAGAAAAATTTACAAGAAAAAGGCAAACAAATTTACAAGTAAAAGGCAAACAACCTCATAAAAAAGTGGGCAAAGGATATTAATAGATACTTCTCAAAAGAAGACAATTATGTGGGCAACAAACATGAAAGAAAGCTCAACATCACTGGTCATTAGAGAAATGCAAATCAAAACCACAATGAGATACCAGCACACGCCAGTTAGAATAGCGATCATTAAAAAGTCAGTCAAGGACAGATGCTGGAGAGGATGTGGAGAAATAGAAACATTTTTACACTGTGGGAGTGAAAATCAGTTCAACCAGTGTGGAAGACAGTGTGGTGATTCCTCTAAGATCTAGAACTAGAAATACCATTTGACTTAGCAATCCCATTACTGGGTTTAAACCCAAAGTACTATAAATCATTCTACTATAAAGACACATGCACATGTATGTTTATTGCAGCACTATTCACAATAGCAAAGACTTGGAACCAACCCAAATGCTCATCGATGATAGACTGGATGAAGAAAATGTGGCACATATATACCATGGAATATCACGCAGCCATAAAAAAAGAATGAGTTCATGTCCTTTGCAGGGATATGGATGAAGCTGGAAATCATCATTTTCAGCAAACTTACACAGAACAGAAAATCAAACACTGCATGTTCTCACTCATAAGTGGGAGCTGAACAATGAGAACATATGGGCACAGGGAGGGGAACATCACACACCAGGGCCTGTTGCGGGGTGGGGTCAAGGAGAGTGGTAGCATTAGGAGAAATACCTAAGTAGATAACAGGTTGATAGGTGCAGCAAACCACCATAGCACATGTATACCTATGTAACAAACCTGCACATTCTGCACATGTATCCCAGAACTTAAAGTATAAAAAAAAAAAAAAAAAAAAAAAAAAAAAGACCTGGCAGATCCAATTCAGCACAATGAAAAGATAATTTATCATGCTCAAATTGGGATTAATCTCATGGATACAACAATTCAACATATGCAAGTCAATACATGTGATATACCAGCAGAATCAAGGACAAAAAACGCATGATCATTTCTATAGATGCAGAAAAGCATTTGGCAAAATTCAAAAATCCCACATGATTAAAACTCTCAATAAATTAGGTACAAAAGAAATGTACCTCAGCACAATAAAGGCCATATATGAAAAACCCACAACTAACTTTCCGCTGAATGTGGACAGATTGAAAGTTTTTCCCCTAAAATACAGAACAAGAAAAGGGTGTCCATTTTTGGCACTCCTATTCAACATCGTACTGGAAGTTTTAGCCAGAACAATTGGGCAAGAGAAAGAATAAAAGGCATCCAAATTTGAAACGAGGAAGTTAAACGGTCCCTGCTTGAAGGTGACATGTTATCATACACAGAAAACTCTAAAGATTCTACCAAAATCTTTTAGAACTGATTAACAAATTTAGAAAAGTTGCAGGATACAAAATCAACATACAAATCAGTAGCATTTCTGTATACTAATCTTTTTGGTGTAAAAATAAGTCAAGAAAAGAATTTCATTCTCAATAGGTAAAAATATAAAACAAAATACAGTACTTAGGAATAAACTTAACTAAGGAGGTTAATGATTGCTGTACTGAAAACTATAAATCTTTGATTAAAAGCTTGAAGAAAAACACAAATAAATGGAAAGATAGCCGGAGTTCATTTTGGAAGAATAAATAAAAATGTCTATACTCCCCAAAGCAATCTACGGATTTCATGCAATCCCTATCGAAATACCAATGACATTCTTCGCATGAGCAGAAAACAAGTTCTATAATTCTTATGATACCACAAAAACACACACACACACACACACACACACACACACCCCAAATAGCCACAGCAATTTTGAGTAAAAAGAACAAATCTGAAGACATCATATCACAGGCTTCATAATACACTACAAGACTACAGTAAACAAAACAGCATGGTACTGGCATAGAAGTAGACATAGAGGCCAATGGAACATAATAGAGATACAAGAATTAAATCTATAAATGTACAGTTAAGTGATTTTCAACAAAGGTGCCAAGATCATACAATGGGGAAAGGACAGCTTCTTCAAGGAATACTGTTGGGAAATTGGATATTCACATTCAGAAGACTAAAATTAGACCCTTATCTCTCACCATATATAAAATGCAACTTAAAATAGATTACAGACTCAAATGTAAAATCTGAAACTATAAAACAATTAGGAAAAATAGGAGAAAGCTTTATAACATTGGTCTGGGGAGGATTATTTGGATAAGACCTCAAAACATAGACACCAAAAGCACAAATATACATATAGATTACATCAGACTAAAAAGCTTCTACACAGCAAATAAAACAATCCACAAAGAGACAATCTACAGAATAGGAGAACATTTGCAAATTATTTAACTGATAAAATGTTAATATCCAAAACATAAAGTCGTCAAACAACTCAATAGTAACAACAACAAAAAACACCCAGAACCTGATTTTAAAATGGGCAAAATACCTAAATAAATAGTTCTCAAAAGAAGGCACATAAATGTCCAACAGATATGTAAAAAAAGAAAAGATCAACAACACTAATGTTCTGGGAAATGAGAAACAAAACCACAGTGAGATATCACCTCAATTTAGTTAGAATGGCTATAATTAAAAAGACTTAAAATAACAAGTGCTGGACAGGAGGTGGAGAAAAGGGAACCCATACACATTGTTGGTGGAAATGTAAATTCATACAGCCACTTTAAAAAACAGTATGAAGGTTTCTCAAAAAATTAAAAATAGAACTCTCATATGATCCACCAATTCCACTACTGGATAGATATTCAAAGAAAATAAAATTGATATGTTGAAGAGCTATCTGCACTCCCATGTTTATCAGAACCATATTCACAATAGTTAAGATATGGAATCAACCTCAGTGTCCACCAGCAGATGAACTGATAAAGAAAATGTGATATATATACACAATGGAATACTCTTTAGCCATACAAAGAATAAAATTCTTTCATTAAGAAGTACATGAATGTGCTACAGAAGACATTATGTTAAGTGAAATAAGCCAGGCACAAAACACAAATACTGAATGATCTCATTAATATGTGGAATTTATAAAAACTGATCTCATAGAAGTAGAGAGTAGAAAAGTGGTTTCCAGAAGGAAAGGTGAGTAGGGGAAAGGAGAGAATAGCAAAAGGTTTGTCAAAGGATACTAAGTTATAGTTAGGAGACATAAATTCAAGCGATCTATTGTACATTATAGTGACTATAATTAATGATGATTGGATTCTTAAAAAAATGCAGAAAGAGTGATGTTAAGTGCTTTTCCCACTAAAATGGTAACTAGGTGAGCTAATGCAATTGTTAATTAGCTATACATCATAATCCCACAATGTATATATACTTCAAAATCTTATGGGCACATGATAAAAAAGAAGAAATTTTAATCACAACACCATTTACATTAGCACCCAAAATTAAAATACTTAGGTACAGATCTAATGAAATATGTGCAAGACATATATGAGAAAAACTACAAAACTCTAATAAAAAAATCAAAGAAGAAATGAATAAGTGGAGACATATTCCACGCTCATGCATAAGAAGACCCAATATTGTCAAGATGTTGGTTCTTCCAACTTGATCTATAGATTCAATGTAATCCCACTGAAAATCCCAGCAAGTTATTTTGTGTTTAGTAAGAAACTTTTCCTAAAAGTTAAAGGAAGAAACAAAAGACCCAGAACAACTAGAATAACAGTGAAAGAGAATAACAAAGTTGGAGGACTTATACTACCTGACTTTGACACTTACTGTAAAGTTACAGTGATGAAGACAGTGTGATATTGGTAAAAGAGTAGACAATGGGACAGGCTAGAGCCCAGAAATAGTCCCACATACATATAGTCAACAGATATTTGACAAAGAAGCAAAGGCAGTACAACACAGCAATAACAGTCTTCAACAAATGGTGCTGAAACAACTGCATATCCACATGCAAAAAATAAATAGACATAAATCTTAAGTCCTTCACAAAAACTAAAATGAATCACAGACTTAAATATAAAATGCAAAACCATAAAACCCTAAGATGACGTAGGGGAAAACCTAGATGACACTGGGTATGGCAATAACTTTTTAGATAAAACACAAGAGCCACAATTCATAAAATAAATCATTGAAAAGTCAAACTTTATTTTAAAGAAATCTTCTCTGTGAAACACAATGTCAAGAGGACACATAGGCAAACCACACATTGGAAGAAAACATTTGGCAAAAACACATCTGATAAAGAACTTATCCTTTGCCAGGTGCAGTAACTCCCACCTATAATCCTAGCACTTGGGGAGGCTGAGGTGGGAGGATTGTTATAGGCCAGAAGTTCAAGACTAGCCTAGGCAACACAGCAAGATTCCATCACTAAATTAAAAAGAAAAAAAAAATCTTATTTAAATTACATAAAGAACCCTTAAGGGCTGGGCGTGGTGGCTCACGCCTGTAATACCAGCACTTTGGGAGGCCGAGGTGGGCAGATCATCTCAGGTCGGGAGTTCGAGACCAGCCTGCCATGGAGAAACCCCGTCTCTACTAAAAATACAAAATTAGCTGGGCATGGTGGCAATGCCTGTAATCCCAGCTACCTGGGAGGCTGAGGCAGGAGAATTGCTTGAACCTGGGAGGCGGAGGTTATAGTGGGCCGAGATCATGCCATTGCACTCCAGCCTGGGCAACAAGAGTGAAGCTTCATCTCAAAAAGAAAAAAAGAAAAGAAAAAAAGAACCCTTAAAACTCAACAATAAGAAAAGTAACAATGTAATTAAAAATGGGCAAAGTACCTTACATGACACCTCACCAAAGAAGAAATACAGATGGCAAATAAGCATATGAGAAGATGCTCCATATCATATGTTGTTAGGGAAATATAAATTCAGATAACAAGTTGCCACTACACACCTATTAGTATGACTGAAATATGAAACGCTGACATCACCAATTTCTGGAGAGGATGCAGAGCAACGTCGGATTTTAGGGCAGTGAAAAAATTCTGTAAGATGCTATAATGATGGATACAGTTATTATATATTTGTCCAAACTCACAGAATGTACATCACTAAGAGTGAACACTAAGATAAACTATGGACTTTGCGTGATGATGATGCATCGGTGTAGGTTCATCAATTATACAAAATGTACCATTGTGCTATGGATGTTGACAAGGCGGAGGCTGTGTATGTGTGCAGGCAGGAGGCATATGGGAAATTTCCTTAACATCCTCTCTATTTTGCTGTGAACCTAAAACTGCTGTGAAGAAATAAAGTGCTTTCTGGGTGGGTGGTGTGTGCCTGTAGTCACAGCTACACAGAAGGCAGAGGCAGGAAGATTGCTTGAGGCCAGGAGTTCGAGGCTATAGTGCACTATCATGGTACCTGTGGATAGCCACTGCAATTCAGTCTGGGCAACATAGCAAGACTCCATCTCTTAAAAAGAACCTTACAATTTTTAAAAAGTCTTTAAAAGTCTATAAAAATCAAAGTCAAAAAGGATAGATCTGCTATACAACAGAGAGCATAGGTATATGAGTGTTTACTGAACATGTATATGAAGAAGTCTCTCAACTTTATAATACAACATTCACAATACAATGTTAGGGGAAATTCAACATATCAAGTAAACAAAATGAGGGATGTAACGATCTGAATCATTCAACTACATTCATACACTCATATTCTTCTCAAATGCACAATTTATTAAGTGACTTTCTACTAGGGCACCATAAATAAATTAAACAGACCATTTACCAAAAGAAAAACAACCTAAACACGAATTATGTATTTAGAAACTGTAAAATGGCTTTCTAATTTGCTATGGTATTAGGACAATATGAAAGAGAGATTGTGATCTCAGTCCATTGATGAAAAAAATAGAGAGAGAGAGAGAGAAATCAGGACATAAAAACTGTTTAATAAGAGGAAACCACTTTTCAAAATTGTAGGATATAGCCACAGGTATATTTATAGAAGGGGGAAAAATTGGGGCCTGGATTCAACACTTCTCACACAAATACATTTAAAGAAAAGGTAGGTAATATGTCTAGGGAAATATCAGCTATCTGAGAAAAACAAACTCCTTAAAGTAAAATGAAACAAGCAAAATGAAAGTATGTTGTCAGATAAAAATTATTAACTCCTCATACAGTAACATTTAAAATAAATACATAACCCCAAAATGAGGATCTCATAGTTAACATAAAGGAGAAAAATATAAAGAGAAGCAAGTAGGAATAATAAGTACAAATATAAATATCTAGAAAAAAACACTAAAAACGTTTTAATTAACAGATTTGACATAACTAGTTAGTGATTACTCTGATGAATTGATAGGTAGAATTGTCTCAGACAAAATCCAGATAAGACTTCAACATAATAGCACCACTAGAATGAAATAAATAAATATATATATGAGAATATATATTGGAAGAAACAAGTGTTTTCCTTATGTGAAGCACCTTAAAAATGTAACATGATATATTAGGAAAAATCTAAACATAGACACGTTTGTGAAGTTTAACATCAAAGACAAAGAGAAAATTCTAGAATCTTCCCCAAATAATAAAAAAGGTCTCTCACAAAATCAAAAATATTGTATTTTCATCTACTAAAGGGCAACACTGGTATGATTTATTTTATCTTCATTTTTTGAAGTAAGGAAACTGAAAGCTCAAATTATCTCCTCAAAAATAAAATTAATGAGAGAGTCATTAAATGCTGAGAGGCTCTGATATTCATCACCGCACACATTGGTGCATGCTGCTGCATGTAACTGGTTATCATTCATCCCTCAACTAGCATCTACCAAGCTAACGTTATCTGCCATGTGCCAGACAATGCTCTAGGCACTTGAGATACATCAGGAAATAACAAAAACACAAATCCCTGCTTACGAGCAAATTATATTTTAGGATGAGAGTGTACGTGTGCGGGGAGGAGGTGGTGGGAGAGCAGATGCTGAAATAATCATAATAAATAAGTAAATTACATAGCATGATGGAAGGTCATCAGCATCACAGTAAAGAGGAAAAAGCAAACTCAGGCAGACTAAGAATACTGGTGGGTAACAGTAGGGAGCTCAGGCTGGGCCTCGAGTTTGTGACTTTTGAGCACAGATTGGTAAAACAATAAGAGAGTGAGTCTCATAGATACTTTGGAAAAGAGAGTCTAATAAAAGAAAATCCCTAGCATGCCAACTCTGAAGCAGAACTGAGGAGCATGTGTCTTTATAGCAGCATGATTTATAATCCTTTGGGTATATACCCAGTAATGGGATGGCTGGGTCATATGGTACTTCTAGTTCTAGATCCTCATGCACACGTATGTTTATTGCAGCACTATTCACAATAGCAAAGAATTGGAATCAACCCAAATGTCCATCAGTGACAGGCTGGATTAAGAAAATGTGGCACATATACACCATGGAATACTATGCAGCCATAAAAAAGGATGCGTTTGTGTCCTTTGTAGGGACATGGACCCTAGAACTTAAAGTATAATTTAAAAAAAAAAAAAAAAAAGAACTGAGGAGCATGAGCATGTATTCTAGAACAGCACAGATGCCTGTGTAGTTGGAATGGAGAATGGGAAGATGAGATCAGTGAGAGACAACAGCAAAATATGACTGGAAACTAAACTAAAAAGGGTCCTGCAGCAGCCTTTTGAGGCCCTTGACTTTCTGTCTAGGATGGAAAAACATGAATCTTAGAATATTTACTAGGTAAATGCGCGTTGTTTTTCAAAGAGATACACAAATTCACATTTCGATTGCTAATGCATCAGAGTTCGTTTCACTCCATATCCTCATTCGAACATAGTATATTCACTCATTTAAATATCTGCTGAAAAATAGCAAGTATGGAGTACAACCATGGTTTTAATTTCCATGATTATTATCCATATGCAGTATCATTTGATATGTTTATTGATCATCCATACTTTCTACTCTATTAACTACCTATTCAGGCCTTTTGCAGACATTTTTTTTCTGTTGGGTTATTTTCCTTTGTCTTAATGATTCCTAAAGATTGTGTACATATTTACTTACTGATTCAGTTCCACATCCAATTACCCACATGGCCTTTCCACTTGAATGGCTTTAGATATATCAGGTGTACTGTATTCTGATATTTCCCTATCCCATACCTGTTCCAGGCGCATCCTTGCCTACCACTTCTGATCACAATGGTACCCCTTAATACCTCTGGCCCAAAGGTTTGGGGTCACCCATGAGTGCTGTCTTCTGTACACACGCTACAGCCAGTCTACAATATTTCTCTTGGCTCTACTTCCAAAGACATCCAGAATCCAACCGCTTCTCACCATCTTCACTGCAACCTACCTGCTCTGGGCCACTTATTCTTCGTGAATTTATGAAATGTTCATGGAATCTTGCTGCTTCTACCCGTGCCCCTCAGCAACCTACTCCCTACAGAGTAGCAAAAATGATATGTGTACTACTTCTCTGCACAAGACCCTATATTGACTTCCCATCTGCCTTAGAATAAAAGTCTTAACAAAGAGGCTTTTCTGGCCGGGCGCGGTGGCTCAAGCCTGTAATCCCAGCACTTTGGGAGGCCGAGACGGGCGGATCACGAGGTCAGGAAATCGAGACCATCCTGGCTAACATGGTGAAACCCCGTCTCTACTAAAAAATACAAAAAACTAGCCAGGCGAGGTGGCGGGCGCCTGTAGTCCCAGCTACTCGGGAGGCTGAGGCAGGAGAATGGCGTGAACCTGGGAGGCGGAGCTTGCAGTGAGCTGAGATCCGGCCACTGCACTCCAGCCAGGGTGACAGAGCGAGACTCCGTCTCAAAAAAAAAAAAAAAAAAAAAAAAAAAAGAGGCTTTTCTATATAGCAGAAAGCCAGATGAAAGAAAATACAAAGTTATTTTAAACAATGAAATACTATGTCACAGTTTTATATTTTAAAAATGTCTTAACCATCAGTACTTGCATGAATGAATCTCCCAAGCAAACTGTTAAGTGCAAACAAATAAAGTGCTTTTGATATGATTCTGTCAATATAAAGCTCAAAAGAGATATGCACACATATATTTGAAGATATAGACATTTATGATAAAAGTGTAAAGATAAATGATTTACAAAACAAAATTAAGAACGTGGTGGCTCTCCAGAGAAGAAGGGAAGAGACCACCAGGAGCTCAAATACATTGTTGATGACATTTCTTCTGTGTATAGTAATTACAGGTTATTTCATTTTAAATTTGTAAATATTAATTAGATGGATTTTATTGTGTACAATGTATTTCATATTATGAATTAAAATAATTTTAATTTTAAAAGTGTTAAAAAATTATCCCAAAGCCACAATGAAGATCTCATTTTGATGTTCTACTGAATCACATTAATGAGTTCACCACTGTCTTCCCACTCCTGATACAGTTACAAACACAGACATCCTTCTAATAACTAAACAGTCTGTGTATTGTGCATGAGAATTGCACCCCATCCCAATGGCAAACACTCAATAAAATATATACAAAATGAGACCAACTCATTGCTGTGAATTTTCTAATCACAGCAGTCCAATGACTACACAAAGAGGTGATTGCTTAAAAAATACCTGGACAGGGCAATTTATAAAGAAAAGAAGTTTAATTGTCTTAAGGTTCTATGGGCTGTGCAGGAAGTGTGATTCTGGTATCTTCCAGGCTCCTGGGGAGGCCTCAGGAAGCTTCCAATCAGGGCAGAAATCAAAGGGGGAGCGAGACATCTCACATATTGGGAGCAGGAGCAACAGAGAGAGAGCAGGGAGGGGCTATACACTTTTAAACAACCACATCTCAAGAGAACTCACTCAGTATCACAAGAACAGCCCCAAGAGGATGATGGTAAACTATTCATGAGAAATCTACCCTCATAATCCAATCACCTCCCTCCAGGCACCACCTCTGACTCAGGAGATCACAATTTGAAATGAAATTTGGGTGGAGACACAGGTCCAAACAATATCAAATCCATAGATAGCTATCTAAAATAGCCATAAAATATAACTTTATGATAACAAATTTAATCCCTCACTTGTGGGGTCCAAAACAAGCAAAAAGATAATAAGGACACATCACCGTAGTTTTCGCAGGAAAACTGAAGTTATAAATTGAGATCAATCGCACAGGAATCTCAGCTCCATCTCTTGACACCTACCTAAGGCAAATAATGCTCTTCTCAAATCTATGTGCATTTAGGTATTAATGCAAAGGTTTGCTATGACAGAAAACTCCTCTCTCTGCAGACCTGGAACAGGTAAAATATGACAAAGTAGGTGGAGGTGAACTATTAATTTACTGGCTCTTTCACTAGAGGCAGGCACATTCCCATAAATAAAGGTGAGTAAAGGGGCCATGTGAGAGACAGAAGACTAAAGCAGGACCCTTGGTGTGAAGTCAGAGTAGGTGATGGGCTTCTGGCCTATATAAAAGGGGCTTAAAACAAAGGAGTCAAACTGCTGTCTGCAGTTAATTTATTTTATTATGTTTTTAATTGAAAAATAAGAATTGTATATATTGATGGAACACATGTGATATATATATATATTTTTTTTTATTATACTTTAAGTTCTAGGGTAAATGTGCACAACATGCAGTTTTGTTACATATGTATACATGTGCCATGTTGGTGTGCTGTACCCATTAACTCATCATTTACATTAGGTATATCTCCTAATGCTATCCTTCCCCCCACCCCCTCCCCACAATAGGACCTGGTGTGTGATGTTCCCCTTCTTGTGTCCAAGTGATCTCATTGTTCAATTCCCACCTATGAGTGAGAACATGCGGTGTTTGGTTTTCTCTTCTTGAGACAGTTTGCTGAGAATGACGGTTTCCAGCTGTGTCCATGTCCCTACAAAGGATGCAAACTCATCTTTTTTTATGGCTGCATAATATTCCATGGTGCATATGTGCCACATTTTCTTAATCCAGTCTGTCACTGATGGACATTTGGGTTGATTCCAAGTCTTTGCTATTGTGAATAGTGCCGCAATAAACATACGTGTGCATGTGTCTTTATAGCAGCATGACTTATAATCCTTTGGGTATATCCCCAGTAATGGGATGGCTGGGTCAAATGGTATTTCTAGTTCTAGATCCTTGAGGAATCGCCACACTGTTTTCCACAATGGTTGAACTAGTTTACAGTCCCACCAACAGTGTAAAAGTCTTCCTGTTTCTCCACATCCTCTCCAGCACCTGTTGTTTCCTGATTTTTTAATGACTGCCATTCTAACTGTGTGAGATAGTATCTCATTGTGGTTTTGATTTGCATTTCTCTGATGGTGAGTGATGATGAGCATTTTTTCATGTGTCTGTTGGCTGTATGAATGTCTTCTTTTGAGAAGTGTCTGTTCATATCCTTTGCCCACTTTTTGATGGGGTTGTTTGTTTTTTTCTTGTAAATTTGATTGAGTTCTTTGTAGGTTCTGGATATTAGTTCTCTGTCAGATGAATAGATTGCACAAATTTTCTCCCATTCTGTAGGTTGCCTGTTCACTCTGATGGTAGTTTCTTTTGCTGTGCAGAAGCTCTTTAGTTTAATTAGATCCCATTTGTCAATTTTGGCTTTTGTTGCTGTACAATGTGATATTTTAATACATGTTTACATTGTAGAATGATTAAATCATGGTAATTAACAAATCTATCACCTCATACACTTCTATTTTGTGTTGGAAACATTTAAAATCTATTTTCTTTAGCAATTTTTAAATATATAATGCACAATTATTTGTGATAGTCATCATTCAGTGCAATAGATCACTAAAGCTTATTTTTCCTGTCTCACTGAAATTTCATAATCTTTGATCAAAATCTCCCCTTTAGTATCCATCCCCTAAAACCTAAATATTTAAATTAGTATTAGCATCTGTTATATAGGATATAATAATAACAACAACAATATTTTGAACATGTATGGGAATGAAATATTTCTCTAAATTGGCACAATGAAAAAAATGAGGTGAGAAGATTATGGGAAGCCCAAGATATATTTCAATCCAAAAGATATCTTTAAGCAATCGGGAAGGTGGGACACTAAGTAGAAAATGATAGAAAGTAATTGAGGTTAGGAGCATACTCATTGAAGTAGCAGGAAAGAAATATAATGTAAGTCAGCAGAAAGAGAGAGAATGTAATGCACAAATAAAATTCTGAGTGCCAAAGTGACTGAATGGACCCTCCTCTTAACCAAGGGGATCCCAAGAAACCTGAAAAAATAGCTCAGGCCATGATGGAAAAGGGGGGGTCACACACACCCTCATCCCTGTGGAGTTTAGGCACAAGGGACCAGCATTAACATTAAAATAGAGATCATAAGGCTGACAAAACAGATTCTTTGTAGCAGTGAGATACCCACCCAGCTCCAACCTGACTCTGGTATCGGATCACATGATAGAGAGCAGGCCTTGAAGGAAATCAAAGTATTTTTGTCCCGAAATATATTCTCTTTGACATATTTTGAAATGTCCCTGCAAAGCCCTCTCTTGTAGGAGGAATTTGTATTCTGTAGAGAATCTCCTTCCCTTACCAGGTCTTTTCCAGATTTTTTAAAGATCTGATAAGATACATTCACCATCCATTCCTTCCGAAGCCTGTTACTTAGAGGCTTCACAGACACAACAAGAACCTTGGCTTCCACAACCTCCCTCATCTTAACTCAAGCATTTCTTTATGCTGACTTCAACTCTTCTCAGGCAAAACTTAACTTTTTCAACCCATTGCCAAGCAGGAAATCTTTGAATTCACCTAGGAGCTAAAGAGCCCTCTCCCACACCCTACCTTCTAGATGTCTCACCTTTCAGGGCCAAACCAGTGTACACTTTGCATGTATTGATTTATATCTGCCTGTAATTTCTGTCTCCCTAAAGTGTATAGAAGCAATCTGTAACCCAGCTACCTTGGGAATCCATCTCCCTAAAATGTGTAAAAGCAATCTGTAACCCAGCTACCTTGGGAATCTGTCTCCCTACAATGTGTATAAGTGAGCTGTAACCCAGCTACCTGGGCATGTCTTCTCAGGACCTCCTGAGGCTGTGTCGTGAGTCATGGTCATTCGTATCTGGCTGAAAATAAACCTCTTCAAATAGTTTACAGAGTTTGGCTTTCTGCATCAACAAAACTAATGGAGTTTGTGTTACTCAGGAAATTTTCTTGTTTAATCAATACTTTCCTCTACATGAGGGCTGAAATTAAAACACTTTAACTGATAAAAGGAATTTGCTGTATTAAAATAACTGAAGTCAATTCAATCTATCCCAGGATTTTTATGTTTTTCACTGACTTGACTGAACCTTTTACCAAACTGAAAACTTTTTTGTTAAGAATCTAGCCCAAGTTCTTCAGCTTTATAAATACATAAAACTTATGAGCTAACTTTAAATAACCAAACAGCTACTTTTGAAGAGAGCTGAATATCATATCTTTCCACACTTAATAAAATAATGGTATTTTTAGTGCAGTGACAATTTTATTATAAATGCTGTGACCCAGTCACAATACTAAAAGAAAGAGTCCAGTTATGAATCTGGATTGTTTTCCAAATACTGAAATTGGTAGTCATACGAGGGAACTAGGGCTGTCCTCGGAATGATCAGTTTATTCCAGTGAATAATAATCATATGCGGATAAACGTCATGGAACATAAGCACAGTTGTTAAATGAGCCCAAAGTTATCAAGGGGGACTCATTTTGCTGCTCTACCTCAAATTAATGGAACAAACTATTGTCTGTCTTCCTATTCACAAATACAGACACAGTGTGTTTAATAATAAGCAAATAGTCCAGTACTTTGTATGAGAATTGCATCTGGTCCCAGGTGAAACCTAAAACTTTTGGTCAAAATTTGCCTGATTTCACTGTTGCCAAGGTGCCTTTAAATGAACTTGGGGCTTCATTACTGTCCAGAATGCCAGGGAGAGCTAAGTTAGAAACCCAAAGGATATTATAACAAGTTCTTCTCCTCCTGGGATCCCAACTGCAGGTGCCAGTGCCTGTCGTTTCCTCTATTTAATTAAAACTTTTTAACTGGCATATTGTAGCACTCTAACAAGTCCCCTAGCACACCCAGAGCAGAGGTTTAACTGGCAGGGATCCAAGCTCCAGGAAGTTGCCAAGTAAAGAAAACAAAGCTGCTTTCAAATCCCTCTTCCCTGGTCTTTCGTATTCTGTGAGAAACGATTTAAACCATCCCTCAGTCCCTGTGCCTTTCACATATCCCTATTTTAATTTTTAAGAACTCTCATTGGGAGGCCAAGCGATTGTCAAATGAGAGAACTAGACTACCTCAAGAGAATATCTCTGGGAACTGTTTCTATCAGAATAAAGCAATCACGTTTTGAGTTAAAATTGTTGGGTAATAACCGATGCTTTTTCTTTGTTCCCCTACCACAAAGTTGTCTTGTTGTTGCTGTTATTCATATCTATCTTAACTCATCTTTATGAAACAAAACTGAATACAACACAAGGTCCTCCGTTAATGGACAAATTTCAGGAGAAAAGATATATTTATCAAACCCACCCCAGCTAGAAAATCAATTTTGATTTTATAAACTAATTCAAAGACTCATGCTGCCTTTCATCATCTTCCTACCCATCCCCTCAAACAAAGATTGGTTACTAACCACAAACTAATCTGCTTGAACAACTGATCACTGGTCATAGCCTGAATAAAACTGAGATTTATTAATTATATACACGATATATTATTTAACAGAAAAAATCTATACATAGATGGCTAAATATAGATTTAGAAATTGATATAAATACATCTAAATATGGATGATAGATACAGGTGAGTAGAGGCATAGGAATGAATATGATCATGGATATAGGTAAGGCGGCCATAGACCTAAGTTTACTTAAGACAGGCTCATTTTATACATCTCACACTAGTGTTATTATTAACCGGTCTTCATTAATTATCAACGTTATCTATTTTTGGATGATAAATTTTAAGTTCCCAGTAAACAGAAAATATATATACGCGCACACACACACACACACACACAAACATATGTACAGGTATGATTAGGTTATATCTATTTTTGAGTACAGATAAATTTATATATAGTTATTCTATCTATCTACAGAAAATTATTTTTTGTGAATTCTTGTGAATTTATTCTAAGTGGAGTGCTGAGTCATTCTGTTTTAATATTATGCTAGATGTAAACAAGTTCTATAACACAAAATTTTCTGAGCACTCCTTTCACTATTGTGATTCTCAGGGTATAAGTGATAGGGTTTAATATCAGGGTAATAATTCTATATGTCATAGAGACGAATCTATCTCTGACAGAGAATAGCTAACTGGAAAAGGTGCACATGTAGGTAAATATGGCCGTGTCATAAAACAGAGAGACTACACAAGAGGAAAATTGCTCATGGAAAAGGGCTCTGCTCTTGCCTTCCACAGACTGGATCTTTAGGAGAGTGGAAATGATGTATCTTAAGAGACAAAGGTGATCATGAAGGCACCGATCCCCAAGATACCTGATACCACAAAAACAACCATTTTTTTCATGTCCATTGATGTGCAGGACAGAAGCACCACTGGTAACATGTTACCAGAATACTGGGTAACTCCATCTGGTTTGCAGAAAAGACAGGTGGGAGTGACCACTGTGTGGAGGGAATTGAGAAATCAGCTAGTTGCCTAGATCCCTCCCAGACACCAGCTGGAAACAGCAAACTTTGGTCATAATCAGTGTGTAATGAAGGGGGAGAGTAGGTGGCCACATACAGGTCATAAGCCATGGTGGCAAGAATGAAGACTTCTGTTTCCAGGGACACCAGGAAATACAACTGCAAAGCACAACCAACAAAAGAAATGCTGTGCTCCTCAGTCAAGAGATTCCCTGGCATCTGGGGAATAGTGGCTGATGCATATTATATGTCTAAAAGGGACACATTTACCAAAAGGTGATAACGTAGAAGTGCACAACCTAACCTCAGTCCCAGTGGCTAAGAGAATGACTCCATTTCCCACCAAAGGAATCTGATGATGGCAAAGACCACAAAAAGAGGACAGTGCACCTCGGGGAGGTCTGAGAGCCTCGTGAGGATAAACTGAATCACTGTGGGAAAATTGTCTCCTCTCTCCACAGGGTATTTCTGGAAGGAATAAACCAATAAACACAGGTAACAAACCAGGGAGCTTAGTAATGAGAAATTCTTGGAGAGTAATTGATGCATGGCTGATGATGAATTGTGCTAGCCCTACTTTAATTAGGGATTTCAATTATTATTAGAACTACTTTATAAAACATCTCCTGCACTCATATTTTTTAAAATATTCATACTCAGTTCCTTTTCAAGAGAAAGACTCTGGCCTCCCAAAGTGCTAGAATTACTGGCGTGAGCCACTGTGCCTGGCCCTAGTGACAGATTTTTATGGGCACTTATAGATGGTCTAAAAAACCATATGCAAATATTTTTCAGATTGTTTTTTATTTTGGGAAAATGAAGGTTTCTACAACATATTGTTTCAGTGTTAAAATAAAGTGAAGGAATCAGCATTGCATTTGAACTATATTCTTCCTAGTGGGTTAGTGTGAAAAAGAGAGTTTGGCTGATTCCTAGAACTCTACCAGTCCTTAAATAATCTCTGGGGTCTATTATTGTTCACACATTCCATGGTGATTCCTGGGAAGGTGTAGGGGGACCCCCTGAAACTATTGCTATGGAATAAAAGATGAAATGCTCCTGATTATTGTAAATACAAAATTGCATGCAGGATTGTGTAAAGACAATGCCAGGTTGGGCTGCCCGAATGAGCCAACAGCGCATGATGTGCTTCCCCCTGCAGAAAGCCTATGAACAGATGTGCAGTCAGAGAGGTTTCATATCACCAAGATTCCTATCCCAGAAAAGCAGATGTTCATAGCTCTGGGAATGGAATGTGACCCTCGTGGAGAGCCTATAAACAGATGCATGAGGGGCGATGTTCATATGAATAACACAGGGCTATAAACGCCCTCATCTTGCCACAGCTCTTCTAGGCCTCTTCAGGGTTAAGGCATAGTCCCTTCCGGGAATTTCTGGTCTAACCGGTTGTCTAGCTTCACGTCCTGTTTCTATGGATTGTTTGTAACCAGCTTTTGCTGCAACTGTTACTGCTGATTAATATCTTGCTAATCATAGGTTATGGAAAGACTGTGTTCCTGTTTTAAGGCTCTGTTAGAAATTAGCAGATGCACACACTCTATTGTAAATTCCTATCTCTGTATACTGTACTTCTGCATACTGATGTTATGTTAAAGAATTACTTCATCCCCCTGTGACCATCTCACTTCATAATCAAACGACCCTAAATCCCTCACTAACCTACCCACACCCTCACTAAACTTAATAATAAATGCTGGTATATCCAGTGCATTGGTGGCATCACACGACCAGAAGGCAGTGACCCACCTGGACCCAGCTTTAACTGTCTTTGTGTGGCTATTATTTCTCGACCTGCTGATCCGCCTGGGAACAAAGAAAGCCCCATTGCATTGTGGGCTGCCTGCCAGATCCCACAATAGGAGGAAGCTTGGCTGCTCGGTTTCTGAGTCTGGGTGAGATGATGTTCTGTGAAGGGGCATCAGTTGTTCTTTGGTGTAATCTCTTTTGGTGAAATCTGCTCTGTACATCAGACAATTGCATCGCTACCAAGTTTCACACCAAATATTTGAAAGGATAGTATTGAATCTAAAACCAAATCTTAGTTTTTATTAAATTTATGGAAAGGCCAATTTATTCTGACACAATTATTATATATGGTTAAATAATTGCATGTTAATTTATTTTAATGTAAATATTTTTATGTTACTCTTCTGAGCCAAATTCTGAAGAAAAAATAATACATTTCCTTGTTGAAAAAAATATTTACCTCCTTAGTAAAAATGATGTTGACCTTTCAGTATTGTTTGGGATTTCACAACCCAGTGACAGCTGATGGTGCATTTTTCACACCTGCTTAAGCACTTGCTTTATTCTCCCTTGTATTGTCAGTGTTCATAACTTTGTGCACTATCTCAATATTAAATATCATGGAGAAGCTGTGTATTATTCCTTACTATATAAGTTGTGATAAAAACTTTGGCAATTAGCAGATATATAGAAAATGCAGATAAACAATGGAATGAAGGAATGAATAAATGCTTATCTGCTATGGCAGAGCATCTCTAGTGAGAAGAAATAAATATGCGTGTATAAGTTTAACATCATAATCATTAAAATATAAACATTAGCATGTCATTTCCAGAAAGTATTCCTTAATAAAATAAATTTAGCCTATAAAATATAAATACAATATAACTGATACTGTCAATGTCACCCAAACAAGAAACAAATACATTCACACATTTATTCAATTCCTTCTTCTCTTAAAATGTGTGGATTTGACCACATGTCTGAGAATGTTTAATAAAATATGGGTTATCAAAAATCATTCATGCTAGATAGGGTGACTTTATCTACTCTCATTTAATTTTTAAATTGTGTTTGTGTGTACCCTAATAGCCCACATAACACAATGTTTAAAAATGTTGGAAAAAAACACTTTAATTAAAAGTCTCCAATACTTGTTCCATGTTTCTGTCACTTTGAAAACTAATTTATTTTCTTTTATGTTACGTGTGCATGAAAGAAAATTCAAAGAGAGAAGATAGTTAGAAAATAAAGTGTAAAAGTTACTTTCTATGCTCCTCTTCCACCCATTTATTTTGCCTGGTGGAAACTAGTAATGCTTTTCTTTCTCAGACAAAATATATAGAAAAATAATACAAATGATACATAATGATTTGTTTACACAAATGGCACTAAATTATTTTCTGTCCCCATTTTTTTCCTGTAAGATTTTAATAAAAATGCTGAGTACTTGAGAGATGTTATTTTTTTTCCCAAAAAGCACTGGGTCTGTACCACATTTTCAGAGAAAAGCAACTTTGATTGCCTATCTCTTCAAATGATGAAATTTAGGAAAGAAAATTACTATAATAATCACAAAGTGCTTGAACATCATTCAGTCAATGAAAGATGTTTAACATGTCAATGAAAGAGAATGCAACATAAAACAACTGCCATGTCCATTTTCAGGTTCTCAAATGTTCACAGTTCTATAGAGCTATGCAAATTGTCTATCTACATCTTTATATTTTAATATTTTGAAGATATAATAGCAAATTTAAGAAATTAACTAAGGCAGTTTTTATTATAAGAAAAGTAATATCTTGAGACAGTAGATATTGATTTCCATATTAAATACCCATTTTCCTTTTTACTCACACTAATTTGACTCAACAACAAAAAAAAAAACCGCTGGGTGTGATGACTCATGCCTATAATCCCAGCACCTTGGGAGGCCAAGGCAGGTGGATCACTTGAGGTTAGGAGTTTGAGACCAGCCTGGCCAACAACCCAGTTCTACTAAAAATACAAAAATTAGCTGGGCATGGTGGTGCGTGCCTGTAATCCCAGCTACTCAGGAGGCTGAGGCAGAAGAATCGCTTAAACCCGGGAGGTGGAGGTTGTAGTGAGCCAAGATTGCAGCAACTGCACTCCAGCCTGGGGGATGGAAAGAGACTCTGTCTCAAAAAAATAAAATAAATAAAGGATTATAAAAAATAAGTTAATAACACCCTGATTTAAGCATACAATCTGGTTCTTCACAAGGTTACATAATCAATACATATCTTTCAAAAAATAAAAATACATTTCCCTAAATCTTAAACTTGACTGTTTAAATTTGTTAAATCAAATTATCAAACTTTTGGTCTTGATCTATAGAATGCAGAACTTGTTCATGTGGGAAGATAACTTGTATTTGTATTAACTTTTCTAAAACAAACATAACTAAATCCTATGTTTTAGCCATCTAATTAGAGAAATAAGAATGATCATGCTGTTAATAACATACTGCTGAGGAAGATGTGCTATAATCTTCCTTATTAACCATATGGATTGACTACTTATATATTACAGAATCAGATAAGTTCTTGTTTAGTGCAATCTCTCTACTTGTTTTGTGCAGTTACTTGGTGTAAATGTAAGCCTCTACATACATAAAGAATACACATTGAAGTCAGATGTGATGGTTTAAGCAGATAAACATAATGAGAATCAGCTCAAGGGATGTGTGCCTATAACTAGCAGTCTATTGACAATTTCCTAGAAATCAAACTTTCTTAGTATTTCTGTACTTATTATTTCCCATGTTTGCATATGATCACATCCATATGTACCATGTATGAAGTTTTTCTCTTTAGGAAATAGTTATTTCAAGTTTCCACTATACAGAGAAAAATAAAATTAGCTGATCAGGTAAAAATATCTCAGGTATATTTGAAATCTAAAGATTTTTTTAGTATATCAATATTATCTCACTTAAATATCTTTTAAAAAGAAGGGGTTATATTATCAATACAAAATTTAAGTTTAAGAAGGAAGCTTATTCAGTCAACAAATCGCATCAGCAAAGAAAGGCAAACTCCTCGCCTACATATAAGTCTCATATTAGAATTTAGTCTAACCCAGAATGTCCTGTCAAAGTAAGCTTTATAAGTGAAGAAATAAAAATTGCTTTCAGATATGCAAACATTAAGCTAATTCATTACTAGACCTGCTTTACAGGAGGCCTATTTGGGAGTGGTAAACATGGATAAAAAGAAAGATATCTGCCACCATAAAAACACACTTAAGCACACAGCCAACTGAAACTATAAATCAAGTACAAAATCAAATGTGCAAAACAACTAGCTAACAACACAACATGATCAAACCCTCATATATCAATATCACCCTTGAATGTAAATGGAGTAAATATCCAAAAAGCATAGAGTGGCAAATTGGATAAAGAGGCAAGACCAAACTGTCTGCTGTCTTCAAGGGACCAGTCTCACATGTCAGGACACATGCAAAGGTACATAGGTTCAAAGTAAAAGGATGGAGAAGGATCTACCATGTAAACAGAAAATAAAAACGAGCACGGGATGCTATTCTTAGGAAAAAATAGACATTAAACAAACAACAGACAAGAAAGACAAAAAGGAGCATTACATAATGATAAAGAATTCAATTCAAAAAGAAGAATTAACAATCCTAAATATATATGCACTCAAGATTGGTGCACCCAGATTCATAGAACAAGACTTTAGGGTCCTACTAAGAGACTTACATAACCACAAAATAGTAATGGGATGCTTCAACACTCCAAGCACGTCAAGCACCAGATCATGGAGGCAGAAAACTAACAAAGATATTCTGGATTTAAACTAAACACATGACCAATGGGACCCAGTAGACATCAACAGAATACACCAAGAAACAACTGCAGAATATACATTCTTCTTATCTGCACATGCCACGTACTCTAAGACTGACCACATGGTAGGCCATGGGCAAGTCTCAACAGACTGAATAAAGCCAAAATCATACTAAGCACATTCTTGGACCACACTACAATAAAAATACAAATCAATACCAAAATCTCTTACAACCATTCAGTTAAATAGAAACTAAACAACTAGCTCCTGGATGACTTTTGAGTAAACAACAAAATTAAGGCAGAAATCAAGACATTTTTTGAAACTAATGAAAACAGAGACACCTTAATCTTTGAGACACAGCCAAGGTAGTATTAAGAGGAAAGCTTATGGCACTAAATGTCTAAACCAACTTGCTGGAAAGATGTCAAATTAGCAACCTAACATTGCATGTAGAGGAACTAAAAACAAGAGCGAACCAGCCCCAACCCTAGCAGAAGAAATGAAATAACCAATTCAGAGCAGGAGTGAACAAAACTCAAACACAAGAATCTATACAAAGAATCAATAAAAATAAAATGTACCTCTTGGAATGAATAAGCAAGATTAATAGACCACTAGCTAGATTAACAAAGAAAGGAGAGAGTAGCTTCAAATAAGCATGAACAGATATGAAGCGTGACATTACAAATGACCCCACAGAAATATAAAAAATCTTCAGAGATGATTACAAACACTTCTATGCACACATGCTAGAAAAAAATAAAAGAAATTAATAAATTCCTGGAAACAATCTCCCAAGATTGGGAGGGCAAAGTATTTGGATGATGATGGAGATAATTAAAGCCAACAGTCCTTTGCCAAAGCTGGACTCATGGTATTTAACAGTCTTTGTGTAAATTTAAGGTTCTTAATAAATACTCAGAATCTATTAATTGCCGGAGGGGTAAAGCAAAGCTCTGTTGTAAAATAAGACTGATTCCCAGTAGGTACGGTCCCAGTATACACAGTGTATGGGTGACCATTATGGAACAAAAGAATACTTGTTATTTTGCTCTATAAAATGGGAACTTCAGGGGTGGATACGTATTACTGTCAGGAATGATTGTTATAGAAATGAATTTAAACAACTTGCTTAATTATTACAAAGGGAGTGATTCCATCTGTTTGGAGGAAGGCAATCAAACTGCAAAAAATATAAAAATTGCTACTATTATCCAACCTACAGTAACTCTGCAACAGACACGAAGAAAAGTTGGTAGGCATGTATCTATATTTTGGCTATCTTCAGGTCTTCCGGGTTCACAGGTGTGGTGGCTGATGGGCACTTCAGGTTCCAGGTCCAGGGTTTTGGGTATCGCAGGTTTGACCCTTGAAACATGTATCCACCTACCTAATAACAGTACTTTGACTGCAGAAGGCATGGCCAGTTATCACTGAAAATAGTTCCTTCCATTGGGGTTGTAATTGTTGAGGTGATCCCTCCTTCCATGTTTTAATGAGTACCTTATCTCCTGGCCTGATTTGGGGGTTGCTGGTTAGTTCCCAGTGTGGGGAGTCTTTGAGTTCCAAGGTTTTGTAAAACTTGCTGTAATTATCCCAGTTTAACTAGGTATTTTACTAAACTGGATTTTTCTGGATCAGTAATTAGATCATTAGTTAAAAATAGCCTTCCATATAACATTTCGTATGAGCTCATATTAACTTTTGCTCTAAGGGTATTACAGATCCTTAAGAGGGCTATGAGCAGTAAGCAGACCCAAGTTTCTGATGTTTCCTGACACAGCTCAGCTAATGCCCGTTTTAGAGTTTGGTTAGCCCTTTCTACTTTCCAGAAGGATTGAGACCTCTATGCTGAATGTAAATGGTGTTTGATTCGAGAGCCTTAGCAACCCTTTGAATTATTTGGAAGATAAAGGACGTCCCATTATCACGTTGGAGGCTCTGAGGTGACCCAAACCAGGAGATTATTTCTTTCAAGAAAAACTTTATAACCTCATTATTCTTGTCTGTTATGGTAGGGTAAGCTTCAACCTAACCACTAAAGGTATCTGCTAGCACTAAAAAAACTTTCGTGGCCTCTGCAAACTAGCATATCAAAGTGGTGAAGTCTAAGTGCCAGTCTTCCCCTGGGTAAGTTTCTCTACTCTGGCCTTGTTCAATGAGAGGGGGCATTTGGTTTCCTGAGTTTTTAAGTGCACACAGTGAGCAGGCTTGACAGATCTGCTTAACCACCGAAGCCAAGTTAGGCCCAATGAAGAGACTGTTAACCATGGCAAGGGTGGCCTCTCTCCTTATATGGAAAGTCATGCAGGGTTCTTATAATTCTTCATTGGGCTATTTGACAGAGAGAAAATTTTGATGCCATATACCACCAGGATCCTTGTTTTTGTCCTTCTTTCTCCTTTATTAACTGTTCTTCCTGTGGTTTGTATTCAGATTCTACTGGGAATCAGAGAAAGGAGGCAGTGCTAGATCTGTTGGGATTGCACCCTGAAGGCTTTGGCTTTGGCTTCTCTACCAGCCTTTCTGTTCCCTTGTGCTATAGCAGTTAAGTCCCTTTGATGGCCCCTACAATTATTGCTGCAGCTTTTGGCAGGTATATTGCTTCCAGTAGCTGAAGAATTTCAGGCCCATGCTTTATAGGGAAGTGTTTGCTAGTTAGTAGTCCTCTTTCTTTCCAGTTTGCCCAGCATGAGCACGAACCACAAGGAATGCATATTTAGAATCTGTATAGATGTTAAGCCTTTTCCTTTATCCCAACATTAATGCTCAGGTAAGATTTCTGCCTTTTGTGCTGGGATGCCGGGGGCATTGGCTGTATCCAGTTTGGTGCTTCCCATTTGACACAAAACTACTGCCATCTGTGACCTAGTCATCCTTAGAATCTGGGAGAAGCTCATCTTTTAAATCAGCCAGCTAAGATATGTGCGTGTAACAGCCTGTTCATGGGAATGATCAGTTACCGGGCCTGTGGGTAGCAACGAACCTGGATTCAAGTGGTTACAGATTTTAAGGGTTACATCTGGATTGTCTAGGAGCATGGCCTGGTATTTGGTTAACCTTTCCCCCACCAACCAGATGTGTCCTTTTATTTCAAAGAATGACTTCACCTGATGGGGGGTTAGAACTTCCAGTGGTCGCCCCAGGGTGATTCTAGTTGCTTCCTTTACTAACACAGCAGTGGCTGCTATTGCCCACAGATAACTTGGCCATCCGAGGCCACTCTATCCAACTTGTTTAAAGAGTCGGCAGTTCCTCTGGGTTCTGACCCTAACTTCTTGGTTAGCACTCCCATAACTATGCCCTTTTTTTCCTGCTACATACAAAGAGAAGGGCTTAGTTAGGTCTGGGATGTCAAGGTTGGGAGCCTCTTTTAGCTTGGTGAAGGCTTCTCTCATTTTCAGGGTCCATTGCAGTAGCTCAGTTTCTGGCCCCTTGTTGCTTCATACAGAGGCTTTACTATGATTCTGAAACTTGGTACCCATATTCTGCAAAACCCAGCTATTACCAGAAAAGAACGAAGCTTTTGCTTGGTGTAGGGGGGACCTAAATTGCATATAGCTTGCACTTGTTCTGGGGATATTTGCTGAGCTCCAGCAGCACAACCAATTTGTGTAGAAATCACCACTAAAGAACTTATTCATGTATTAATTTTGTAACCTAAAACTTTGCTGAATTTATTTATTAGTTCTAGGAGCTTTTTGGATGAGCCTTTATGGTTTTCCAGGTATACAACGATGTCATCAGCAAACATCAACAATTTGACTTCCTCTTTACTGATTTGGATGTCCTTTATTTCTCTCTAGTCTGATTGTTCTATGCTGAATAGAAGAGGTGAAAGTGGGCATCCTTGTCTTGCTCCAGATCTCATGGAAAAATGCTTTCAACTTTTCCGCTTTCAGTATAACATTGGTTGTGGGTTTGTCACAGATGATGCTGGGATAATTGGCAAGCCAGATATAGAAGAATGAAACTGGATCCTCATCTCTCACCTTACATAAAAATCAACTCAAGATGCATCAAAGACTTAAATCTAAGACCTGAAACCCTAAAAATTCTGGAAGACAACATTGGAAGACCCTTTCTAAACATTGGCTTAGGCAAAGATTTTATGACCAAGAATCCAATCACAAATGCAACAAAAACAAAGATAAACAGATGGGACTTAATTAAACTAAAAAGCTTTTGTACATCAAAATAAATAATCATCAGAGTAAACAGACAACCCAGAGAGTTGGAGAAAAGCTTCACAATCTATTCTTCCAACAAAGGACTAATATCCAGAATCTATAAGAAACTCAAACAAATCAGCAAGAAAACAACCCCATCAAAAAGTAGGCTAAGGACAGGAATAGACAATTCTCAAAAGAAGATATACAAATGGCCGACAAATAAAAAAAATGCTCAACATCACTAATTATCAGAAAAATGCAAATCAAAACCACAATGTGATACTGCCTTACTCCTGCAAGAATGGCCAAAATCAAAAAATCAAAAAATAATAGATGTTGGAGTGGACACACCATGAAATGAAGACTGTGTTACCATTGTAGAATGTAATCTGACATATGAAAATGCTCACCTCAAAGACCCAACCCTAGTTAACTAAATCAAATATCTAATACTAGCCACTTCACGTTTTGTTCAAGGATAGCGAGCTTCTATAGTCTGTGGTGCTATATGCCATTTGATGATCAATCAATATTATACTAAAATCGAGGATTAGGAAGTTGGTTTCCAGAGCTATGTTATTAAATACGGCACCGTTAAACACATGACCTTTGTGTACTTTGAAATGTGATTAGTATAACAGAGGAGCTAAATTAATACTTTTTATTAATTTGTATTTAAAGAACTGATATCTGATTCATTTATTGGAACATTTTTAAGTATGTTTGAAACCATCAGAATATGGAAATCTATTTTTTCCCTTCAAATTTCATAACATCTGAATACAAATTATTTTCAGTGAAAGTTTAGTGCTCCACTTCCTGCCCACAGAGCCCCCCCCACTGGAACACTTCTTACCTGCAGTGTCTCCCACCAGAGTGCCCCCGACCAAACCACCCTCTGCCCATGACACCCCTTGCTGGAGTGACCCCACCTGCAGCACACTATGCCAGAGTACCTCCCACCTCTGATGTTCTCACTGCCCCCATGAGAGCATCTATACCTGTGGCCCCTAGTCATCTCCTACACAGTGCTGTTGATACTGGTCTGGGAGTACCTTGACTCCTCCAGCCCAGCCAGAGATTGGCCTCAAGGGACCAGAGGACAAAGTCACTGACCCAATCCCAATCCCTCAGGATTACAGCATGCCACTCAGGGGTCTGGAGCTGAGCTTTGCCTTTTAAAATCATCTGGAAATGAAGCCATTTAACTATACCCAATTTGCACCACAGTCAAATCCTCAAGGGCAATAAAGATCATAAAAACAAAAAGGCCTATCCAAAGGACAGAAACTTCAAAGGATAAAGAAACATCAACCTTCACAGATAAGAAAGAACCAGTATCAAATCCTCACATATCAGTATTAAACCTGAATGTAAATGGGCTAAATGCTCCACTTAACAGACATAGGGTGGTAAGTTGAGTGAAGAAGCAAGAACCAACTGTCTTCTGTGTTCAGGAGATCCATCTCACAAGTAGTGATACCCACAAGCTCAAAGTAAAGAGATAGTGGAAGATCTATCAGGTAAACAGAAAGCAAAATATACCAAGAGTAGTTATTCATATATCAGATAAAACAGATATTAAATCAATAATGATAAAAAGGACAAAAAAGTGGATTACAAAATAATAAAGGGCTAAACCCAACAAGACTTAATTATCCTAGTCATACATGCACCCAACATTGGAGCTTCCAGATTCATAAAACAAATTCTTAGTGATCTATGAAGTGATTTAGATAACCATACAATACTACTGGAAGAATTCAACACCCCACTGACAGCTTTAGATAGACCATTGAGGCAGAAAACTAACAAAAACATTCTGGAGTTACACTCAACATTTGACCAATTGGACCTAATAGACAACTCCAGGACATTCTACACAACAACAACAGAATATGCATTTTTTTCTCATCTGTACATGGTACCTACTCTATGGTTCACCACATGCACAGTCATAAAACACATTTCAGCAAATTCAAAAATCTGAAATTATACCAAGCACACTCTCAGAAGATAGCACAATAAAAATCGAAATTACTATCAAGAAGATCTATCAAAATCATACAATCACATGGAAATTAAACAATCTGCTCCTGAATGAGTACAGAATGAAATTAAGGCAGAAAACAAAAATTATTTGAAACAAATGAAAACATAGACACAACATATCAGAATTTTGGGGGCACAGCTAAAGCAGCATTAAGAAGAAACTTTATAGTGCTAAATGCTTGTGTCAGGAAATTAGAAAGGTCTCAATTTAACAGGCTCACATTGCAACTAGAGGAACTAGAAAACAAGAGCAAGCCAACCTCAAACTAGCAGAAGAAAATAAATAACCAAAATCAGAGCTTAACTGAATGAAATTGAGATGGAAAAATCCATACAAAAAAAAATAACCAAAAATTGGTTTTTCAAATGATTAAACAAGATTGATAGACCACTAGCAAGCTTAATAAAGAAAAAAGAGAAGATCCAAATTTTAAAAATCCAAAGTAACAAAAGTGACATTACAGCAAACCACACAGAAATAAGAAAAACCTCAGAGACTATTATGAACACTTCTGTGCATATAAACTAGAAAGCCTAGAAGAAATGCATAAAATCCTGGAAACACACAGCCTCCCAAGATTGAAGCTGGAAGAAATTAAAGTAGTGAACAGACCAAGAATGAGTTCTGAAACTGAATAAGTAATAAGATGCCTACCAAGAAGAAAACCTTAGACCAGATGGATTCACGGCTGAATTCTACCAGACATACAAAGAAGAGTTAGTGCCAGCCTTACTGAAATTATTCCAAAAAATCAAAAGGTAGGAACTCATTCTATGAAGACTGCATCATTCTGATACCAAAATCTGGCAGAGACACAACAAAAAATGAAAACTTTACACCAACATTCTTGACAAACAGAGACGCAGAAATTCTCAATAAAATACTAGCAAACCAAATCCAGCAGCACATCAAAAAGCTAATTCACCATAACCGAGTAGGCTTTATCTCTTGGATGCAAGGCTGGTTTAACATATGTAAATACATACATGTGATTTTCTGCATAAACAGAATTAAAAGCAGAAACTACATGATCAGCTCAATAGATGCAGAAAAAGCCTTTGATAAATTCAACACTGCTTCAGGGTGAAAACCCTCAAAGAAACAACCTTGAAACAATAAGAGTCACCTAGGGAAACACACACACACACACACACACACACACACCCAACACCACACTGAACAGGCAGAAGCTGGAAGCATTCCCCTTGCTTGAGAACTGGAACAAGATAAGGATGCACATTCTCACCACTCCTACTAAACATAGTACTGGAAGTGCTAGCCATAATAATCAAGCAAGAGAAAGAAATAGAAGTCATCCAAATAGGAAAAGAGGATGCCAAACTATCTCTTATCGGATAATATAATTATGTACCTAGAAAACGCCATCAATTCTACTGGAAGGTTCATAGAACTGATAAATGACCAGTAAAGTTTCAGGATATAAAATCAATGTATAAAAATCAGTAGCATTTTTATTCACTAACAACATCTAGGCTGACGGCCAAATTGAGAACACAATCCTATTTACAATAGTCACAAAAAAATATATACCTAGTAATACAGCTTACCAACAAGATGAAAGATATCTAGAGTACTAATTACAAAACACTGATGAAAGAAATCTGAGATGACACAAATGGAAAAACATTCTATGCTTATAGATGTTAAGAATCAATATTGTTAAAATAGCCATACTGCCCAAAGCAATTTACAGACGCAATGCTATTGCTATCAAACTGCCAATGTCATTTTTCACAGAATTAGAAAAACAATTTTAAAATTCATGCAGAAGAATAAAAGAGCCCAATCTGCTAAAGCAACCCTAAGCAAAAAGAACAAAGCCAGAGGCATCACACTACTCAGTCTCAAACTATACTACGAGGCAACAGTAATCAAAACATTATGGTGCTGGCACAAAAAAAGAAACATAGACCAATGGAACAGAATACATATCCCCAAAATAAAATCACACACCTACAACCTCCTGATCTTCAACAAAGTTGACAATAACAATGCAGAAAGGACCGTTTAATAAATGGCGCTGGGATAACTGGCTAGCCACATGACAAAGATTAACAGTAGACTCCTTCTTTTCGCCATATACAAAAATTAATTCAAGACGGATTAAAGACTTAAGTGTAAGATCTAAAACAATAAAAACCCTAGAAGAAAACCTAGGAAGTACAATTTTGGACATTGTCTTTGGCAAAAATTTCACGATGAAGATGGTAAAAGGAATTGCAACAAAAACAAAAATTGACAAATGGGACCTAATTAAACTAAAAGCTTTGGCATAGCAAAACATACAACCTACAGAATAGTAGAAAATATTTGCCAATGATGCATTTGACAATGGTATAATATCCAGAATCTATGATGAAGTTTAACAAATCAGCAAGCAAAAAACACATAAGCACATTAACAAATGAAAAAAGGACATGAAAATATACTTCTCAGCCAATAAATACTAGAAAAAAAAGCTAATTATTACTAATCATTAGAGAAATGCAAATCAAAACTACAATGAGATACCATCTCACAGCCAGTCAGAATGACTATTATTAAAAAGAAACAAAAAGCAAAAAAACAAAACACCAGATGCTGGCAAAGTTGCAGGAAAAAAGGAATGCTTATAAACTGCTGGTGAAAATGTAATTCAGCCACTGTGGAAAGCAGTTTGTAGATTTCTCAGAGAACATAAAACAGAACTACTATTTGACCCAGAAGTCCTACTATTTGGTATATGCCCAAAGGAAAATAAATCATTTTCCATAAAGACACATTCAGTCATGTGTTTAATCACGTGTGTTTTGCTATTCACAAGAGCAAAGACATAGAACCAACTAAGGTTCTATCAACAGTGGACTGAATAAAGAAAATGTGGTATACATACACCATGGAATAGTGCACTGCAATAAAAAGAATGAAATAATTTCCTTTGCAGCAATGTGGATGCAGCTGAAGGCCAATATCCTAAGTGAACTAACACAGTAACAGAAAGGCAAATACTCTATGTTCTCACTTAAAGGGAGAGCTAAACATAGAATACCTATGGAGACAATGAAGGGAACAATACACAGGGAGGACTGTCTATTACTCCACACTCTGCATCCATGTATACAGGTTATTTAGCTTACAAGTATGAGTGAGGACATGTGGTATTTGAATTTGTGCTTCTGAGTTGTTTTGCACAAGATAATTAAGCTGACTCTTCACTTGGGTCTTTCTTCGGGGTCATAGTGAGCGTATAAGATTCAGGTATAAGATGATTGCCCCTTCCTCTCCATGGGACCAAGAGCAGACTTATTTATTTTTTGTTACAAAATATACATGTTCTTCCAAATGAGTGCTTCCAGCTGCACTATTGACCCACTTTGTGTGCCTACTTGGAGCTGCAGCGTCACTCCTGCATGACCTCAGGACAAGGAGAAGAGTTTCACGTCTTTTCTTCTGCCAGAATTCATGAAACACCTAACTCATTAGCTTTTAAGTCAGATAAAGTCACATCCCAGAAAATACATCTATGTGGAAAGAAGCCAGAAGAGGCTGAAAGAACAGTCAAACCACAATGCAAGGCTGATCCTTCTAAAGAAGAAGAAAGGAAGGAAGTACAGTACAGTTCTCAGTTCTACCAACATTCCAGAGGCTGATGAGGAACCCTTTACAAAAGGTCACCTATCAGAGAGCGGCTGTCTACCAGGAATGAACATGCTTTAGCTTACCTGCTGCATTCAGACATCGACGGGAGCAGCCCACGAGATATGTGGCATGGGGCCAACTTGGTGATGGATTTCGGAGCACAGCCACTGGCATTGTCAGAAAATTAGCAGGTACCCAAATTATCTGCCTTCATTCAGAGATCTGAAAGACACATTCTCATGACTGCCATATGGGGCATTAGATCCTAGGGTGTTCATTGATTTTTTTTTAAATTATTGGAGTTATCTCTCCATTTTCTTCTGGAGAAAGTTTGTTATATAGGTAAATTGCATATCATGAGAGCTTGCTGTACACACTGTTTTGTAAACCAGTTAATAAGCATGATACTCAATAGATAGTTTTTCAATCCTCACCCTCCTCCTACACTCTACCCTCTGACAGGCCCCAGTGTCTCTCGTTCCCTTCTTTGTGTCTACGTGTGCTCAGTATTCAACTCCCACTTGCAAGTGAGAATGTGTAGTATTTGGCTTTCTGTTCCTACGTCAGTTTCCTAAGGATAATGGCCTCCAGCTTTATGCATGTGGCTGCAAAGGACATGATCTCATCCTTTTTTATGGCTGCACAGTAAGTGTACATGTACTACATTTTCTTTCTATCATTGATGAGCATCTATCATTGATGAGCATCTAGGTTGATTCTATCATTGATGGACTATCATTGATGGGTATCATTGATGGGCATCTAGATTGAATCCATATCTTTGCTCTTGTGTATAGTGCTGTGATGAACATAATGTGTACATGTGTCTTTATGGTAGAATCATTGATATTCCTTTGGGTATATACCCAGTAATGAAATTGCTGGGTCGAATGGTAGTTCTAAGTTCTGTGAGAAATCTCCAAACTGCTTCCACAATGGCTGAACTAATTTACCTTCCCACCAGCAGTATACAAATGTTCCCTTTTGTCCACAACCATGACAGCATCTGTTATTTTTCAGCTTATTAATGATACCAATTCTGACTGGTGTGAGACGGTATCTCATTGTGGCTTAGATTTACATTTCTTTCATGATTAGTGATGTAGAGCATTTTTTCATATGCTTGCTGGCTGTGTATATGTCTTTCTTTTGAAAAGCATCTGTTCACATCTTTTGCCTATTTTTTAATGGGGTTGTTTCTTTTTACTTGATTATTTATTAAGGTTCCTTATAGACTCCGAATATTACATTATTTTCAGATACATAGTTTGCAAATATTTTCTTTGATTCTGTGGACTGTTTACTCTGTTGATAGTGTCTTTTGCATTGCAGAAGCTCTTTAATTACATCCCGTATATTAATCTTTGGTTTTGTTGAAGTTGCTTTGGGTGTCTTCATCATAAAATGTTTGCCAAGATCTATGTCTTGAATGATATTTCCTAAGTTATTTTCCAGGGTTTTCATGTGTCAGTGTTTAATCCATTTCGAGTTGATTTTTGTGTATGGTGTAAGGAAGGGGTCCAGTTTCAATTTTCTGCATATGGCTAGGCAGTTATTTCAAAACCATCTATTAAATAGGGAGTCCTTTTCTTTTCCTACTGCTTACTTTTGTCAACTTTGTAAAGATCAGATGTTGTAGGTGTGTGGCATTATTTATGGGCTCTCTATTCTGTTTCATTGGTCTATGCGTCTGTTTTTATACCAGTACCATACTGTTTTGGTTACAGTAGCCCTGGAGTATAGTTTGAAGTCAGGTAATGTGATTTTCTTCAGTTTTGTTCTTTTTGCTTGTGATTGCTTTGGCTACCAGAGCTTTTTTTTAGTTTCATGTAAATTTAAGAATAGTTTTTTTATTCCAATTCTGTGAAAAATGTCATTGGTAGTTTGATAGAAACAGCATTGAATGAGAAAGTGATAAAATTTAAATGGTAAATAAATAAGAAACAAAATAATATAAGCTAGCTATCAGGGCTCAAAGAAACAAACAAGTAATAATCATAACAATAATAAGAATGAAATTTAATGGTAAGAGTAAAATCTCTCTAGCGATGTTAGAATTGAACCGAAAGGTGGTGGAAAAGAAGGAGTCAGTTTTGGCAACGTTTGTGGACCTAACATTTCAGCTAGGGTGGACAGCATGCAAAACCCCAATCCAGAACAAACTTTATTTGCATTAGTAATAAAAAAGAGTATTAATATGGCTAGGAACAGAATTAATAAAAGAATAATATTAATAAAAGAAGTCAGAGTTAGATGATAGGCCATTTATGTAGCACTTTGAAATCTACCAAGGAATTTTTATATCATATTATGTATTGGGGTAAGCCACTAGAAGATTTAAAATATTTTAGCATAAGACTAGTATAATTCCCCCTTGTCTCTTTGTTTTTTCTTTCTTTGCTTGTTTTCTTGCTTGTTGTTGTTATTGTTAATTTTTTAAGGTTAAATATCACAGAGAAACATGTTAAAGAAGAAATAAATATAGGACAAAATTCAGGTGGTTTTTGTGGCAATCTGAGGAAAAGATGATAGTAGCTTGAACAAAAGAAATAGGAGTGGACACAGAGAAATGTTTGCAGATACCAAATGCCTGTAGTGAGAGCTGATATTTCTTAATGAAGAACTGGATTTGTGAATGTATAAAAATTATAGCACCAAAGGGGGTGACTAGATTTTTTTTGACAATTTCACTTGTTCAAATTTACCTTTACTAAGAGAGGTATGTGGGAAAAAAAACAATGACATAAAGAAGTTTGTTGGTGGTATAAGTATTTTGGCCTTGTTAGGTTTATGATACATATTAAACATCCCATGTGTATGTTTGGTAAGTATTCAATATATTGGTGTGAAATTTAGAGTAACCACCAAAGGTGGATGTCTAATTTTTGGAGTACCTGACATACAGATGTTCCTCAAAGCTACTGAAGTGGACCAACTCTCTGGGGAAGATAACATAGAGAAGAAAGCCATGCCCAGATCTTCAGTTTACACTAAGAATTGATGGCTGAACTGAGGAGAAATTTAACAGGATGAAGAAAGTTCAGCATGGGGGAGAAAGCCAGGAATGTGTCTGCCACAGCAGCCTGGAAAAGAGCAGGGCTCAAGAGTGAGGAGTGCTCAGTGGGACAGGGTGCTGCTAAGACTTCAGGTAGGATGAGGAGAGAGAAGAGGCCACTGGATTTATTAAGACTGACGTGGTGGATGATACGACTTCATTTTAATTGTATTGATTTAGGAATTAATAATAGTTATGAAGGTCAGACAGTCATTTTAGACAACATTTTTAAGAACTTTGTCTCTAAGGGAAACAGATATAGAGGGATGTACCTGAATGTGGAACTGGAATATAAAAAAATTTAGTGGACTGTATCTTGAGACATGTCTGTACATCACTGACAAGCATTCTGACAGGGATCATGTGGAAGCAATGTCTTTTGAAAAGCAAGTAAGAGTTGAGTCCAAGTAACAGCCAGAAGGACTTTAGTTTTCTATTTTAACAGAAGGGAAGACAGAAATGCCATTAAAAATGCAAATGTCTTTGGATTTCATGGTGGTAAGAACACCAATTGCATTGCTTATATTTTCTTAATAAAGTATACAATGTAGGTACAGTTACTGTTGTGAAAGGCAAGGCAAGGTATTGAATAATTTTTTTCTGGAGTGAAAGAGTAAAAACAGTAAGAAATATTCTTTCTCATATTCCTTCTCAGAATTGTCTACCTAATGCTTTTGGTACCAATAAAGGGACTTGTGTGTTGATATCCACCTATGTTCAGCTGTTCAACTCCACATATTGAATAGGCACATGGTTGGGCTTTATGTTCAGCTGTTCAACTCCACATATTGAATAGGCACATGGTTGGGCTTTATCAGATTCACGATGTTCTCATATGTTGAAGAAAGAGAGACGTGCAAGTAAATCAAGGCAATTTCAGAGACTGAATAAGGATTTTGAAAACAAAAAAAAAAGGTTAAGGAAGAAAATGGAAACCAACAGAGTACTAGATAATGGCAATTTGTGTGCTAGATAATTTCTGTCTTCCCTTTTCAGATTCACCTTCTGATTTCTCTACTCTGCTCCAGAAAAAGCTGACCCCTAGGTTTTGAGTCATCCAGGTTCCTTTCCTCTGCATGCCAGGTGTATTCATCCAGTGAGAACATAGCAAATGTATTAGTCCATTCTCATACTGCTATTAATAAGAAGAACTACCCAGGACTGGCTAATTTAGAAAGGAAAGAGATATAATTGGCTTACAGTTCTGCATGGCTGGGGAGACCTCAGGAAACTTACAATCATGGCAGAAAGAGAAAGAGAAGTAAGGTACCCTATTTGTAACATAGCAGGAGGGAGAAGTGCTGAGTGAAGAGGGAAAGAGACCATTATAAAACCATCAGATCTCATGAGAACTCACTCACTATCACAACAACAGCAGGGGCGAAACCACCTCCATAATTCAATTATCTACATCTGGTCTCTCCCTTGACACGTGAGAATTATGGGGATTACAATTCAAGATGAGATTTCAGTGGGGACACAAAACCTAACCATATCACTCCACCCCTGCCTCCTTCCAAATCTCATGCCCCTTTCACATTTCAAACCAATCATGCCTTCCAACACTCCCCAGTCTTAACTCATTCCAGCGTTAATTAACCCAAAAGTCCAAGTTCAGAGTCTCCTCTGAGACAAGGCAAGTCCCTTCTACCTATGAGCCTGCAAAATCAAAATAAACATCAAGTTAGTTACTTCCTAAATACAATAGGTGCGCAAGCATTAGGTAAATACACTCATTCCAAATGGGAGAAATTGGCCAGAACAAAGGGGCTACAGGCCCCATGCAAGTCTGAAATCCAGGGAGGCAGTCAAATATTAAAGTCCTGAAATGATTTCCTTTGACTCTGTGTCTCATACTGAAGTGACACTGATGCAAAAGGTAGGTTCCCACGGTCTTGGGCAGCAACGTGGCTGTGGCTTCACAGGGTACAGCCCCCCTCCCAGCTGCTTTCATAGGCTGGCATTGAGTGCCAGGTGGCTTTTCCAGGTGCATGGTGCAAGCTGTCAGTGGATCTACCATTCCGGGGTCTGCAGGATGGTGGCACTCGTCTCACAGCTCCACTAGGCAGTACCCCAGTAAGGACTCTGTGTGGGGGTCCAACTTCACATTTCCCTGTAGCACTGCCCTAGCAGAGATTCTCCATGTGGGCTCCACCCCTGTAGAAAACTTTTGCCTGGAGATTCAGCCATTTCCATGCATCCTCTGAAATCTAGGAGGAGGCTCCCATACCTCAATTTTTTACTTCTGTGCACCCACAGGCCCAATACCACATGTAAGCTGCCAAAGTTTGGGGCTTGTACCATATGAAGCAATGGCCTGAGTTGTATTATACACTGGCCCCTTTTAGCCACAGCTGGGATGGAGGGCATCACATCCTGAGACTGCAAAAAGCAGCAAGGACCTGGACCCAGCCTGTAAAATCATTTTTTCCTCCTAGGCCTCTAGACCTGTGATGGGAAGGGCTGCTGTACAGTTTGCCAACATGCTCTGGTGATATTTTCCTCATTGTCTTGATGATTAACATTTGGCTCCTTGTTATTTATGCAAATTTCTGCAGCCAGCTTGAATTTCTCCTCAGAAAAAGCGTTCTTCTCTTCCATTGCATTATCAGGCTGCACATTTTCTGAACTTTTTGCTCTCCTTCCCTTCTAAACATAAGTTCCAATTCCAAACTATCTCTTTGTGAATGGATAAAACTGAATACTTTGTTTTATCTTGAAAACTTTGCTGCAAAGAAATTTCTTCTGCCAGATGCCCAGAATCATTGCTCTCAAGTTCAAAGTTTCACAGATAACTAGGGCAGGGGGAAATGCCATTAGTCTTTGTACTAAAGCGTAGCAAGTGTGACCTTTACTTTATTTCCCAGTAAGTTCTTCATTTACAGCTGAGAACACCTCAGCCTGGACTTCATTGATCATACCACTAGTAACATTTTGGTCAAAACCACTAAACAATTCTTGAGGAAGTTCCAAACTTTCCCACATCTTCCTGTCTTCTTCTGAGCTCTCTGAACTGTTCCAACCTCTTCTTTTTACCCTGTTCCAAAATCACTTTCACATTTTGGGGTATCTTAATAGCAGTACCCCACCCTACTGGTATCAATTTACTGTATTTGTCCATTTTTACACTGCTATAAAGACATATGAGAGACTGGGTAATTTATAAAGAAAAGAGGTTTAATTGACTCACACTTCAACATGGCTGGGGAGGCCTCAGGAATCTTACAATTATGGTAGACGGTGAGAGAGAAGCAAAGCACCTTCTTCACAAGGCAGCAGGAAGGAGATGTGTCAAGTGAAAAGGGAAGAACGCCTTATAAAACCACCAGATCTTGTGAGGACTTACTATCATGGAAACAGCATAGGGGAAACCACCCTCATGATTCAATTACCTCCACCTGGTCTCTCTCCGTGGGGATTACGAGGATTACAATTCAAGATGATATTTGGGTGGGGATACAAAGCCTAACCATATCATCAGAATACTGGAGGGTGGAAGGAGAGGTCAGAGTATTTAACTCTACTTCTTCCTGCCAGCCTATGGTCTGGCAATTGCCCTCTTCCTTTGCCTAAGTTCACAGCTACCATTGTCAGTGAATAAAACCACTTTCTTCTTACCCATTGAGATTTCATCTTGTTAATTCTATTATGTGACATTATTGCTTGTTGGGTCTCTTAACCTTAATAACCACATGTAAATAGTTCTTTCATTAAAATCTCTTCTCAACTCCTTTGAGCAGGACATCTGTTTTCTACCAGTACCCAATTAATTCTCCAATTGAGACCCTAAGAACCTCACAAAACAACACATCAAAATGGGTTCTTGAATTGGTTTGCTCACCTGTTTTGGAATACAAGAATAACTTCAGACTGATAAGCCTAGATTAATTTGGAAGGATACAGAGTTACATTACCAATTGAATATATGACCATCCAAGTTCTCTTATGCTACAGGAAAGACATGGATTGGGAGGAGTGTGATCCTGAGAAATGGGTTGCAGACAGTTGTATAAACAAAGACAAGAGTGGCAACTTTGAAACTGAAAACACTGAACATTACTTATTGGTGTAAGAATTTCATACCCCCATCCTGATTTGAGACAATTAGCACCTCTGTACATAAGTATTTTCGTTGGCTTCGACTGGGTAAGTTATTCACATGTTTGCCAGAATCTTTCACTTCCTCTAAAGCATAGGAGATTGATATCCAGCTTGGCAGAGAAGAAGTAGAGAATATGCACTAAGGAATATGGCTCATGTACTAAGTGAGCTGTAGGTCTTAACATTTTTCTTGGCAGAAGTCTGAGGGACAACTATGGATGTACATTCTATGGCTTTTAGACAAAATAAGATGTAATATAAGATCAGATACAGTAATATTCATTACCATGGGTACTCCTGAAGGATTTATAATTTAATATGTTGGTTAAGTGTCTGGAAAGAGCATTCACAGTCTTCTGTGTTGACTAATTGAAATCTGGACTTAAAGGAGGCCTACAGTAAATGAGTATGAGATGCCAGAACTTCTGTGTCAAAGTATAGCAAGACGAATACTAAGGCTTAGTGAGATGGGCATTTATTATGGTCACTCTACCCAACCAGTTGTTATCTGTACTTACGGGAGGGCCCAAAGGCCACTGTTGTTGTTGCTGTAACTTTAAATCATATTAATTTTTTTTATTTTTAAGCAGAGCACCAGAATCCTAGAAAAGCTTGTGGCTGTCCTCAGTAGTCCACAAATAACAGTGAGGCATTACACACGGATTCCATTGGCCTCTCTGATATCAAAGAGTTTTAGACATGTTGAAGGGGCGTAAAAATCAGAGAGAAGGTAGACACATCTCTGGCAGATGGTGAGCTCAGTTTCTGTGTATTACAAACTTTCATCGAGTTCTGAGAAGCACACCTGCTCCACCTGACCCAATCATGACAAACTAAATACATCCCTGCATTCTGGGATAGCTCACTGAACAGAGGCTCTAACACCAGCTGCCATGCACCTTGACATTGCTCCCCTCCAGCCAAAGCTTATAAATGACAAGTGACACAGAGAAACCAGGGCTCTTTTCTGTCTTTCTGCAAGGAAATACAGCATATACTCCTGGTAAAGTTAAAATTATACCTTCTCCTTTTAAGCCTTTTGATTGAAGGTTCACAAAAACATGACAACTTTTGGAAATCAGATCTCTAACCCAGATAACTGAAAGAAAAATAAAGGAAACTGTATAAAAAATAATATTGTCCCTAATACTGTCAATTCAAAACTTTACCTCAAAATTCTTTTCACTCAAGAAGTAATGCTTATTAACTGTTCTTACTGGCAAGAAACTTGCTCAGGAGAAGCAAATATTCTAAAGAACAGAAATTTAGTCCAATTTTTTTTTTTTTTTTTTTTTTTTTGAGACGGAGTCTTGCTCTGTCGCCCAGGCTGGAGTGCAGTGGCGCGATCTCAGCTCACTACAAGCTCGGCCTCCTGGATTCAAGCCATTCTCCTGCCTCAGCCTCCTGAGTAGCTGGGACTACAGGTGCCTGCCACCACGGCCGGCTAATTTTTTTGTATTTTTAGTAAAGACGGGGTTTCACCGTGTTAGTCAGGACGATCTCAATCTCCTGACCTTGTGATACGCCCACCTCAGCCTCCCAAAGTGCTGGGGATTACAGGCATGAGTCACCACTCCTGGCCAGTCCAAAAATATTTTTTAATTGAAAAATCAAAGATTTTTTTCTTAAATAATTACAAATAGATAAAAACATACATTTTTAACATAATTTAAATTGTAATGATGAATCAGGATCATTAATATAAAAAACCATTCTTTCCATTTCTAAAGTATATCACTTATAACAGAGCTTTCTCTGAGACCTCTACAGATATTAGAGAACAAAAAAAGTGGTGGAATAATTTAGTTTTTAGGACATTTAACATATTAATATGTATAGCAACTTTCTTAGAAAGGATTATACTAAGTAATATTTCCCACATTTTAGCAGCATTTTTTCATTTATTTTCAAACAGCATCCTGTAGGAAGCCATTACTAGATGTATACTTTGGAATACACTGCCACAGAGGTGGCTATAATTAAAAAGTGGGTAATGCAGAAGAAAGGGACAAATGAGGCTTCCCATCTCTGAGCTGCTTTGGTCTATAACTTCCCTGAAATGACTTTCCAGAAAAAGACCTTGATGTCTGCTTTCCTTTGGAGATTTTTCTGTTTCACATAAAGGCAGGGTACCACATGTGTTACTATGATCCACAGGAGCAGTGCAATCGAGTGCCTTTTTTGAAAACTGTGGTCAATAAGCCAGATCAACCTGCTCCCCATCAGGGCCTATTCCTGTGTGTTCCTATGGACTGACCTCTTACAGGTTAACAGTCTGCAGAACATGACTCAAAATCTCACCTGAAGGACCACCTTTCTAACCTACACTTCCTTGACAAGATGTAAAGGACATTATTCACCATTTCAAAAATTCAACATTTCCAACTACTACCCAACTCACACTAATCCCCTCCAAGGTTGGTTTCCCTTCCAATACTTATCTCTCATCTCTATTCTCTACCTCATTTAGTAGTATCACCATCTACCTAGGCACTTCAGCTGGAAAGCATGGGGAAAATGTCTGTTTCTCTCTCTCTCTACTCAGCCACAAGTGCCATTAACCTCTAGGCCCCAGCATGTTCATCCTCTAATCTCCCTCAAATCTAACTTGCTCTTCTCCATTTCCAATTCATACTAACTCTCAACATCTCCTGGCTTTATAACAATCTCCCATCTGGCCTCCTTGCTTTCTCTACATCATCTTCATTCTAGATTCACTTCTGAATCACACATCTGGGCATGCTGCTACAGTTCTTTTTCTTTTTTTTTTTTTTTGAGATGGAGTCTTGCTCTATCGCCAGGCTAGAGTGCAGTGGCACAATCTCAGCTCACTGCAACCTCCATCTCCCGGGTTCAAGCCATTCTCCTGCCTCAGCCTCCCGAGTAGCTGGGATTACAGGCATCTGCCACCACGCCCAGCTAATTTTCATATTTTTAGTAGAGACAGGGTTTCACCAGGATTGTCTCGATCTCCTGACCTCATGATCTACCTGCCTCGGCCTCCCAAAGTGCTGGGCTTACAGGCATGAGCTGGGCTTACAGGCATGAGGCATGCTGGGATTACAGGCATGAGCCACCGCGCCCACCCGTTCTCACTTTCACATACATATTCCCACTAAACCTTAAAGCAAGTCTCTTAGAACTAGTTGATACCTTGCACATGTGCTTCAGCAAACATGGATAAGAAGATTCATATGAGGACTGTTGCTCACAATAAAAATTTACAAATGACCCAAATTATGTGACATAATCAAGTGGAATAATAGGCAGCAAGGAAAAACAAATTAAACTGTACACACAGCTGGATATTAATAACATACTACTGAGTGAAATAAGCTAGCTCCAAGTCATACCATACAGAATAATAAGCTTCTTATGAAGTTCATAAATGACTAAAAGTAAATAGAATATTGTTTAGGTGCTATATTTAGGCTACACATACATGTGAACATATATACACAAACAACACATATACATACATACACAAACATATATAAATATATGCACACTGACAAAACTATGAAAACTATAAAAAAGGCAACAGAACAATCAGCACAAAGAGGTAAGAGAGACAGGCATACAGGCTGCAGAGAAAAAGTACAGAGATAAATACAGACAATGTTGTTATTCTCTGGTTGGATATCATCATATATGATCATGCTATTGTTTAGCTATTTAATTATTAAAAGAAAGCCGTGCATGAGCTAAGAATTATATGTCCAATTCAGTACAGCTAAGGTATAGTGAAAGGAAGGGAGGCAGGAAGAGAGTGAGAAAAGAACTGTGTAATGCAGGAAGAAGTTTCCACGTTTAAAAGAGGACTTGAGGCCGGGGGCAGTGGCTCATGCCTGTAATCCCAGCACTTTGGGAGGCCGAGGCAGGTGGATCACCTGTGGTCAGGAGTTCGAGACCATGGCCAACATGGTGAAACCCTGTCTCTACTAAAAATACAAAATTAGCCAGGCGTGGTGGCAGGCGCCTGTAATCCCAGGTACTTGGGAGGCTGAGGCAGGAGAATTGCTTGAACCCTGGAGGCAGAGGTTGCAGTGAGCCAAGATCACGCCATTGTACTCCAGCCTGAGCAACAAGAGCGAAACTCTGTCTCAAAAAAACAAAATAAAACAAAATAAAACAAAAAAAGAAAAAACAAACAAACAAAAAAAAGAGGACTTGAAAAGGAAAAAGACCCAGAGCAAAACCATGTTAGTGAAAACTGGCTACGTGGGTCTGACAGTCAATGCTTTTGGTAAACTGTAATCTGTGGCCTATCTACAGGGAAGAGATTCTCCAAAAGAGCATTCAAGCAGCATAGATCACCCCAGCAGTGCTATCTGCCCCCTCCTCCTGAGCTTGCCAAGATTTGGGGGTTTTAATTAGGCCTCCCCATTCCTGGATCCCAAAGCACTCCAAGCAAGGTAATGTTGGTACTGTTTATCCCTACATGCAGTGTGCCATCTGAAATCTTGAGAGTTGCCCATGTCAGTCTATTTTGTTTTTTAAAAAGGATGATTATAAAATAAAGTGAACATCTGGATCTCTGGCCAAGTGAACCTCAACCTCCCTTAAAAACCTCAAGATGCTCATCTTCATTTACTAAGAAGCAGTAACTCTCTTCAAATTCTTAAGAAAACAATACAATATTAATTGCAATCTAGATCTCCCAATATGTCTTCCTTTGATCAGTTGTCAAGGACATTAAGGAGATGTCAAGACTCCTCAAAAGTTGGGGATGTGTGTGTAAGGGGAGAGATTTGTGACCAATTACAATGCAGAAAAGTTAAATAACATTTCCAACATCCTGGTTTGAGGCGCAAACACATTTGATGTGGAAGGAAATGGATTAAGAAGGAACAAAGCTATAATTTATAGCTTCAGTATGGTCATGGGACAGGAGATAACGTGTGGCACTTACAAATTCCATGTCCAGGCCAGGAAAAGCAAAACAGAAACAAGGACCAAGAGGGTGGTAGTTAACCTAGAAAGACTGAGGACTAAGTAAGTTCCTACTGCTGGGCAAGTCCATGCAAAGCAAAACCAGCAAGTGACAAGCAGCTGTCAACAACTTTGGCTTCCTGCCTACCCTGAGATACTCTTTCCAATAATTCAAATCTAAAAGGTTTTAAGCAGCATGAGAATTAAAAAAGAAAAGAAAAATCCACCTCTGTGAAAGAGTGGCTTATATACAGGTGACCGTTTTGGATGGCACACCTTAGCATTACTAACTTAATGCATCAGAAAGGTCACATACCCATCCTCTGTAAATCAGGACAGAACCGTGCCCTCTACTTGTTTTCTGCTCGAGCTTCATCCTTGACTTCTGAAGTTAATTTTAATGGTTTCAGCCCTTCCTCTCTGTTTCCAAGAGTTTTATTTAACTTTCTTTTATCCCCCATTCACACCCTGACAGATTATGGTAAAAAATAACAAAAAGTCCATAGACTTTGAAATCAGATAGACCTGGGTTTAAATCAGATAGATCTGATGCTTCATCTCTGAATCTTAACTGTAAGATTCTGCAAAATGGACTAGTAATAACTACTCCTGAAGTTTTTCTGACTGTTAAATGAGACCATGTATGGAAACATATCATGTCTGTTGTAGTAGATATGCTACAGTGACACAGCACATCTACTCCACGACAAATCATTCACGCCTCAGATAGTATCTGGAACAGTTAAGCCTCAGATAGTATCTGGAACAATAAGCTGCTCAACTGCAATCATCTTCTCAACACATTTACCAAAATACAGAAACGTGCTATGCATCAATTACTTGCGAAAATTCTATCTCCAGCCCTGATCTCTCTCCCTTGAGTTAGAGCCCTGAATTTGTAGCTACTTAGTGAATATTACTATCTACTAGAGATGTTAGAATTGGCTAGAATGCATTTTATGCCATTGCTATTAGAAATAGGAAAGCAGACCTCAACACATGAATTCATTTGGCCTCTGTTATACATACACAGACAGGATAGGACGTAGGACTTAGGTCACCCACCTCTCTATTTCCTGTATTTTCCAAAGTGCTTCTTGATGACTCTCCACCAGCTGAACCATATAGAAAAGCAAACTTATCACCACATTTCCTCCAAAATTAGCTCCCCCTCTGGACTTATTTCTATTAATTGAACCTTAATTTTCCTGGTCTGATTCAGGACTTGCAATGTCCTTGGCAAGATTTTCTGCCTTCTTCTACAACCATCCACCAGTCTCTGCACCCACTTGTTACCAAACTACCATAATTTCGTCTTTTACAAAGTCTCCTGTCTATCCTTTCCTTTAAGTTTCACCTTGACAGCACATTCTAGAACCTCATTACCTCACACCAGGACAAAGGGGTCCTACCCAGACGACCTTCCACCTGCCCATCTAATCCCAAACACTCTATGCACACTGCCACTTTCACCATCCCATATCCACGCTTCACAGAGACACCTGCAAAAACACTTCTAATGCAAGACTCAGCCACAACTGAGCCTGAGTGTGACATCTAGGGGACACGTTGACAAAGAACCACAGGAGAAACCAAAGACATGGGTAAAGAACCAGGAGAGGAGACTCCAAAGAAAGGTGAAGACCCGGAGGCAGACACCAAAAAAGAGATGAGAACGTCAAACATTGCTCTTTCGCAGCCTAAAGTCCTCCAAGTAAATGTCAGAAGCCAGCAAATGCCTTGGGGAGCTGATAGGGAGCCCTGACCCATCTCCGGAGATTAATCAGAAACCTGTGCAAGTAGAACAAGGGGCGGGAAGACTGATCTAGCTACACGGGAGGCCAAGGTGACGCTGAGGGACTCACTCACAGATCCTGAAGGCTCAGCAGGGTCTGCACGGGGTCTAAGGAACCCAGCACTGAAACGCCATTCCGCGTTGCTCAGGCACTCCGTGGACACGCGCTCGACTCCCACATCCTGAAGATGTTCGTTATCCCGGGAAGACGTTTATCAGAAGAGAATTTCAAAAAGAATAAGTAACTTTTCAGTAAATGTCTTCAATGAGACTCCCGCTTTAAGGCAACTGTTGAACTTTCCCCAGTGTTGGAGGATACATGTGACGACATGAAATGTTCCCATTTTTCAAAGTTTTCATCTACCAAGTCGTTCATGTGCGGTTTAGCACCGTTAAGTTCACTCCTCAAAGTAATAGGTCCTATATTATGGCAGAAGATTCTTCGTCCTAAATTTCTGATTCAAAATCGGGAAAAACTTCCAAGTCATAAAAGATACAGATATTTACCAGTATTCCAGTGAAATGTATAACATAAATGGAAAAATACGAGTAATCACTGAGTCACCTTTTCCAGATGTCTCAGAGAAAACCTCTGACCATAATGCCCATGGAAAATCATCTTAATTCCAGAAAGCGGGGGCTGAGGGGACACACTGTTGAGAGCGTGAGTCATGGGAAATCACGAGTGGTGGCAGGCGCCCCGCCTCAGTTCCCCTCAGGAGAGGGCGCCCGCCGGCGTCCGCCCAGCGCGCCCTCCCGCGCTGCCTCGTCCCAGTTCGGCCCGGATTCCCCGTCTCCAGTCGCCGGCGTCGTGAGGCTCGCGTGAATCCCCAGCGCCCGAGCCTCGCTATGGCCGCCCGGTCGCTCTGAGAGGTTCCAGGCAGCGCAAGGGCGGGATCCTCACGGCGCAGGCGCGCGCCTCTGCCACAGCCAGGAGAGGAGCGCGCGGCAGCAGCTACAGGGAACCGTTAGTGGAGGAGCCCCGCCCCCACGGCCGCCAGGCCCGCGCCTCCCACTCCGCCTCCTAAGCTGGAAGCTGAGAGAACCCAGGGCTCGGGCTCCACCGCCCGAGCCTGTCGCAGAGCGTGGCAAGTCCCCTTTCGGGAAGACTAGATCCTCAGACCGACATGCCTGTGGCCCAGGTGGCATTTCCAGGACAGGCCACTCACCAAGAAGCCAGACGACCAACTTCCCTTCTCTTCGGGCTAAGGTGGACACAATTGCTTCACTTTTAGTTTTAGTGACATTAAACATGCTCTGGGAAATGATGTCCCGTTTCTGAGTCAGCAGTCCCGCCTTTTCCACTTCTAAAGAGGGAATCATGAATTCCCTAGACTGCTATAAAAGTTAGGCCTAAATAAGATGATAGAACGTCGCATCAGACTTTTGAATCTTTTGGTAACTTTAGTAAGGGTTTGCGGCTTGGTGGCGAGAATTCCTGGCTCGTTCAAAGAAAGCTTTACCAAAGGAGAATTAACCTAGAGAAGGGTTAAACACCGTCACACATCAAGTGACAAATCCGAGGGGACTTTGCATTAGTAAAGAAAAATGAGGCGCAGGCCCTTAGATGCTGTAAAGGCGACACACCGTCAGCTGTACTGGCCACTCCAGAAAATATCAAAAACACATGTGGTTTCTGAATTCTTCTTAGATTTTTGACCACCTTTGATTAAACATCCTGGCTTGCAACATTTTATGTAATATCTGCAAATGGAGTGAGCTGGCTATAGCAGTATGTGCATTAAAATATATCTAATGCATGCTAATAGTGTATTTTTATGAAATTTCAGCCCTAGAGACAATAGTAGGAAACTTAAGATGTAAACTCGTGAAACATTCCATCATAAAACTGATTACGTTGAAAAAGGGAAGTAGTATAAAAAGGAAATAGAGTAATAAGTGCCAAAATACACTCTGATGCACTTGTCCATTTTCGTGTGTCTTCCAACTATTGTTATTTTTCCAGTCAGTTAATTTCTCCTCTGCTTTTCCTTCATTTTCCTAAGTTGTTCTTCACTTTCTACCCCTCTCCCTGCTCCACTTTTCCCCTGTGGCAGTGAATCAACTGTGTGATCCCAGCTCTCACAACTGCTGCTGGGAGGGTGTGGATAAGTTACAGCTCCTAGCTCACTTTCTCACCTGTACAGCGGGATTGACCACACCCTCCTCCCAGGGTTATTATGGGGTGGAGCAAGTCATGATCTGGGAGGTGCTCATTTATTCTTATCAGAAGATGGGAAGCCCCTACTATGAACTGGACACTGGTATAAGGACCCAGAAGCACAGTTCCTGTGCTCAGGGATCACATAACCTCATGGGAACAGCAACCAGAGAAGAATTTCATGAGGATGAGCTCCATGCTCTATCCTCACTCCAGGCCTCTTCCTTTTCCTTCTCTTTTACTTTGCATCTTAATGCTCAAGGCTAATGCCAAAAAAAAAAAGTGAAGTAGGGAAAGGGTTTCTAGAGCATCTCAAGCTTCTTTATGTCAACTTTACCTCCCTCTCCTGATGGACTCTGCTCTTTTCTCCACCCCATCCTCATTTCTGTGGAGTTCAGCAAATGTTAACTGCACAATCCTTGTGCAGGCACTCTACCAGGTGCTGAGAAATCAAATAACCTAATTTCAGTGTAAAAGTGAGAGTACTGAAATCAAGGGAACTTATCTAAGTCATCTGTTGCTGCCAAAAGCCCAGATAGTGTTTTCCATCAACAGGACTTTCCTGGGCCTCCACCATGGCTTTATGCCCCAGCAGGACAGAGCTGCCCTCCTGGTTGATTTTACATTTCTAATGAAATCTGTTTTTTTTCTTTTTCTTTTATGTCCCCATTATTTATATTCCCAAGCACACTGCAGAGCTCAGCTCCCAGCCAGATTGAGCTGCCATGTGACCTTGTCGGTTCTTCTTCCTGCCTGGGCCCTGCTCTAGTTCCTCAACATCCTTCCTGCTCATGGAAAAGGTCTCACCCCAAAGTGGCCCTGGGATTCCCTGTTGCATATTTTCGTGTGTGTGTGTGTGTGTGTGTGTGTGTGTGTACAAACTGAACTGATTTACTCCCACCTCTTTAGATCTCCTTTAGAAAGGAGAATGCAGACTGGGTGGCTGTGAGCAGCAATTACCATTCTCCATGGCCTTGGTAGGGCCCCTTGAGCCCTGCTTGCTTCTTCACACAGGAAGGAAACTAAAGAACTTTCTTGACAACCAGTACCTCTCCCAAGCATATTTGTGTTTTCACACAGGATTTTAATTTCTACCACTGTGGGAGGCACTAGGTTCATAATTTGGAAAAGTTAGTCCCCGTGCTGTCTCTGAAATTATATCCACAAAGACAGTTGTTCATTTTAAGTGGCAATTAAGATGGTGAGAAATTCAAAACCGTGCCTAAAAATAAGAACAGTAATAATAGCAACATCATCCATTAACTGAGTTTTAGTAGGGATCAAACATTCTTATTTAATCTTCAGTGCTTTATAAACACTATCTTACTGAATCTTCACTGACATCCTATGAGACATTTGTATTCCTATTTCACAGGGGTCTGTTGGGTGCACAGGAATCATGTCTTTCAAAGACCACCATGTGGAGAGGCCATGGCGAGGCCCCTGGACTCAAGTGGAAAGAAGAGAAGCAAACGTGTTCCCAAGCCCATGTTGAGACATCACCATTCCAAGGACACCCAGAAATAGCTGGGGAGGAATTTAAGGAGACAAAAGAAACATGGGGTTGAGATCTTGTCAAGCAAGTGAAGATTTGGAGACATGGAGCTATGCATGTGAATATGCATTGATATTCATGAACTTATTTACACTCATGAACTCCTGAAACCTAGGAGGGGTTGAAAAATTGCAAATCCTCTTGCTCCTTCTCCACACCCAGGCTCCACTTCTAAGTTATTGCCAACTGCTCATGGCTGAAAGCCCACATCCACTTCCATCCTTCATCAGCCATGTCAGACTCTAGTTTTCTTGGCCTCCAACTGCCCACCTACTCTTCGCTGCCTGGGTTGGTTTTCAGACACTTGGACTTCACTGATCTGCCTGTTCTTCTGAGCACTGGACTCTGCTCTCCCATCTGAATTTTTGATACTCCCATTGTGTTATCATCAAAAACATATATTTGGGCCAGAAGCAGTGGCTCGCACCTGTAATTGTAACAGTTTGGGAAGCCGATGCGGGAGAAATCCTTGATGCCAGGAATGTAAGACCAGCCTGGACAACAAAGGGAGACCCTATCTCTACAAAAAATAAAAAAATTACCCAGTATGAATGCATGCACCTTAGTCCCAGCTACTTGGGAGGCTGAAGCAGGAGGATCACTTGAGCTCTGGCATGACCCTGTCTCAAAAGTTAAGGTCAACATGTTTATCTATTTGGTCTTTGCCCTTGATTCCTGGTAAAAAGGCACCTGACATTCTTGGAATTTCCTGAGTGATAGGAGTTTCTTTCATTATTCATAAAGAGCCCCTTTTGACCTTACCTGAGTTAATGCTAAGAGGTGACTCCAGATGGCCCCTACATTGCTTCTAGATGGGAGCTGGTGGCCAGGGCCACCAACCACATGAACAGAGGACTGAACTCTCAGCCCTACCCCCTGATCTGCAGGGAAGGGACAAGGGCTGAAGATTGAGTCCAATCGCCAATTGCCATCAATCGTGCCTATGTAATGAAGCTTCAGTAAAACCCCTGAAACAATGAGACTGAGCTTCCAGGATGGTGAACACATTGAGGTGCTGGTGTCCCCAGAGAAGGCAGGGAATCTCCATCCCCACCCCACCCCTTACCCTGTACATCTCTTCCATTTGACTGCTCTTAAACTGTATCCTTTAAGATGTATCCTTTAAGATAAACTGTGGCTGTAAGTAAAGCGCTTTCCTGAGGAATGAGCCATTCTAGAAAATTCTCAAACCTGGGGACAGGAGTGGTGGAGTTATAGTTTGAAACAAACTACCAACCCTCACATTTTTAGTGAGCTAGGCAGAAGTGTAAATAGCCTGAGAGTGAGCTAGGCAGAGTGTAAATAGCTCATTTCTGGCCTGCATCTGAAGTGGAGGTGGTCTTGGGGAACTGAGCCCTTAACCCCTGGGATCAGTGCTAACTCCAGCTAGTGTCAGAACTGTACAGAATTATTGGACACTGAGCTGGAATAAGAGAATTAGGGGACTGGTTATTGTTGGAACAATAACATAACACCTATAATAATCAGGCTGTTAATATTTATCTTAAATAGATCCAACATTCCGCTGCTGCCAGGTATTGAGGAAATGCATACACCCTCATGAGAGAGACATAAACCGTCACAGAGCATGAGGTAAGCCCCTCCCAAACCCTTCTATCCTGGCTGGAGCCACCATTGTCTTTTGCCAGGATTGTTCCAACAGCCCACAGTGGTGCTTCCCAGTTCTTCCTTTGACCTCCTACAGGGCAACTAGAGGGGCACTGTAAAATAATCAGTTAGATCACGTCACTCCTCAAAGCCCTGCAGTGGGCCCCCATCTCCTCCATGGTGATCTGCTACTCAGCTGCCTCTTCACCTGCGTGTTCCACTTCCCTGACCCTCACTCACTCCCCTCCAGCCATGCCAGTCTCTTCCTCGTTCTTGGAACATGCCAGGCAGCTTTTACCTAGGGTCTTTGCACATGTTTCTCCGTCTGGAACATTCTTCCCCTAAATAACTTAGGACCAATTCCCTTACCTCCTTTAATCTTTTGCCTAAATTTCACCTACTGCACAATGTCAACCCTGAAAATGCTATTTAAGACAGTGGCATTCTCTAGATTCCTCCTCTTTGGGCAGGGCATCTCTGAAAAAAGGCAGTAGCCCAGTCAGGGACTTATAGATAAAACCCCCATCTCCTTGGGACAGACACTTGGGGGAAGGGGCGGCTGTGGGCGCAGCTTCAGCAGACTTAAACATCCCTGCCTGACAGCGCTGAAGAGAGCAGCGTATCTCCCAGCACAGCCAGCATTCAAGCTCTGATAAGGGAAACACTGCCTCCTCAAGTGGGTCCCTGACCCCCATGCATTCTAACTGGGAGACACCTCCTGGTAGGGGCTGACAGACACCTCATACAGGAGAGCTCTGGCTGCCATCTGGTGGGTGCCCCTCTGGGACAAAGCTTCCAGAGGAAGGAACAGGCAGCAATCTTTGCTGTTCTTCAGCCTCCGCTGGTGATACCCAGGCAAACAGGGTCTGCAGTGGACCTCCAGCAAGCTCCAACAGACCTGCAGCAGAGGGGTCTGACTGTTAGAAGGAGAACTAACAAACAGAAAGGAATAGTATCAACATCAACAAAAAGGGCATCCACTCAGAGACCCCATCTGAAGGTCACCAACATCAAAGACCAAAGATAGATAAATCCATGAAGATGGGGAGAAACCAGCACAAAAAGGCTGAAAATTCTAAAAACCATAAAACTTCTTCTCCTCCAAAGGATCACAACTCCTTGCCAGCAAGGAAGCAAAACTGGATCGAGAATGAGTGATGAATTGACAGAAGTAGGCTTCAGAAGTGGGTAATAACAAACTCCTTCAAGCTAAAGGAGCATGTTCTAACCCAATTCAAGGAACCAAAGAACCTTGAAAAAAGGTTAGATTAATTGTTAACTGGAATAACCAGTTTAGAGAACATAAATGACCTGTAGGAGCTGAAAAACACAGCACAAGAACTTCGTGAAGCAAATACAAGTATCAACAGCCAAATCGATCAAGCAGAAGAAAGGATATCAGAGATTGAGGATGAATTCAATGAAATAAAGCAAGAAGACAAGATTAGAGAAAAAAGAGTGAAAAGAAATGCACAAAGCCTCCAAGAAATATGGGACTATGTGAAAAGACCAAATCCATGTTTCATTGGTGTACCTGAAAGTGATGAGGAGCATGGAACCCAGTTGGAAAACACTCTTCAGGATATTATCTAGGAAAACTTCCCCAACCTAGCAAGACAGGCCAACATTCAAATTCAGGAAATACAGAGAACACCACAAAGATACCCCTCAAGAAGAGCAACCCCAAGACACATAATCATTAGATTCACCAAGTTGAAATGAAGGAAAACATGTTAAGAGCAGCCAGAGAGAAAGGTCAAGTTGCCCACAAAGGGAAGCCCATCAGACTAACAACAGATCTCTCTGCAGAAACCCTACAAGCCAGAAGAGAGTAGGGGCCAATATTCAACATTCTTAAAGAAAAGAATTTTCAACCCAGAATTTCATACCCAGCAAAACTAGGCTTCATAAGCAAAGGAGAAGTAAAATCCTTTACAGACAAGCAAATGCTAAGAGATTTTGTCACCACCAGGCCTGCCTTACAAGACATCCTGAAGGAAGCACTAAACATGGAAAGGAACAACTGGTACCAGCCACTGGAAAAATACACCAAATTGTAAAGACCATTGACACTATGAAAAAATTGCATCAACTAACGGGCAAAATAACCTGCTAGCATCATAATGACAGGATCAAATTCACACATAACAATATTAACCTTAAATGTAAATGGGCTAAATACCCCAATTCAAAGACACAGACTGGCAAATTGGATAAAGAGTCAAGACCCATCAGTGTGCTGTATTCAGTAGATCCATCTCACATGCAAAGACACACATAGGCTCAAAATAAAGGGATAGAGGACTATTTACCAAGCAAATGGAAAGCAAAAACAAAACAAACAAACAAACAAAAAAACAGGAGTTGAAATCCTAATCTCTGATAAAACACACTTTAAACCACAGAGAGCAAAAGAGACAAAGAAGAACATCACATAATGGTAAAGGGATCAATGCAACAAGAAAAGCTAACTATCCTAAATATATATGCACCCGATATAGGAGCACCCAGATTCATAAAGCAAGTTCTTAGAGACCTACAAAGAGACTTGGGACTCCCACACAATAATAGTGGGAGACTTTAATACCCCACTGTCAATGTTAGACAGATCAATGAGACAGAAAATTAACAAGGATATCCAGAACTTGATCTCAGCTCTAGACCAAGCAGACCTAATAGACATCTACAGAACTCTCCACCCCAAATAAACAGAATATACATTCTTCTCAGCACCACATAGCACTTATTCTAAAATCAACCACATAACTGGAAGTAAAACACTCCTCAGCAAACGCAAAAGAAGGAAAATTGTAACAGTCTCTCAGGCCACAGTGCAATCAAATTAGAGCTCAATATTAAGAAACTCACTCAAAACCACACAACTACATGGAAACTGAACAACCTGTGCCTGAATGACTACTGGGTAAACAATGAAACGAAGGCAGATGTTCTTTGAGAACAAAGACACAATGTACCAGAATCTCTGGGACACATTTAAAGCAGTGTGTAGAGGAAAATTTATAGCACTAAATGCCCACAAGAGAAAGCAGGAAAGATCTAAAATCGACACCCTAACATCACAATTAAAAGAACTAGAGAAGCAAGAGCAAACACATTCAAAAGCTAGCAGAAGACAAGAAATAACTAAGATCAGAGCAGAACTGAAGGAGATAGAGACATGAAAAAACCTTCAAAAAATCAATGAATCCAGGATCTGGGTTTTTGAAAAGATTGACAACATAGATAGACCACTAGCCAGACTAATAAGAAAAAAGAGAAGAATCAAATACACACAATAAAAAATGATAAAACTGTTATCACCACAAAGGTTTGAGCCCAAACCTTTAAAGCAATATAATTTTATTAGGAGTTACACTATTTCATAGATTTACTATAAAGTAAGCACATTACTTTATAATCAAACATTAATTTGAAAATGTATTAAATCCCTGATGACCTAGAAAACATTTTGTTAAATGTTTTTGTAAACACTTCTCTTTTGTTAAGTGTCACAAAAAATTATTTGTTAATTTAATTGCTGTGACACATTATTACCATTTAACTAATCTCTAGAGTATTGGCGGAGAATCTTTACCAACCAGGAATTAGAGAAATGTTGGCCTCTCGAAGTTAAAATCACCAGTTCCAAAAGGCTAGAGGTATGACCTATACATGTGCTTTGTAAAGAATGGCATTGTTTATAAAGAATCCATAAGCAGATTTATTCACGTGCTTTGGGGTAAGCAGGAGCCTCACTCGTAAGTAACTCCTTAAATTTTACTCACTGAAGAGAGAAGCAGGATTATGGATTTTGTCAATTCTCTTTAAATTGTGCAAGAGTGATATTCTTGCTAAGGAAGGTAAACTTGATAGTTCACTTCTTAGGTGTTTTTGGGTGTCTTAATTCATGTGTGTCTTTAAACTTGCTAGTGAATACTTCACTGAAATAGCTGTGATATGTCTACAGATTATTTGTTTGCTTTATTATTTCTGCCTCTTATGATAAATATATACTAATAAAATAAACTAAATGTTCTGATTGCAGGGTTTATCTTAGATTATTTGTTTTTCAAAATGGTATCTGATAATCTGTTTGTGACATATTGTCTGGGTCAAAGGGTTGAAACTATAATGACAGAATAGTCCCCTAAGAACCGAAATACTGCAGGTACAAAGAATGAAATATTCTTGAAATTGATTTTATAAGATAACTCTGATATCTACATGCATTTCATGGAAATGGTAATGTAAGCAAATATACTGTTTAAAATATTGAAAGAAAAGTGAAATATCTTATATCGTTATTACTATGAACAATTTGTGATATTTCCTTCATATCCAGATATTGTGATATTTGCTGCATATCTAGAGATTCTGGATGCTGATGGTCTCAAATGCTATTATATTTCATCTGATTAGCAATCAACAAAAAAATTAGGAATGCCACTGATACTATTATTAATCACATTTTTAAAGTCATAAAGCAAATGATTTCTAAATATCACTGAGATAATGAAGAGTAGGGAAATATTCTGAAGTTTCTCTTAGGCTCAAGAGCATGCCTTTTGCATTTAATCACCATGATACATTCTTGTGTATGAAGAAGATATAAGGTAACTTCAGCATAGAGAAATTTGAGATTCCATGTAGACAGAGAAGAAAAAAACCATGCAATCTGAAGAGAGGAAGCATGGAAATGAGACTTCTAATGACCAGTAGCTAATGTGTGGTTTTGATAAAGCAAATTAAAAATAACAGTAAAGGCTGGGCATGGTGGCTCATACCTGTAATCCCATCACTTTGGGAGGCTGAGGCGGGTGGATCACTGAGGTCAGGAGTTCGAGATCATCCTGGCTAACACAGTGAAACCCCGTCTCTACTAAAAATACAAAAAGTTAGCCAGGCGTGGTGGCATGTGCCAGTAGTCCCAGCTACTCGGGAGGCTGAGGCAGGAGAATCGCTTGAACCCGGGAGGCAAAGGTTGCAGTGAGCTGAGATCACACCACTGCACTCCAGCTTGGGCAACAGAGTGAAACTCCATCTCAAAAAAAAAAATTGTCTTCATTAGTAAAATGAGGATAATTTTTAAAATCACAAGTAACTAAAGGGTGTACTAGAGAAAAACAATAGCATAAACATTTTTGCAAAACTGTTATTGAAAAATCATATGAGTATAACCAAGGCAAGTAACTCATATTTTTAATGTCATTATAATACCAATAAAATTGTGGCATAAACTAAAATAGTTTGGTAATGATACATGAATTATAAATAAATAACAATAGAAAATGAAATTTTTGATATTTTAAAATTATAACTAATGATTCTAGGTTTTTATAGAAAATTAAGTAGTACAGACATTAAAACTAACAAATGAATCTTACTACTAAAATGGTAATTAAAATCACAAGAAGATTTTCTTAAACTTGAAATGCTGCAACACAAGCCAAAAAAAAAAATGCTGAGGTTAGAATATTTGATTTTGTTTTGTTTTGTTCTGTTTTTAGACAGGGTCCTGCTCTGTTGCCTAGGCTAAGTGCAGTGGCATGATCACAATCACGGCTCACTGCAAACTTAACCTCCTGGGCTCAAGGGATCCTCCCACTTCAGCTTCCTGAGTAGTTGGGACTACAAGTATTGCCCAGGCTGTTCTCAAACTTTGGAGGTCAAACAGTCCTCCAGTCTTGGCCTCCCAAAGTGCTGGGATTACAGGTGTGAGCTGCTGCGATGGGCAGAATATTTAAATTTTAGTTAGAAGATTTCAACAAAGTCTAGGAAACCATATGGGGAAGAGGTCCAGATTGATGTTTAGCCTTCTGTTAAATATTGGAATACATTTCGGGCAAAAAGAAGAATCTTTTTTACAGGAGCAGGGTCTTAATTGTAATGTGCAGAAGAAGAGGTGAATGAGAGTACAGCAAAGGAAATAGACACTGCCAACAGAAAAACAAAATACATTCAGTTGTGAATATTATCACAGCTTTTATAGATGATGCTGCAAAGAAAGAGAGGAAGGCTCATATCCATGTCTTAGAGAGCAGCTGAAATTTAAAAATGGTGAGGCATAATCTATCTGGTCCCATTGGAATTAAAACTGTTGTCAGAGGAAGCTCAGGGTCATTCATTAACTTATCATGTAAACCTCTTTTGGAGCAGCCTGTCAGAGGAGGGGACATAGCCAACGGGATTCTAGGCCCCTGAATAGAGAGAATGAATAATGGCTGGAGAATATTCAAACCATTGGGCTGATGAAGAATCTGTCGTAAAGCATGTCTGGAACAACAATTTGATATTGAAGGAAATGAGAAAATAATCTCTGGATGTGTGTCCTGGCAGAATTTTTAAAACATTTTAAAATAAATACTGTAAATGTGCTCAATAGCTGAAAGGTTGTAAGATCTTGATCTCATTTTAATTCCTTTATGTGCTTAGCTCTCGGATCCTATGATTTTAAAAGCTAAGAATGAAAGAAAATATGCTTGTAGAGAAAATATGCTTAATCATTGATTCGAAAATGCTTGCATTTTGTCCATTTCCTCTATCTCTACATTGATGACAATAGCTGCCTTCATTTGTAGATGTTACCAATTTTCTGCATTTGTGGGGGGTTTTGTGTCATTTTATAATTTTGTTTTTTATTCCAGATTATTGTAACATATTATCAGGTATGGACAACATCACCATCTTCACAGAATTCCTCCTCATGGATATCTCAAGCTCCCGGGAGCTCCAAATTTTGCAGGGTCTGCTGTTCTTAGTCATATATCTGGGAGCCTTGACTGGGAATCTTATAACGGGTACGGTCATTGTGATAGACCCACATCTTCATTCTCCAATGTACTTTTTTATAAGCAATTTGTCCCTCATAGACCTTTGCTGCATCTCAATAAGTGTTCCCAAGTTGATTGTGAATTCCCTAACAGGTAGTAAGTCAATCTCACTCAACGAATGTGCAGCTCAGATTTTTTTTACATTTTCTTTGCATCTATAGAGCTTGCTTTCCTTGTGGTGATGTCCTATGACCGCTATGTTGCCATTTGCCACCCTCTGCACTACGGGTTGACCATCACCCCACGTCTGTGCACACAGGCAGCAGGTGCTTCTTGGGCCTGTGGTCTGGTCTATTCAGCGATCCACACAGGCAACATATTCAGGCTTCCCTTTACAAAGTCCAATGTGATTCATCAATATTTCTGTGATGTACCTCAAGTTATGAGAATCTCATCCTCAGGTGTTCAGTTTTCTGAATCTGTGATCCTTGCTGTAAGTGCTTGCATTGTTTTAGCATGTTTTGCCTTCTTGTCTATGTCATACATTAATATATTTTCAACTGTGCTTAGGATGCATTCTGTGGAAGCTCACAATAAAGCCTTGTCCACGTGTACTCCACACTTGGTCATTTTTGTTTTGTTTGTAATATCTGGATTAATTGCTGTTTTAGGGCCCATTGCAAATAAAGCATCCCTTAAAAATCTTCTGACAGCCATGTTTTATATCATGGTGCCCCCATTTGTAAATCCCATTATCTACAGTCTACGGAACAGGGGGATTAACTCTGCTTTAGGCAAAATATTCCACGGATAGTTCCCAAGCAGAAAATTTTCTTGATTACAAAGATGCTGAAAACAAAACAATTTTAGATAGTTGTACATTATATTTAACATATGTTCTTAAATTTCAATTCATCGCAGTCAATTATCAATTGATACTTTTTAATGTATTTTGTTGTCTAACTTTGTCTTTCTATGTCCACCTGTGTGATAATGAGCTACAAATCTATCTTAGCTTTCCTTGCTCAAAACTGTATTTATATAATTCATATATGCTTCTTGAAGACACAACCATCCAGACTTCCAGAATGTTTTAGAAAATGGTTAGAATGATTTTGAGCTAAGCACAAAGGACATCACATGTCCATGCTTATGCATCAGTGCCTTAACAGGAGCCTGTGCACCTGGGAAGACTTCAGCATACTGGATACTGTCAATCAGGAGTAGAATACTGGATACTGGATACTTACCGGATACTGTCAATCCAGAGTAGAGTACCATCAGAGAAGCCTACTGTTTAAGTTGTATTCTTTGCATTCACTTGTAAACAAACTGGACAAATTAATAAAATAGTTAACTCTTAGAGTTAACTAAGGAATTGAGGACACCATGAAGAAATAGCATTGAGACCCCTGCTGAACTCTTGAAACCAGCTTTTCCATGTTTCTTGGAATCCTTGAAGATTTCTTTCACTCTGGAATGGTGGGCTAAAAACTACTGGACTCCCACATAAAATATAGTTTGATGCTTTTGTTCTCTCACTGAAGTCTAGATGCAAAAATGTAGGTCATGTTTGATTCATCCAAAATTTCTGCATGATGAATAAAACAGAATGAGTGGTTGCAGAGTGAAGTGAGACACAACAATAACTAGGATCAGATTTTACCCAAAAAAAACCTGATATTTCTTTTTTTTTTTTTTTTTTTTTTTTTTGTGAGACGGAGTCTTGCTCTGTCACCCAGGCTGGAGTGCAGTGGCCCGATTTCCACTCACTGCAAGCTCCGCCTCCCGGGTTCCCGCCATTCTCCTGCCTCAGTCTCCCGAGTAGCTGGGACTACAGGTGCTGCCACCACGCCTGGCTAATTTTTGTGTTTTTAGTAGAGACGGGGTTTCACCGTGTTAGCCAGGATGGTCTCGATCTCCTGACCTCGTGATCCGCCCACCTCAGCCTCCCAAAGTGCTGGGATGACAGGCCTGAGCCACCGCGCCCGGCCTAATCCATTTCTTAAAAGAGAGAAGACAAACATAAGTTCCATGACGCATTAAAAATTGCATGAATTCGGCAATGTATGAAAGAGATGTAAGGGAGGAAATGATTCAGTCTCTAAATAAATATCCCTTGCCCATTAGGGAGACCATGTCTGCAGTCCGTATGACAGGTAGCAGAAGGTTAAAAGAAAGTCAGCACCTCAGGGTGAGAGTGGACTGTGCAGGTGGTGGCTCCTCCACCAAACCACTCCACAGACGCCGGGATGTGACAGAGCCGAGGATGCATGATGAAGGCGTTAAAGTAGAGGACAGCAGACAGCCACATAGCGGTCACAGGACATCACAGCCGGGAGGACACACTCAGTGGAGCCCAGGGCAAGGGAGGCGTGGAGCTGAACCACACAGCTGCCATCGGTGATGGACTTATCTGAACCGCCCAGGTTGACTTGAAGCTGAAGGATGATGTTACTGGTGAAGTAGAGGTCAGGGAAGGAGAGATAGGAGGGAAAGGTACATGGGAGTATGGAGTTTCGAGTCCAACAGGGATACTAGGATGATGGCAGTGTTGCTGAGAAGGGTCATGAGGTGAAGAATTAAGATTACCCCAAAGAGGCCGGGCGCGGTGGCTCAAGCCTGTAATCCCAGCACTTTGGGAGGCCGAGACGGGCGGATCACGAGGTCAGGAGATCGAGACCATCCTGGCTAACACGGTGAAACCCCGTCTCTACTAAAAAATACAAAAAACTAGCCGGGCGAGGTGGCGGCGCCTGTAGTCCCAGCTACTCAGGAGGCTGAGGCAGGAGAATGGCGTGAACCCGGGAGGCAGAGCTTGCAGTGAGCTGAGATCCGGCCACTGCACTCCAGCTGGGGCAACAGAGCGAGACTCCATCTCAAAAAAAAAAAAAAAAAAAAAAAAAAAGATTACCCCAAAGAGAGCCAGCTCTAACAGGCCGATCTGAAAACCCTAAGAGAATGAAGCCAGGGAGGCGCTGTCATTGTCCCCACATTACACTTGCTTTGATTATTCACCCTCTAAAGATGAAATAACATTAAACAGAAACCCAAAGTGTTTTACATCAAGACCTTAACAATTAAAAACTAGGTTTTGGGGAAACAAAATTTGGAAACAGGTGAAAAGAAAAGGCCAAAGTAGAGAATACTAACGTCTGATATATTTGATTATCCCATGAAATGTCATACCCAGTCTGTCGGCCACAGGTTTTTCATCTACCTTGGAGGATAAAACAAAGTTAGAATATATCAACACTGAGATTTTGCCTGATTTTTATCAACAGTTTGTTTCATGTAAAGGTGGTGGGATTTTATAGGACTGTGGGAACCACAAACACCATGGAAATATAATATATTCCCAGGATCTACCAATTGGACATTTAAATTTGGTGAACACATGATGAAGCATGTCTGAATACACATGACATCATCTGTGCGCTATGAGAATGCAGAGAAGGATAAGCAACTTATACAGAGGAAGGTTGAGAAGGAGTTAAAGTGTGTGGTTATTGCTCTTAATGAGGTAAAAAAAAGCAATCCAGGCCTAAAAAAAATACCTTGAGTACAGAAATGGAGAAGGTACATTAAAAGACGCAATAGGAAAAAAGATTCCAAATTTAGAGAGTGATCTTGCATATATAGGGAATGCTACATAATAAAACGTGGCACTTACAAAGTAAATTTGGGTTAGTTTTTCAAGGACCATAATATCAGTAGACATTGTTTGGGTAGCATAGGTTATAGTTTGTTTTAAATTTTCCTTTTTAAGATAACTATGTCTGTACAGCATAAGAGAATTTGAAACAGAAAACGCCCTTGTCCAGAGACTGTGTAGGCAGCTAAAGCCACAGTGAACAATGTTATGCATTTGGAAGAGACTGAGTGTAATATAAATAGAAAGCAAGAAACACTGTAGAGGGCTAATAAAGTGAAATTCATTAAAATTTGGGTGTCAATAGGACATTGGGCCACAGAATAGGAAAAAAATCAAAATGATTGAAGCTTTATACATGATGAAATAAGGAGACTGAATAATTAAAGCCAGTCTCTGTCCATTCAATCCTAAGCCAGTTGATGCTGAGACGAGTCAGAGTGACCATGTCTAAAAACTCCAAGAACAAAATTGAGATCAATTTAGTGTGCTTCCTGCAATAAGGACTTTGCCCATTATACTCTCCCCATCCGTAACACATTAATACCAACTACTGACATGACATCCTCCACAATTAAGACACATATAAACATATAAGTCATGTATATAATTTACAATAATGACAATTATTTAGTCACAAGATTAGGGAAGCCAAATGAATATAAGCACCATCCTCAGGCAAATGCCAAACCCTGCAGGTCTAACAAGCAATATGACACATCAATCATGGCCATCCCTCAGCTCTTTGTAAAAATCAAATGCAGCTGACACAGCCAACACTTCAAGACCCTACGTACTTACTCTGAAGCTGGTTTTTTTTTTAACCAATCCTGTTCAGTTTTGAAATATCTGTTAACTGCATGTCCTTATACAACAAAATTTCTTGTGTCAGCTCAAGTTGTCAAAATTTCAATTTTATATCATTAAAATGAACTTGTAACTAGTGTCCTACCACCAGGACACGACTGAAGCTACATTTAATGTCCTTACACACACAAGCTATTGCTGCTACATGTGTTAATGAAAGTCTGTAGAGTATGATGAAAAAGCAAAGACCATCACAACAGAAAAGGCTTGAGTTTAATTCCTGGTCTTTCACATGTTATTTGTGTGCTGGATACCACCGAGCTTTAGTCTGCTCATCTGTAACATCAAGAGGATGAATAGCTCTCACGTTTTAGGGATGGTGTAAGCACTATGTGAAATAGCAGATCTAGAGTGCCTGCCCTTTGGTGCAGATGAATGCATGTGAGTAAACAGTGTGTTAGGTCTATTAAAAGATAGGTCAAAATCCCTCATACAGTTTACAATCATCCCAAAATCATGCCTAAGCCTCGTTTGCAAGATTTGCTGTCTGCATTTGAGCGACTGTAAGCCCCAACCATACAGAACCACTTCTATTTCTCCAAACTTAGCATACGGTTTTCCATTGCCAAGTCTTGTCATTTGCTGTGCTTTTCACGGTATCCACTCACTACATCTGCTTAGACGCTGTTACACACTACTCTATTCAATATGAATACATCAAAGACAAGTTTTCCCATTCTTTAATAACACATTCTAAAGCCCTTTATATTAGATGAAAAACTGTTATTTAACTATTTCTTATTGGACATTGTTTTAATCTATTCATTAATATGTATTGGATGCGTAATGCATTTCAGGCCCTATGCTAGATATCAGGAATGTGAAATAAAAATACATGAGTTTTGCTACCAGGAATCTTGTTAGGTATTAGAAAACCACCAGCAAACCCCAAAATAACTACGAGAATCAGTTCTAGGTGTAACTGGGTAGCAAATCTAACTCTATTCTACCATGGCAAGTGCAGGGAAGAAAGAGGGAGATGAAAGACAAATTTCAGAAAGTAGATCTGCATTGAGTCTTGAAGATTATAAAGCACTCAAGTTAAACAATGTTCAGGAAGAAGCAACAGTCTTATACGTAATACAAAGTCTTGAAATAACCTGGCATATTCATAACTGCTAGAAGTAGAGTGTTATCGGGGTTCAGACAGCAAGGGATGGAGAGTAAAAAGGGCTTTAGAGGCTGCAACCAGCTGTAGATTTGTCTTAGGCCATGTTGTACAGATGCTGGATGTCTAGACAAGCACTTTCATGTACAGTGACAACCACGTGGACAATTTCACAAAAGTGAATGTCAGGAAACTATTTTGAAGGCTACAGCAGTCGCTGGGTGAGCAAAAAAGGGATCTGGAATGTCAGGATGGAAAGGAGAAAATGGTTCCGTACTTTCACCTTCCAGTCTTTCTGACCCAATTTATATTTTTATCTGAAAATAAACGCATCTCATTTATAATTTTAAACAGCATGCTCTGATAAGAGAATTCCAAATGAATTATCTGTTTAAGTGTGTTTATTTTACAGCACAAGGACCTGGAAGTCCACCTCTCTCCTCCATACTTAAATAGAGGACCTAACTCTGCAGGATTTCTAGTAGGAGGGTCAGTGAATGTGAAATGACCTCAGGTCATTTCTATGAGTTCTTCCTTCAGAGTAACCATTTGTAGACAATAAAGATGCATGCAGGAAGGAGAAGAAAACTGGGACAAAGTGATAGAGGTAAGGCCAGCAATAAAAGTCTTCCAAGGGTTTGACAGAACTCGATAGATAGCAGCGTGGGTAATGGAAGACATATGCATTTAGGAGAGATTTAAAGCATAATTTACATGGCTTTTGAAAATGAACCTAAGTCCTTAACTTCAGGGAAACCACTCTTAAAATTCTTTGGGTCCTTTAGGAGATGACAAAAATAAAGCCATGATTTCCAGTTTCAGCAGCCATGTAGATTAAATTTTGTCTGCACCCACTGAATCAAATACCTTGATATATTTCCCTCCTCAAAAGAAGCCCAAGTGAATTTTTCCAGGAGAGTGTTACCAACTGGATAGAGTCAACATCCTCTTGAAAAGTAACCTGGAAGTGAAGGGACAACCACAGGGGAGTGATCATCAGTTTATTCCTCTGAAGACTGGGGTGCTGAAAGAACCACCAGGGCAAACGTCATGTCCGACAGTAAACCAAGTGCTTAGTAAGTCAGTCCAGTGGTCCCCCCAGCATTGTCAACTGCGGGAGCCACTTCTCTCTCTTCAACGGAATACACAGCCTAGTCCAGATGCTTTGCTAATGAAGCCTTCTGCCTGCTGTTACCTGTTTTGGAACACAGGACAGATATTCTGAGCTGTATATGTGGTAATTATCCTGAGAGAATGTCAGGACTGCAATCTATGTGCAGCTATCCAGGAATTTGAGAAAGGACAATAAGAGATCTTGGGATGATTACTGACGTCCTCACGAACCTTAGGAAATGATTTCATGTCCTTGGGACTAAGTGTCTCCATAGATAAAGTGAGGATATCAGCATCAATTTCTCTGTGCATCTAAGACATGTTGCTGTGGTTAATTCAAATCACATTTGGGGTAGACAGATGAGCCCTGAGTCAACAATAGAGTCAGGATCTCCTGGTGATTCTGATGATATAACAGGAGACACTTACAGAGCACTCACCGGCACCAAGCTCTGTTCTAAGGACATGACTTATATGAACCTGTTGTATTCTCTCGACAATGATATTAATGATATCCCCATTCCTATCATCACAGACAAGGAAACTAAGTCTGAGAGTGGAGAAGTAAGATACCCAAGGACACTTGCATAGCAGAACCAAAATTTTGAGCATAGGTGCTGGCATTCCAAATCCTCACATATTATGCTGCTGTCATGGGTTCCTGCTGAAATGGAAGAAGGACATACATGTACCTACCGGGCAACCACTACTCACCCTTCTAAGTCATCTCTTTAGTGAGTCATTTTTAGTGCTCTGCTTTCCTTTAAACTATATGCTTCGGGGGAAATTGCTCTGTTTTGAGTTACAGCTTTGAGCTCCCCAGACTGCTCTGTTCTCTTGAAGAATCCTCAGATATTTAACGTTTAAATAATTGATGTTCATACTGCACACATGTAGACAGGAAACAGTGTCACCTTGGTGTACATCAATTCCTATTTCACACAAATATATCTGAATGCTCTGCTTTGGAGTAAGAAGAGTAAGGGAGGTTAAATAAGAACATATAGGCAGGGCCAGTGACAAGTGGGGTTCTGATAAATATTAATGACTGATAGTGACCCTGAGAAGGGATGAAGGGTAGGAATATAATTATGAAAAAACTAGCAGATAAGATATAGCTTTGTAGCTTCTGAATTTGGGGGTATTTGCTTTGTCAAACCTGTTGAGAAAACCTGGCATGGATGAAACCAACATCTAGAGTTTAATCTTAGGATGGTGTTTTCAGGTTCAGAAGTGGACACCAGAGGACAATTGGAATATGGGAAGCAGTTCAGAATATGCTTGTCTCATTCAACAGGTGGCCCCTCAGCACTAGATCCAAGCATGTTTACTCTAATCAATGTGCAGTGGGGGGACCTGGTGAGACATTGTAAAACACAGGAAGTGTTACTTGTGGGAGAAGGACTGAGAAATCTTACAAAAATCACCTTTAAAAATCTGCAGATAGATAGATAGATAGATAGATAGATAGATAGATAGATAGATAGATAGATAGAGTTTACATGTAATTACAAATCTGAGCTACCCACTGTGAAGACTATAATCATTCCTGCGAGACATTTGGTCTCATCTCAGCATTTAGTTTTTGCTTGTGTTGACTAATTCTCCCTTTTTCCTAAAGTGGAATGAGAATGACAGAGAAGAAAATTGAACTGTACAGGGCCGGGTTACAAAAATTTAATTTTCATTATTATTATTCAAGTTTAAGCATCGAGGAAGAAAGGGGAGGCAAAGGTGTCTTTGCTACTATCTGATCTGAATACTGTATGCATCATTACTAAGGTGGTACTATTTAAAATACAAGTTTTGAGCCCACAAAACTGAAGAGGAGAACCCTATATTTTCATTAATTCACTGACGCAGTTGGTACTGTTAGAAGCATCTCAGTAGCCAATTTCTCACAAATCCACTAAGGTTTCTTCTTCTGAAATGCATTACCCAGTTACCTTTCGTTTGCTGAATGGTGACACTGATCCAAAATGATTGATCACTAACCATTGTAGATCCTCAAACTCGTAGTTTCTTTTCTATGTTTCTGTTTCCATCTTTGAAAAAAGGAAATGAAAATTCAGATACCTTTTGGTATGCTCTAAAGAAAAACTAGATTTTTTTTATTTTTTTAATTTTTAAATTTTAAAGTGATTTTTAAGTCAACAAACTATGTCTTATGACCGTTGTCAATTTCCCTGAAGAATGGATACTTGCACACTCTGCAGAGAGCTCATGAGTTGGTCCTCTGGGATATCAGGCCGTACTAGAAAATACTTATTAAACACAAGATGACCAAAGGAAAAAGTGAGTTGTAATCCCTAAGGTCATAATTTTCACCATAGGAAGCACTCTTTTCTAACCTAGGAAATGTAAATGTAAATGCAATTCTGGAAACACTCTCAAGACTTCATTGAACACATGTGCACAGTCTCTCATGCAGTCACCATCCAGCCAATCATCTAGCGATCCTTCTGTAGCAGCCTTTTATTTGAACCCCCTTCATGGTTTTTCATTTGATGCTGACAAATCCCAAAGTTCTGAGCACTGATTACAGGGCCCGGCATGCTTTGCCTCGGCTGACTTCCTCAGCTCTATTTGTTCCAGTCTTGGAGTTATGTTTCGCTTTGTTTAAATTCCTTACATTTTAATTTGTCTCCCATATTAGGGCATTCTTACTTGCTATTTGCTTACACAGAAATATTCTTCTCACAGTATGTTTTTTCGTATTTTATTCGTCAGAAACATTGTCCAAATTGTCAACTAAACCAAATCACTCCTTTGTTATGTCTTTGATTTTACTTTCCAGCATCAAAAAATAATTTTGAAAGAATTACATACCTATTTTTAAATTTCTGGCTATGACTTTAGATTCTGAACTTTGTGGTGGCTGCTTGACAATTGTATCTCTAGCACTTAGCCAAGTGTCAGACATAGCAGTATGCAATAAATATTTTTAAATGAGATTATTTTAATCCACCCATCCTTATTTAAACTATTTCCACCAACATTTCTTCACATTTAAAATACTTCTATGTAAACGCATATTAAACTTCATGTTATACCTTTACATTATTGAAAACTGGGATTGTGTCTTACTAATCTTTTTTTTTTTTTTTTTGCTTTTTATTGTCTTTTTTTATTATTACACTTTATGTTCTAGAGTACATGTGCACAACGTGCAGGTTTGTTACATACGTATACATGTGCCATGTTGGTGTGCTGCACCCATTAACTTGCCATTTACATTAGGTATATCTCCTAATGCTATCCCTCCCCTCTCCCCCCTCCCCACAATAGGACTCGGTGTGTGATGTTCCCCTTCCTGTGTCCAAGTGATCTCATTGTTCAATTCCTACCTATGAGTGAGAACATGCAGTATTTGGTTTTCTGTTCTTGCGATAGTTTGCTGAGAATGATGGTTTCCAGCTGCATCCATGTCCCTACAAAGGACACAAACTCATCCTTTTTTATGGCTGCATAGTATTCCATGGTGTATATGTGCCACATTTTCTTAATCCAGTCTATCAGTGAATTTTATGATTAGACTTGAATCCCATCTTCCAACTCCCTCATTATGTGTATGGAAATATTCCAAAATCCAAAAATAAATCTTAAATCCAAAACACTTCTGCTCTCAAGCATCTATCTAAGGGATATTCAACTTGTATACTGTAACTATACAAAAAATATATATCATAAATGCATTGTCAATTAAGGCTTTTGTCTCCAAATTAGGAAGCTGGCATATCTTTTAAAAATTTCTTGGGAAAGAAAGTATAATTAGATGGATTATTTTCCAGTTTGCTTGAATTTTAAAACCAGAAACTATACATCCACCTTCAGTAGAGATAACTAGTCACAGGTTAAATTAACTAGTGTGTTGCATACAAAGTATAAGCACAAGTTTATTTTCAATTTTTACTAATCTTTAAACAGAATCCTTCAATTCTCTATTGGCTAGAAAATTGAAAAAATGGACAATTATATATGATTCATTTCATCTTTTTTTTTTTATTTTGTGACACTTTCAATTTTCTTCTCAGAAAAGCCAATGTCAAAAACTATTAATTTTTGAACTATTACTGTAAGTTTATAAGCAAAAATCTCCAGTACATAGAAAAAGAAAAATTGAAGTAAATATCAGGTTAGCAAAGGGTCTGCTCACTGGTCTTATACAGTTTATTGAGTAGATTACACCTCAAAAATGAAATAGGTAATTGGATGGGGAGATGTTGGCATTTGAACTTTGGTGAGCAGGGTTGGAACTGAAGATTCTTGGACATTTATTTGTGGAGATGTATTGGGTATATTTAAAGAGGTTGATTCTGAGCCAATATGAGTTACCATGGCCTGGGGTACACTCTCAGGAGGTCCTGAGAAAGTGTGCCTGAGGTGGTCAGGTCACCGTTGAGTTTTATACATTTTAGGGAGACAGGAGTTACAAGCAAAGACATAAATCAATACATGGAAAGTGCACATTGGTTCAGCTTAAAGAGGCAAGACCTTGAAGCAGGAGAGAGCTTACAGGTCATAGGTAGATTCAAATATTTTCTGATTGGCAATTGGTTGAAAGAGTTAAGCTTTGTCTAAAGACTTAAGAAGTCAGTAGAAAAGAATGCTTTAGCTAAAATAAAGGGGTTGTGGAAACCAAGGTCTTTGTTACGTAGACAAAGTCTCATAGATGGAATCCCTCAGACAGCGTGTGATCTACACCAGAGTCAGGTTGGAACTGGGACTCTTATTGCCACAGTCTGTTTCATCAGTCTTATGACTCATCCTGGTCACTTGTGCCTAAACTCCAAAAGGGAAGGGGTATAACAAGGTGTGTCTCACCTCTCTTCCTATCATGGCCAGAATTCAGTCTTTCAAGATCATCTGAGGTCTCCTTGGCCCAGAAGGGGGTCCATTCAGTTAGTCAGGGGGATTAGGAATTTATTTTCATTTTACATTATTGTCCTAAGAAAGTTTTTTTTATCACCTCCATGTCCTCAAACTTTACAAGCAAAAACACAGAATATTTTAGATCATTGTTTCAATTTCTATGATTCCACCTAAACCACAGAGATGCCACATTTCAGAGTTGCCTAAGGATATATAATAAGATAATATTTCTACACTTTAGCCAGAAAGGCATGTTTCATGCACTGCTCAGGGTGAAGAACTTCTCCAGAGTCTGCTGTTCTGCATCATCTTCATTGCTGCAAGGTGATAAAGCGGCTTGAGGGTTTCAGTGTGGAAGCACAACTTCGTAATCATGCTCATGGGTGCAGGAATAAGGCCTACTAACAGAAGTCCTAAGAAGGGCATATTCTGTCTCTGACCTTTCTCTAAATTCTTTCACTTTCCTTGTGAGGGAGTCAATGTTCTCATAGCCATCATCATTGGAGCTCAGGGAAGATCTCCGATGGGGGATGTGATTAATGACAGTGTAGCACACTTCTTCAGAACCACTGCCATTCTCATTTTCCTGCCAAGCACAAAGAGAAAAGAAATCAAGGACCCAGGGTCATTCATAAATTGAACTCAGTGTACTACCTTCCCATCTTCTTTATATACCCAATGGTGCTCTTACACCTAAGGTATCCAAAACCCAAGCATTCCTATACACCAATAATAGATAAGCAGAGAGCCAAATCATGAGTGAACTCCCATTTACAATTGCTACAAAAAGAATAAAATAGCCAGGAATGCAACTTACAAGGGAAGTGAAAGACCTCTTCAAGGAGAACTAAAAACCACTGCTCAAGGAAATAACAGAGGAAACAAACAAATGGAAAAATATTCCATGTTCAAGGATAGGAAGAATCAATATCATAAAAATGGAAATATTGCCCAAAGTAATTTACAGATTCAATGCTACTTCCATCAAGCTCCCATTGATTTTCTTCACAGAACTAGAAAAAACTACTTTAAATTCCATATGGAACCAAAAAAGAGCCTGTTTAGCCAAGACAATCCTAAGCTAAAAGAACAAAGCTGCATAGAAATAGCTCTGGTCTGCAGCTCCCAGCAAGACCAATACGGAAGGTGGGTGATTTCTGCATTTCCAACTGAAGTACCCAGTTCATCTCAGTGAGACTGTTTAGACAGTGGGTATAGCCCACAGAGGGTGAGCAGAAGCAGGATGGGGTGTCACCTCACACAGGAAGTGCAAGGGATCAGGGAACTCCCTCCTCTAGCCAAGAGAAGTCACGAGGAACCATACCTTGAGGGACAGTGCTATCCAGCCCAGATACTACGATTTTCCCATGGTCTTCGCAACCCACAGACCAGGAGATTCCTTTGGGTGCCTACACGACATGGACCCTGGGTTTCAAGCATAAAACTGGGTTTCAAGCACAAAACTGACTGGCCATTTGAGCAGACACCGAGCTAGTTGCAGGAGATTTTTTCGTACCCCAGTGGTGCCTGCAACAGCAGTGAGAAAGAACGGTTTACTCCCCTGGAAAAGGGGCTGAAGCCAGGGAGCCAAGTGGTCTTGCTCAGTGGGTCCCACCCCCATGGAGCCCAGCAAGCTAAGAGCCACTGGCTTGAAATTCTTGCTGCCAGCACAGCAGTCCGAAGTCGACCTGGGACATTTGAGCTTGGTGCGGGGAGGGGTGTCCGCCATTACTGAGGCTTGAGTAGGCAGTTTTCCCCTCACAGTGTAAACAAAACCACAGGGGAATTCGGGCTGGACAGAGCCCACCCCAACACTGCAAAGCCACTGTAGCCAGACTGCCTCTCTATATTTCTCTTCTCTGTGCAGGGCATCTGTGAAAGAAAGGCAGCAGCCCCAGTCAGGGGCTTACAGAAGGGAAGGCTATGAGCACAGCTTCAGCAGACTTCAATATTCCTTCCTGTCGACTCTGAAGAGAGTAGCAGAGCTCCCAGCACAGTGCTCAAGCACTGCTAAGGGACAGACTGCCTCCTCAAGGGGGTCCCTGACCCCCATGCCTCCTGACAAGGAAACACCTCCCAACAGGGATCGATAGGCACCTCATACAGTAGAGCTCCAGCTGGCATCTGGCAGGTGCCCCACTGGGACAAAGCTTCCAGAGGAAGGAGCAGGCAGCAATCTTTGCTGTTCTGCAGTCTCCACTGGTGATACACAGCCAAACAGAATCTGGAGTGGACCCCCAGCAAACTCCAGCAGACCTGCAGAATAGGGACCTGACTGTTAGAAGGAAAATTAACAAACAGAAAGCAATAGCATCAACATCAACAAAAAGGACAACCACGCAAAAATTCCATACAAAGGTCACCAAAAGCAAAGACCAAAGGTAGATAAATCCACAAAGATGAAGAAAAAGCAACTCAAAAAGGCTGAAAATTCCAAATACCAGAGTGACTCTTCTCCTCCGAAGGATCACAACTCCTTGCCAGCAAGGGAACAAAACTGGACAGAAAATGAGTTTGTCAACTTGACAGAGGTAGGCTTCAGAAGGTGGGTAATAAACTCCTCTGATCTAAAGGAGCATGTTCTAACCCAATGCAAGGAAGCAAAAACCTTGAAAAAAGGTTACGGGAATTGCTAACTAGAATAACCAGATTAGAGAAGAACATAAATGACCTAATGGAGCTGAAAAACACAGCACGAGAAGTTTGTGAAGCACACACAAGTATCAATAGCCAAATTGATCAGGCAGAAAAAAAGATATCAGGCATAGAAGATCAACTTAATGAAATAAAGCATGAAGACAAGGTTAAAGAAAAAAGAATGAAAAGGAACAAACAAAGCCCTCAAGAAATATGGGACTATGTGAACAAAGACCAAACCTACATTTGATTGGTGTACCTGAAAGTGACGGGGAGAATGGAGCCAAGTTGGAAAACACACTTCAGGATATTATCCAGGAGAATTTCCCCAACCTAGCAAGACAGGCCAACATCCTAATTCAGGAAATACAGAGAACATCACAAAGATACTCCTTGAGAAAAGCAACCCCAAGACACATAATCGTCAGATTCACCAAGGTTGAAATGAAGGAAAAAATGTTAAGGACAACCAGAGAGAAAGGTTGGGTTACCCTCAAAGGGAAGCCCATCAGACTAATGGCAGATCTCTCTGTAGAAACCCTACAAGCCAGAAGAGAGTGGGGACCAATATTCAACATTCTTAAAGACAAGAATTTTCAACCCAGAATTTCATATCTAGCTAAACTAAGCTTCATAAGTGAAGGAGAAATAAAATCCTTTACAGAGAAGGAAATACTGAGGGATTTTGTCACCACGAGGCCTGCCTTATAAGAACTCCTGAAGGAAGCACTAAATATACAAAGGAAAAATCAATACCACCCACTGCAAAAACAAACCAAAATGTAAACTCCATCGACACTATGAAGAAACCACTCAACTAATGAGCAAAATAACCAGTTAGCATCATAATGACAGGATCAAATTCACACATAACAATATTTGTTAAATTTACATTTGATTTGTAATAAATGTAAATGTACTAATGTAAATTAATATAAATTATATAAATTATAATTTATTAATGTAGTAAATAAAATAAATGAATAAAAATATAATTTATTAATGTAATTTAATATAAATAATATAAATTAAATGTAAATTTAATTTGTAATAAAAGTAAATTTATTAAATTTACATTTAACAAATATTAACCTTAAAGGTTAACTTTAAGTTTACATTTAACAAATATTAACTTTAAATCAAATTCACATATAATAATATTTGTTAAATGTAAATGGGCTTAACCTTAAATGTAAATGTAAATGGGCTAAATGCCCCATTTAAAAGACACAGACTGGCAAATTAGATAAAGAGTCAAGATCCATTGGTGTGCTGTATTCAGGAGACCCATCTCACGTGCAGAGACACACATACACTCAAAATAAAGGGATGTAGGAAGATGTACCAAGCAAATGGGAAGCAAAAAAGAGCAGGGTTTGCAATCTGATAAAACAGACTTTAAACCAACAAAGATCAAAAGAGACAAAGAAGGCCATTACATAATGGTAAACAAAATGAAGGCAGATATAAAGATGTTCTTCGAAACCAATGAGAACAAACACACAGCATACCAGAATCTCTGCAACACAGCTAAAGCAGTGTTTAGAGGGAAATTTATAGTACTAAATGCAAACAGGAGAAAGCAGGACAAATCTAAAATCAACACCCTAACATCACAATTAAAACAACTAGAGAAGCAACAGCAAACAAATTCAAAAGCTAGCAGAAGACAAGAAATAACTAAGATCAGAACAGAACTGAAGGAGATAGAGATGTGAAAAACCCTTCAAAACATCAATGAATCCAGGAGCTGGTTTTTTGAAAAGATTAACAAAATAGATAGTCCACTAGCCAGAATAATAATGAAGAAAGACAGAAGAATCAAATAGACACCCTAAAAAAATAATAGAGGGGAGGTTACCACTGATCCCACAGAAATACAAACTACCATTAGAGAATACTATAAACACTTTTACACAAACAAACTAGAAAATCTAGAAGAAATGGATAAATCTCTGGACACATACACCTTCCAAGACTAAATCAGGAAGAAGTTGAATCCCTGAATGGACCAATAACAAGTTCTGAAATTGAAGCAGTAATTAATTAGCCTACCAATCAAAAAAGCCCAGAACTAGATAGATTCACAGCTGAATTCTACCAGAGGTACAAAGAGGAGCTGGTACCATTCCTTCCCAAATTATTCCAAACAATAGAAAAATAGGGACTCCTCCCTAACTCACTTTATGAGGCCAGCATCATCCTGATATGAAAACTTGCCAGAGACAAAACAAAAATAGAAAATTTCAGGCCAATATCCCTGATGAACATCAATGCGAACATCCTCAATAAAATACTGGAAAACCAAATCCAGCAGCACATTAAAAAGCTTATCCACCACGATCAAGTCGGCTCCATCCCTAGGATGCAAGGCTGGTTCAACATACACAAATCAACAAATGTAATCCATTACATAAAAAGAATCAATGACAAAAACCATATGAATATCTCAATAGATGCAGAAAAGACCTTTGATAAAATTTAACACCCCTTGATGCTAAGAGCACTCAGTAAACTAGGTACTGACCAAACCTATCTCAAAATAATAAGAGCTATTTATGGCATACCCACAGTCAACATCATACTGAATGGGCAAAAGTTGGAAGCATTCCCTTGGAAAACCAGCACAAGAAAAGTATGCCCTCTCTCTCTACTCCTATTCAACATAGTATTGGGAGTTCTGACCAGGGCAATCAGACAAGAGAAAGAAATAAAGCATATTCAAATAGGAAGAGAAAAAGTCAATTTGTCTCTGTTTGCAGATGACATGATTGTATATTTAGAAAATGCCATAGTCTCAGTCCAAAAACTCCTTAAGCTGATAAGCAACTTCAGCAAAGTCTCAGAATACAAAATCAATGTGCAAAATTCACAAGCATTCCTCTACACCAATAATAGACAAACAGAGAGCCAAATCAAGAGTGGACTCTCATTCACAATTGCTACAAAAAGAATAAAATACCTAGGAATACAACTTACAAGGGACGTGAAGGACGTCTTCAAGGAGAACTAAAAACCACTGCTCAAGGAAATAAGAGAGGACACTAACAAATGGAAAAACATTCCATGCTCATGGATAGGAAGAATCAATATTGTTAAAACGGCCATACTGCCCAAAGTAATTTATAGATTCAATGCTATTCCCATCAAGCTACCATTGACTTTCTTCACATAATTAGAAAAAAGCTTCTTTAAATTTCATAAGGAACCAAAAAAGTGCACATATAGCCAAGACAATCCTAAGCAAAAAGAACAAAGCTGGAAGCATCATGCTACCCGGCTTCAAACTATACTACAAGGCTACAGTAACCAAAACAGCATGGTACTACTACCAAAACAGATATATAGACCAATGGAACAGAACAGAGGCCTCAGAAATAACACCACACAGCTACAACCATCTGATCTTTGACAAACCTGACAAAAACAAGCAATGGGAAAATGATTCACTATTTAATAAATGGTGTTAGGAAAACTGGCTAGCCATATGCAGAAAACTGAAACTGGACCCCTTCCTTACACCTTATACAAAAATTAACTCAAGTTGGATTAAAGATTTAAACATAAGACCTAAAACTATAAAAATCCTAGAAGAAAACTTCGGCAGTACCATTCAGGACATAGGCATGGGCAAAGACTTCATGACTAAAACACCAAAAGCAATTGCAACAAAAGCCAAAATTGACAAATGGGATCAAATTAAACTAAAGGGCTTCTGCATGGCAAAATAAACTATCATCAGAGTGAACAGGCAATCTACAGAATAGCAGAAAATGTTTGCAATCTATCTGTCCGACAAAGTGCTAATATCCAGAATCTACAAAGAACTTAAACAAATTCACAAGAAAAAAACAACACCATCAAAAAGTAGGTGAAGGATATGAACAGACAATTCTCAAAAGAAGACATTTATACAGCCAAAGAAACATATGAAAAAAAGCTAATTATCACCAGTCATTAGAGAAATGCAAATCAAAACCACAATGAGATACCATCTCATGCCAGTTAGAATGGTGATCATTAAAAATCAGGAAACAACAGATGCTGGAAAGGATGTGGAGAAATAGGAATGTTTTAACACTGTTGGTGGGAGTGTAAACTGTAGAAGACAGTGTGGCAATTCCTTAAGGATCTAGAACTAGAAATACCACTTGACCTAGCAATCCCATTACTGGGTATATACCCAAAGGATTATAAATCATTCTACTATAAAGACACATGCACATGTATTTTTATTGCAGCCGTATTCACAAGAGCAAAGACTTGGAACCAACTCAACTGCCCATCAATGTTAGACTGGATAAAGAAAATGTATCACAAACACACCATGGAATACTATGTAGCCATAAAAAAGAATAAGTTTATGGTCTTTGGGGGGACATGGATGAAGCTGGAAACCATCATTCTCAGCAAACTAACAAAGGAAGAGAAAACCAAACACTGCATGTTTCCACTCATAAGTGGGAGTTGAACAATGAGAACATATGGGCACAGGGAGTGGAACATCACACATCAGGGCCTGTTGTGGGGTGGGGGTAAAGGGGAGGGATAGCATTAGGAGAAATACCTAATGGAGATGATAGGTTAATGGGTGCAGCAAACCACCACAGCATATGTATACCTGTGTAACAAACCTGCATGTTCTGCACACTGTATCCCAGAACTTAAAGTATAATAATAATAAAAAAGAAATATAACAAAACCCAGCAAAATAATAATAATAATAATAATAATAAAAGAACAAAGCTGGAGACTTCCTGCTACCTGACTACCAACTATAATATAAAGCTACAGTAACCAAAACAGCATGGTATTAGTACCAAAGCAGATATATATGCCAATATAGACCAATGGAACAGAACAGAGGCCTCACAAAAAACACCACACATCTACACCCCTCTGATCTTTGACAAACCTGACAAAAACAAGCAATAGGGAGAGAATTCCATATTTAAAAAATGGTGCTGGAGAAACTGGCTAGCCATATGCAGAAAACAGAAACTGGATCCCTTTCTTACACCTTATACAAAAATTAACTCAAGATGGATTAAAGACTTAAATATAAAACTTAAAACCATAAAAACCCTAGAAGAAATCCTACGTAATACCATTCAGGACATAGGCATGGGCAAAGATTTTATGACTAAAACGCCAAAAGCAATTGCAACAAAAGTCAAAACTGACAAATGGGATCTAATTAAACTAAAGAACTTCTGCTCAGAAAAAAACAAAACAAAACAAAAACTATCATCAGAATGAACAGGCAACCTACAGAATGGGAGAAAAATTTTGCAATCTATTCATCTGACAAAGGTCTAATATCCAGAATCTATAAGGAACATAAACAAATTTACAAGAAAAAGACAAACAAATCCACCAAAAAGTGGGTGAAGGATATGAACAGATACTTCTCAAAAGAAGACATTTATGCGGCCAACAAACATGAAAAAAAGCTCATCATCACTGGTCATTAGAGAAATGCAAATCAAAACCACAATGAGATACCATCTCACACCAGTTAGAATGTCAGTCATTAAAAAGTCTGGAAACAACAAATGCTGGCAAGGATGCAGAGAAATAGGAACTCTTTTACACTGTTGGTGAGAGTGTAAATTAGTTCAACCATTGTGGAAGACAACGTGGCAATTCTTCAAGGATCTAGAACCAGAAATACTATATGACCCAGCAATCCCATTACTGGGTATATACCCAAAGGATTATAAATCATTCTACACAAAGGATTATAAATCATCATGCTATAAAGTCACATCCAAACGTATGTTTATTGCAGCACTATTTACAATAGCAAAGACTTGGAACCAACCCAAATACGCATCAATGATAGACTGGATAGAGGAAATGTGGCATATATACACCATGGAATACTATGCAGCCGTAAAAAAGACTGAGTTCATGTGTTTTATAGGGACATGGGGTATAACTAAAGGGCTTCTGCACAGAGTTTATGTCCTTTGCAGGAACATGGTTGAAACTGGAAACCATCATTCTCAGCAAACTAACACAGGAACAGAAAAACCAAACTATGGCATGTTCTTACTCGCAAGTGGGAGCTGAACAATGAGAACGCATGGACACAGGGAGGGGAACATCACACACTGGGGCCTGTTGGGGTGTGGGGGGCAAGGGGAGAGAGAGCATTAGAACAAATATCTAATACATGCGGAGTTTAAAACCTAGATGACAGGCTGATAGGTGCAGTAAAGCACCATGGCACATGTATTCCTATGTAACAGACCTGCACGTTCAGCACATATATCCCAAAACTTAAAGTAAAAATAAATAAATAAATAAATAAAATATATATAATGTAAGAAATATTTCTAGAAAAAAAAAAAAAAAAAAGCCCTTGCTCCAAGCCCTGGTGTCTTAGAGACCTCATTATAGCAGCATAAACTGCACTCCAAGCTTCTACTAATTATGCTTTAATTTTACCTTGAATAATAAAAGAGGAAAGAAGGATGCTATTATGCTTCTAAATATCTAGGGAAAAAACAATTCTATACTTTAGGTCACACATACTGAGATGCAATGTATGCAACAATCAGACCTCAGTAAGTAATGAATAAGTCATTATTCACTATAATTTTTATAAGATAAAATACTAAGAAAAAAATGAGTTTATGCACATTTTCAATTGCATAGACAGTGAAGGAAAGAAAAAATAAAAACATTAATATATACTAATTAAATCAACAAAAATTTTATGGTATAGTATCAAAAGGAATAAACTTTTTTCCATGTTATAGTTTCCACCATACTTGTCAATGTAAATGCTAATTCCTGGATATAAGGTTTGAAAGGGAATGTGGAAAGCTAAAAATAATTAATCTTTCACGGTGGTCAGTTTATAAGTATAAATTTACTTAATTTCATCTGTTTTTGTCATAATAGCTTTGAAAATTAAAACAATAGGCTGGACACAGTGACTCATGCCTGTTACCCATGCACTTTGCGGGGCGGAGGCCAGTGGATTCACTTGAGGCCAGGAGTTCAAGATTAGCCTAGCCAACATAGAGAAACCTTGTCTCTACTAAAAATAAAAAATTAGCCAGGTGTGGTGGTGCACACCTGTAAAGCCAGCTACCTGGGAGGCTGAGGCACCAGAATCACTTGAACCCAGGAGACGGAGGTTGAAGTGGGCCAAGATTGTGCCATTGCACACCAGCCTGGATGACAAAGTGTGACTCTGTCTCAATAAATACATAAATAAATAAATAAATAAAATTAGACTTCAGCAGAATTGAGGCCAAAACAATAAGAACTTGCTACTCATCCAGATCAGTTAAAATACTTTTTGATTTTTTTATTTCCTTTCATTTCTGCATCACAATGGCCATATAAATTATTTAAAATATGAACAATTTCTAAAAGTACATTTAGAAATTACAAATGAAGGAAGACAGATGCTACTCTTGAACAAATCATCTGTATTTTGACATTTATCAGACAAACATAATAAAAGTTTGTGTTTTTCTTTTGTCTTGCTTTTTGTTTTCTACTTACCTGATTAGAAATGGATGAAACTTCTTTGCCTGGAGGATTAATAAAAGAAAGAAAGAAAGAAAGAAAGGAAAGCATTGTGAGACTTTTGCACCATCACAGATTGAAGGAAAAGGTGAAAAAAACAGAATGTAGAAATAATAAAACTGCAGAGGCCTATTATCTAAACATCTGACATTACCCCATCTTATAACTGAAGTTCTCAAGACTGAGTGACAAAATCAAGAAAGAACATGTGTTCTGAGATACCATCAATAGTATGTTCTTTCTGTAAATAAAGCACATTAATGTACTGAATAAAATGGATTTCAAAATTTGGTAATAAAATGTTCATAAACGTGCTGTCAATGCAATATAATAAGCATAAAGAAAGAATGATTATAGCTGCAAATTTAAGATATAAATTTTATATAAATATTACAGGAAAATTATACAATTCTTTAAAATGAACACCCACTATAGAGGTAGGTACAGAAATAACACGAGTAACTATTTCAAGTTACATACAAATATGCAGATTCATGTTGATTCCATCTGTGAATGGTGAAGCAATTTACATATGTGTGAATCTGAAATTCACTACTAATTTTTTTTTTTTTTTGAGACAGAGTCTAACTCTGTCACCCAGACTGGAGTGCAATGACGCTATCTCGGCTCACTGCAACCTCCGCCTCCTGGGTTCAAGCGATTCTCCTGCCTCAGCCTTCCAAGTAGCTAGGACTACAGGCACATGCCACCACGCCCAGCTAATTTTTGCATTTTCAGTAGAGAGCGGGTTTCACCATGTTAGCCAGGATGGTCTCAATCTCCTGACCTCGTGATCTGCCCACCTCGGCCTCCCAAAGTGCTGAGATTACAGGCGTGAGTCACTGTGACCAGCTGTCTGTTCACTCTTGTTAATTATTTTTGCTGTGCAGAAATATTTTAGTTTAGTTAGATCCCATTTGTCCATATCTGCTTTTCTTACAATTGTTTTTGATGTTTTCATCATGAAATATTTGCTCATTCCTATGTTCTGAATGGTATTGCCTAGGTTGTTTTACAGGGTTTTTGTAGTTTTGGGTTTTACATTTGGGTCTTTAATCCATCTTGAGTTAATTTTTGTATATGGCGTAAGGAAGGGATCCAATTTCTATCCTCTCCATATGGCTAGCCAGTTAACCCAGCACCATGGATTGAACAGGAAATCCTGTCCCCATTGTTTGTTAGTTAGCAACATAGTATTCTTTATTTGAAATTTGGTAAGGGAATACATCCCAAGTGCCCTTGTGTCCCCACATTCACACAGGATGGTAGCTATGTATAGTGATGGATATATTAATTTGGTGTAGCAATCATTATACAGTGTATACATATATCAAATCATCGCATTGCACACCTTGAATATAGGCAATTTTTATTTGTCAGTTATACCTCAATAAAGTTGGGGGTAAAAATAAACAGAGAGTTTCCTTTAGATATACTTGTCTACAGGGGCTGAGCCCTGTTATTCATAACTGTCGATTTTGAGTAATTACATGATTACTATACCTAGATACTATGGCAAACAGAGCAAATTCTTTTTTTTTTTTTTTTTTTTTTTTAAGACAGGCTCTTGCTACATTGCTCAGGCTGAACTCTAATTTCTGGCCTCAAGGAATCCTTCTACTTTAGCCTTCCAAGTAGCTGGGACTACAGGAGTGCACCACCAACTTCTTTCAACTTCTTGAGAACAAAATAATACACTTTTTAGGGGCCAGGAGTGGTGGCTCACACCTGTAATCCCAGCACTTTGGGAGGCCAAGGTAGGTGGATCATGAGGTCAGGAGTTTGAGACCAGCCTGGCCAACATGCTGAAACCCCATCTCTACTAAAAATACAAAGATTAGCTGGGTGTGGTGGTGTCTGCCTGTAATCCCAGCTACTCGGGAGGCTGAGGCTGGAGAATCGCTTGAACCCGGAAGGCGGGGGCTTACAGTGAGCCGAGATCACGACACTGCACTCCAGCCTGGGTGACAGGGTGTGACTCCATCTCAAAAAAAAAACACACTTTTTATCACCTGCTAATATTCAGAGGCCCTATTTTAGAACACCAATATACAAATTAAAATCAGTAGAATTTTGGTTAACTTCTTTCCACAGACATTTCTTAAATGTCTCTCAAAAAATAATATACAAATATTACTTTAATACCAAGAATGATGTGATCAATTTTATGAAAGAGTAAGAACTCCAAGCAGCCTCTTCTGCAATCTGTTATTACAATAGGCTCAAGAGTGTCTGCTAATTGGATGCTTAAATTTGCACTTCCCTACTATGAAAAATATTATACAGCCATGACTTACTTTTATCTTGATCTTGAAGTTTTCTTTCAAATGTAGTCATTTCCTGCCTACAAGGAAAGAGATCGTTAACATGAGACACTCCAGGTTCTCCCAAGCTGAAAATGCCTTTCAAAGCATTTGGTTGCCCTTAACCTAAGGCCATTGTTAGATTTTCCATGCAAATATTAAATACAATTAAAAGGCTGCTTACTCCAGCCTTTTTTGAAAAACCACAAAAATCTAGATAAACAATGAAAAGTGGAAAATAAAGCTCCATACAGCAAGAAGCTAAGGGAATTATTAGCTTATCAGATATATTATCGCATGCATGGAAAACATACGTATAATATAATGAAATTTAGGACAATTCAAGAGAGAAAATTGAAAGTTTTGAAATTTACTTTTCTGCTATTCTTGATGAGGGTGTATAAATCCTTAAAGGTAAATGATTTTTACAAATTTTAACTAAAACTTTACGGTAATAGACATTAATAAGTGTGGTGGCCAGGTGCAATGCCTCATGCCTGATCCCAGCACTTTGGGAGGCCGAGGCAGGCAGATCACGAGGTCAGGAGATCGAGACCATCCTGGCCAACACGGTGAGACCCCGTCTCCACTAAAATACGGGAAAAAAAAAATTAGCTGAGCACGGTGGCATGCGCCTGTAGTCCCAACTACTCGGGAGGCTGAGGCAGGGGAATTGCTTGAACCAGGGAGATGGAGGTTGCAGTGAGCCAAGATCGTGCCACTACACTCCAGCCTGGTGACAGAGCAAGATTCCATCTCCAAATAAAATAAAATAAAATAAAAATAATAAGTGTGGGCCAGTGATGAAAGAAATAGAGATTATTTTTAAAGGGACACAATTTATACAGTAAAGAGGATTCAAAGGTGGTAGTGAGGAGATGGGGTTGTCAGCATATCACCTTTTATTTATCTGTTATCAGACTCCTAAATTTAAGGGGAAATATGAAAAAAGGACATAACTTGTAATGAGCTGCCCGCCTCAAGGACAGTCAGTTACACAGTATAGAGATGTGCCTGGGCTGAGGGAAAAATATTTTGTGAGGAAGTATTCTAAAACGACATGCCACAATCACCGCCTGGATTTTGCAACACAGCAGAGACCCCTCTTGGAAGCCTGTTGGGCACCCACAAGCAAGGAAATAAAGGAAAGTCGTGAGTTCCTTCAAGGGAAATTCTGGTACCCGGCCAGCCCTGAGAAGTAAATGAGCAGCCTGATCAGCAGGAGGAAACCTGGACCTCCACCACATGCATCCTCTGGCACACAGACCTCAGGCGCAGGGGCGCTGAGGACTGAACTCCCACTGCCAGGCTTTGTCTACCTTTCTTCCTGAGGAGCCTGAGAAAGTCATGACCAGGAGCCAGACCTTAGCATTCCTTTCTCTTGACTCCACATTTTTAGACAAAGTTTGCTTCCTTAAACAATAGCAAATCAAAGAATCTTTCATTCCACCTATGACCCATAAGGCACCCTTCCCCCTCAGCTTCAAGGTATCTCAACTTTTTAGGCCAAACCAACTATAATCTCCATGTACTGATTTACAATTTTTTTTTTATTATTATACTTTAAGTTCTAGGGTATATGTGATCTGCCTGTAAATTCCGCTTTCCGGAAATTTACCCCTGCCTTTTAAAACCCTTGATTGTCAGCCATTGAAGAGGACAGGTCTTAAGCCCGAGGGACCGATTCTCCTTGCTTGGCGACCTGCAAATAGATGTATCCTTGGTCCTGCTGCAGCCCTCGGTGTGGATGTTTTTGGCTTTACAGCACCAGGTGAGCTACCCCTCAGTTTGGTTCAGTCACAGCCATAGCTTGTTTCTCTTCTGCACCCTCCTTAAACACACACGCATACACACAATTTTATCTCACAGATGATCTACTTTCATTCAGAATACTAAGCACAAAGTTACAAAGATGAACTGCATAACAAAAGCAAAACAAAAAAAGCAGAAACAGTATTTAGAAGCAGAAAAATAATATCTGTTTTTACTGTTAATAGTTATTAACAATAATAAATAAAGAACAATTATTGGAATAATTACTAATAATTATTGTTCATAATAATTAACAATAATAAATGGAGAAGGAAAATGGACTGGCCTAAACCAGGAAAACAATTGTAGAGAATAACATTTTTATGTTAAATTAAAACAACATTAATGGGAGAGGAAAGAATCAAGAGAAGTTAGCTAATGGGTACAAAAATATAGTTAGCTAGAACAAATAAGTCCTAGTATTTGATAGCACGGTGGGGAAAATTATAGTTAACAATAATTTATTGTACATTTCAAAATAGCTAGAAGAATTGTAATGTTCCCAAGACAAAGAAAAGATTGGTGTTTGAGTAGATGGATATCACAAGTACTCTGATTTAATCATTACACATTGTATACATTTATCAAAATATCACATGTACCACCCAAATATGTACAAGTATGCTAGCTATATCAGTTTTTAAAATAGCCCAGGTATGGTGGCTCATGCCTGTAATCCCAGCACTTTGGGAGGCCAACGCAGGTGGATCACTTGAGCCCAGAAGTTTGAGACCAGACTGGGCAACGTGGCAAAACCCTGTCTGTACAAAAAAGGTGTATATTATCCAGGCATGATGGTGTGCACCTGTAATCTCAGGTACTTGGGAGGCTGAGGCAGGAGAAGTGCTGGAACCCAGGAGGCAGAGGTTGCAGTGAGCCGAGATTGCACCATTGCACTCCAGCCCCGGCGACAACAGCGAGACTCGGTCTCAAAAAAAAAAAAAAAAAAAAAAAAGATCTAAACAAATGAAACAAAAGTATAACAAGAGAAAAGTCATAAAATAAATACTTAAATCTGAAAACTGACTTCACAGGGGGAAAAAACAAATGGCACGGAACACTGAGATATGGTGACTACAACCAGTGACAACATGTGCTTGAAATTCGCTGAGAGTGGATCTCAAGCATTCTCATCACACACATAAACAATGGTAACTGTGTGAGATAATAAATATATTAAGTAGTTAATGTACTTTATAGTGATAATCATTTCACCATATATACACATCAAAACATCATATTGTATACCTTCAATATGTACAATTTTTGTTTTTCAATCATAGCTCAAGAAAGGTGAGAAAAATATTTAAAATAAAGACATATGTATAAAAGAAAATAATACATGATTGGGGGTGGGGGTAGGGAACAAATAATGAGTTTTTGAACTTTCATGGGGAAAATGTATGTAAAACCAAGTCATCAGGAAGACCAGTTAAGGTGGCCCAGCTCCACAGGCGCAAAGTGGAATTACACTCGCTAAGTTGTGAGGAGAAAGATACGATCCAAGAACTGTATTACTCTCCAAGGAAAGAAAACGTACTGTCAAATGTCTTAGTACTGAGATAATCTAAAACCTATGAGATCTTTAGGAAAGAAAGAAAGCAAACATTACTGCACAACCACATTTGGACTTTGTAAAATGCAAAGTTATGTAACAAAGCAGTTGGTGAATGAAGAATTTGGCCACTCGGTTATCTGTCATTCTGAGGCTCTAGCCACAAAATCCAAACCTGTCTGAGTCCAGGCTGTGGATTATCAGCACCTACTGGTTGTCCACTCTGTCTTAAATACAGTGGAACAATTCTGCATGCTGTGGCCACTGGAAACTTCCAGACAGTGGCAGGAATTCCTGGATTTCTAGGAATCCTCTTAGATTTTCTTGACATCTCTCATGAACTAAACTGTGTCCCCTTAAAATCCACACGTTGAAGTCCTAATCCCCAGAACCTCAGAATGTGACTGTATTTGGAGACAGGATCTAACAGAGGTAATTACATTAAAACGAGGTCATAAGATTAGGCCCTGTTTCAGTATGACTGGTGTCTTTGTCAGAACAGAAAATTTGAACACAGTCATAACACAGAGGGAAGACCATTCGAAGACTCGGGGAAAAGACAGTCATTGACAAGCCAAAGACAGACTTCACAAAACAGCCCACCTCTGCCAACATGTTGATCTCAGACTTCCAGTCTCTGTAATTGTGAGAAAGAAAATTTTGGTTCCTTAAGCCACCCAGTCTATGGTACTTTGCTTGAGAGCCTTAGTAAATGAATACAGATTGATATGTGGGAACTGGACTAGTCCATACTAATGAAACAGGACCTCCCTCTATCCTCCGTATCCGAGAGGAAGCTGCCTGCAATGTCCCCTGGTGTCTTTGATCTCCCGTCACAGGGACCTTCTCACACTCCGGAAGATGAAGACTTTAGCAAGACTGTCATTTCAGAAAAAGAGCTGGACAGGAGATGGCATGATAGAGATTAAAACCAACAAACACCTAATACCGTCATGAATTGCTACACACGAAACTATTAAGAATCCATATGAAAGAAAGAAAAAGAAAATATGAAAGGTTACTCAAATAAACCAGCAGATTAATTTCTCTCAGCTGTAACAAGTAGGAAAAATAATGACAGTGAATATCTGAAATACACAATAATGTTTCTCTAGCAGACAAATTTCAAAATTATGATCTTTGAACAAAAGATTACATCATAGATTTTCAAAATCTAGGCACATAATGATGCGCACAGATACCAGCTAGTATGTATTGAGTGTTGGTGCCAGACAGCCACTGTGCTGATGAAATAGACCGTGATTTCTTTTTCCATAAACACAAGCTAAAATTGTAGTATTTTAAGGCTATTTTGCATATGAAGAACCCAAAATTTACAGAATGTAAGTAATTTGTCTCAAAGTTAACATATAGGACAAAGAAAACCTTAATAAAATCCATAAAGCAGAAATAACACAGGCCACACAGATACTGGTAACAATGACATAAAATTTAAATTATATTTTAGACTACAAAACAATATTTGAAATTTAAAAACTACTCAGGTCCAAGAATAAATTAAAAGTTACAAAATATTAGATAATAATAGTATTTCCTTTAATTACACATAGGATACAGGTAAAATATTATTTAGAGGGAAAGTTTATATTCATATATGCTTCCATTCCTAAACAAGAAAAATTGAGAACAAAATTTTTAAGTTTTGAATTCAAAACAATTAGAATAGCAATAATTTTAAAAACTAAGGGAAGCAAAAATAAGAATGCAATAAAGATAAAAGCAATGATACTATGACATCCTGGAAAAAATGCAAAACAGAAATCAGATCAGTGGTTGCCAGGGGTTAAAGGGAAAGGGAGGGGTGGTAGGAATATTCTGTATCTTGATTGTGGTGATTACATGACTGTGTACGTTTTTCCTAAACTTATCAAACTGTATATATAAGGGTGAATTTTACTGTACTATAGCTCTATAAGCCTACATTTTAAAAGTCAAGTGACTTGAAAGAGCTCATACTGTCCTTTCTGTAAATATGTTTTAATGAATAATATTCTGGTAAGAATCCAATAATCAAAATTGACTCAGGAAGATATAGAAGATCCAACTTTATTCAATAGACATCATCCTGTGAAATTAGCCAAAAAGGAAACTGACTTCTCAACCCATGTGAAACACATATTTGACTGCAATTGACTAGAATGGTAAAATGGTTCAGATCTTCCTCACCATGCTGACTAGTGAAAGTTCCATGAGTCGTGCTCCTAAAATTTTCTTGCACGAGAAAACCCTAACGACATTTAATTTATCTACATTTGGTTACTGTCTGCTTGTAATAAAGACTTGCTGGTATTTGAAAATGTTAACACTTCAGTTCCTTTAACAGAAAAATATTAGAGAATGACATCTAGTGCAGATCTCACCTTAGACATGATGAAACAAAAGCCTAGTTTAAATGACTAGTTTATGCCTAAATTAAACGTCTAATGTAAATGCCTAAATTAAAAGTCTACTTTAAAAGACGCTATACAGAACTGATTCACAGCAGCTGATAAAAGAACCTTGGTTCAATAACATCACCAGATCATTGCTATCTCCTCTCCAGCTACAAACCATAAGGGGAGTGGGGGGAGTGGGGAGAGCATGAGACAGGGTCACAAGATAGGCATAGCCAGCTCCACTGTCCCTGAGGGCTGACTCATGAAGCCAACTCTCTCCTTTGGCAGGAAAGTGTTATTCAAACATTTAGGAGGGGGCTGATGCCTGCAAACATCATTTCACATCACCAACAGATACCTGACTCATCTCCTCAATCCTCTGCCCCTTCATACCATGGAAGAGAAGAAGCAGCCATCTCAGAGACAGAAACCAAGACATTGAGATGAAATGATTAAAAAAGAGCTTAGTGCAAAAATATGAAAAGCCTGTGGTTAACCAACAAAGCAGGGTGTTTCTGTTCATCTAAGCTGAGGCAAGATATCAACATCTAGATATCTACCATTTTTCCACTCCATTTTTTATCTTTTTTCCACTGAGTGTCTTGTGAGGGTTGAGAAACAGATATACACTAGCAAGTGAAACAGATGTGACTTTAAAGTGCGTATGGTCTATGAAGGAAGTGGACTATAAACAGCTCAAACAACATATAGAGCTACAAGTTGAGATAAAGGCCACAACAAATATAGGTAGTTTCTAGTGCCATAAAACCATGGGGTGCCGAAGCAAAGTTCCTCCATAATCTTTCAGAGAGGGGCATGAGGGCCAGCATCTCCAGGAGGAGACATTATCAATCAGTCCAAGTGCAAATATGGAAATTTGTTTTAATTGTGAAGTAAAAGACCAGCTTGTAGAAACGCCCTAAAGTGAGGCTGAGCTTGGTGGCTTGAAGAACATCAAATAAAAGGAGAATGCATATAAGATAGTGAGTGAAGGTAGAGGGTGAGGAACCACATGGGAGAGATGCAGAATCCAATCCTAATAGAATTGTAGGCCCTGGTGAAGAGTTTGCATTTTATTCTGAATGCAGTGAAGAACCATTGAATGGTCTCAGGCAAGGAAAAGGCATAATGAGACATGTTTTCCAAAGATTATTCTGGCTACTTGTGAGGAGAAGGTGGGAAATACGGCCACTGCATATAACCAACCAAAACCAGACATCCTTTATTCTATCTTTATGTTTCTACACTCGCATTATATAATCGATAGAAACAAAACACGTGGCTAACACCCTGTCTTTCTTATTTAGACAGAGTCAGTGTCTAACCTGCTGCCAAGTCATGCAGGTAATCACCAAAGAACTCTGTTACAGGGGCCCTGAGAGGTGTTAGTTCGAGTGGGGCACACATTCTGGAAGTAATCTCAGAGAAAAAAAAGACTCTGATACGCTCTGTTCTTACCGTTTTCTTTCCTCATCTGGGTTTCCTTTCCTGGGCTTCTTTTGATTCTCTCCCAGACAACTATATGGAAACACAAAAGAAAAAAGAGAGATTGTTACTGCCCTCCACATTTTTCACCTTCTTCTCTAACTTTCTGTACCATTAAAACCAAACCTGCCTTTTCTTTTTGACAAACTTCCCTTTCCTTCAAAATCAACAAGCAGTCACAGACAGAATGCATTTCAGAACTTAACCACAGAAACCAGGCCTCTGATGGGACAAAATGCCCATAGTCTGACTTTTGATTCTCTCAGTCTTTGGATTTATTGTGACCTGACATGCAAACTTCCGGAATCTCCAGAAGAGGTGAGAGCTCCCAAGAAGCTAGAAAGACCTTAACAACAGGGAGGCGCCACTTCTGCAACAACCTGAGGCAAGCTGAGCTGCTTGTACACACCTTTGTGGACTATGAGGACTGTCAGTCTTGGCCCGCTGAACCACAGCAGGCTTCTCGGGGCCCTGCTGCATGTGGCCATTCATGTGCACTTAAGACATTGGGATCTTTACATACATTCAGGAAAGGTGATTTTTTCATATTACTCTTGGTGTTTTGCCATCAGTTATCATCATCTTTATGATAATCAGGCAAACACTAAACGATGAAGTTAGAGAAATCAGGTGATTTGCATGGTTAACACAATAGTTAGCAGCTTGTGTTTGTGACTTGGTTAATCAAACTTTCTACTCCACCAGTTGTCCAAACATAGCATTTCTTTCACGGTTTTCTTTTCCTCTGTTATCACATCTGGAGCGCTGGTCTATCCTTCTGCTTCTAGGTAGCTTTGCATGGAAGAGCCTCACCTCTGCTTACCAGCAGGATTCAGGGAAGGCATTTCGAACCAACGCTGAGAAAGTGCCTTCCCTGAATACAGCTCATACGTATATGTTCAAGAAACATTGCTAGATATCAACACACAAGGCCACTAAGCAAAGAATATATTTGTTAAACATAAAGGAATATCAACTTATAGAGGAGGGGGCTTTTTATAGAATCAGTTGCTGATGTAGAGATTTTGTATAATAGTCTCAATCACAGTCAAATCTGGATGTAATGTTTATTTAATAGTGTAGATTGTAAATCAGGTAAAAAGTAATTTAAGTGTCTCCTTTTCTCCCCCTTTTCCTGGAGTTCAGTTTTCTCATGATTCCATCTTCCTAAACTGGTCAATAAAGAAAGAATTTGGTAAAATAATCATCCTTGGGGTTATTAGTGATTCATTGACTTATACATCTAAAGGATGTTTGTATTTTAAAGTTGAAAACAAGACAGGAAAGTACTTAGCATCGGTACGGACCTAATTGGAATTCCACATCATTAATATTATTAAACATAACTGGATACTAAATTCTACTGTGAATAAAGTAAAAAGTGTTTTTCTTAATCCAGAGGGATTCAGATAATATCAGGCCATAGGTGATGTACAAAAATTTGTTGACCAAATTAATAAATCAACTACTACTCCATTGTTTTTAAAAATAGGTATTTTACTAAGCTTTAAAAGTATCTTGGCCAAATAATTAAGATTATGAGTAATTTTTTTTATACCTTCTGGGTTTTTTCTTCTTATTTTTAAACTTTCTAAATGTTGGATGTTGACTTATGACTTCATAACTCCACAAAGAAAGTCTTAATAAACATCCCCCAAAATCAGCAATTTGCACACGATTTCTCCAACTATCAAGCAGTAAAATTAAAACCCAAGAAGCTATAACCAAAAGTGTACATGTCTAGGTATAAGTAATATTCTAAATAATCCTTATGTTAAACAGGGAATCATAAAGGAACTTTCTAAAAACACAGAATAAAATAATAATGCAAGCTACACAAAACTATTTGAAGGATAAAGTGAAGTGTGAAGAAAATAGCTTGCTAAAATACATTCATAAGAAAACATAACTGACTAATAATGACAAAGTAAGCATTTATCTTTAGAAGTTGGGAGAAGAAAAAGGAAACAAGAAAGTTGTGGGTAAAAATAAATATGATAGGGAACCATATCTTAGAATAATATCAGTAAGATAGCAAAAGTCTGGAAAGACCAACTAAAGAAATAAGGAATGGAGACAAAAATATAATGAAAACAGAAAGTTCAGAATAAGTATTACAGACATACAACAAACATGATGAAGAATTATTTATAATAAACACGATGGCTTAAAATGAGTAATATCTTGGAAAAATGAAATAAAAAATTGACACATGAATACCATCAATAATAAAAAAATTCCAGCTTACACAGCTGCATACACAATTTACCAAACTTCAAGTGACAAATATACTCTCTCATATATAAGATGTTCCAGAAAGTAGAAAAATGTAAAATGATGCCAACCCATTTAATGAAATTGGTAAACTTTCATTTCAAATTAAATAAACCAAATTTTTAAAAATCACAGGTCCAATTCAATCATGGAAATAGATGCAATAATCCTCAATAAAATATAAGTTAACTAAATCTAAAATTATGGTAAAATTGCACACATCACAATCAAATGGGTTTTATCCCAGAAATTAAAAGATAGGTAATTAGCAAAAATATTTATTAACACAATTAACCACTTTAGAAGTCTAAGAGAAGACTCATGAGGTTATCTCAATAGTTTAAAAATGCATTTGATAATGTTTGGTCCTTATTAACAATAAAAACCCTCAGAAGAGCTAGGTGCAGTAGTGCATGCCTGTAATCCCAGCTCCTTCGGAGGCTGAGGCAGGAAGATCACTTGAGGCCAGGAGTTCAAAGCTGCAGTGCACTCTGATTGCATCTGGGAATAGCCACTACACTCCAGACTGGGCAACATAGTGAAACCTCATCTCTACATATTTTTTTAAAAAGTAGAATCTCCTTATTTTGATAGAGGCAATATGCCAAAAACATAAATGCCAAATATAAATGTCAAAAATATACAGCAACCTTAATGAAAACAAATTTAGAAAAAAATTATTATGATCAGTTACAAGACAATGATGCCTAAGAATTCTGACATTGTCAAACATAATTATGCTATAAAACATGATAAAGATACCTATAAGATTTGTAAGAAACAAAAAAGAATAGAAAAATCTTTAACTTTATAGATGATATATTAACTATGTAAACCCAGTAGGATTAAAAAGCCATGAAAAAAAATGAGAAATTCAACAAGGCTAGTGGATACAAAGTCATCAATAACATTCCAACAATAACAGGCTAGGAAAAAATGTCATTCATAGATTTATTACTGTTGCATATGGTATCTAGAAATCTATCTAACAAGGAATAAAAGAAAAACAAAAAGCGAAAGCTCTATTAGAATACATTAAAGAAGATTTGAATAAACGTCGTTATAAATAATTGTTTTGACTGGTGTATTAATAGTATATCTTCATAGGCCAGGAGCGGTGACTCACGCCTATAATCCCAGCACTTAGGGAGGCCAAGGCAGGTGGATCATGAGGTCAGGAGTTCAAGACCAGCCTGGCCAATATGGTGAAACCCCGTCTCTACTAAAAATACAAAACTTAGACGGGCATGGTGGTGTGTGCCTGTAGTCCCAGCTATTCGGTAGCCTGAGGCAGAAGAATCTCTTGAACCCAGGAGGCAGAGGTTGCAGTGAGCTGAGATCGCGCCACTGCCCTCCAGCCTGGGTGACAGAGCAAGACTCCATCTTAAAAAAAAAAAAAAAAAAAAAAAAAAAAATATATATATATATATATATATATATATATATATAGTATATCAGCATAAACACAGAAGAATTTGCAAATAGATCTCTATATTCACAATGTTATCCCAATCAAAATTCAAATTGGCACTTTTTATACAATACACAAATTCAGAATTTGTGTATAAATTTATATGGGAGGATAAAATCTTCAAAGAACTGAATGAATTTTGAAATAAAGACTAAAGAGGGTATGTGATGGACACTGCCCATGGGCGATGTCAACATTTATTTCACCCTCTTGCTAGTCAGAGAGGCTAGAAAGCAGCAGCTACCTTCCCCAGACTCATCTGCAGTCAATTATCAGGCTGCAAATTAGGTATTGCCCAAGGTAACAGGCCTCTGACAAGCAGGGTCAGGGCACCAGGAGGCTCTCTGCATCCGTGTTCTAGAGGCCATTCTCCAGCCTTCTCTAACACCACATCTGTGATCCAAATGACTGACACACACCAAGGTGACTCCTTGGGAATGCCTTTACTTTCACTGAATGTCCTCTTCGTGTTGGTTGTTCCTAATGAATTTCAGCTCTTTACCATCTCTTTGTTGGGGCTCAGAAAATGATACTCCAAAATAAAAGCCTCAGAAGCAGCTCTCTTTCTCTTGCCCTCCTCTCTGTGGCAACTGTTTCCTATCCAGGGCTAGCCATAGAAATTAGAATCCCTCTTCCCCAAGGTGATTGACAGAAACCAGAACCTCTTTTCCCCAAAGCCAGCCATAAAATTAGTCAGATGACTCTAACTTTCCCTCTATCTTTCTGTGTAAGAACCGGCCATAAAGACATTATCTGACCTACTTTGTTTGACCGTAGGTCATAAGCCGCCATTCCAGAGAGTGTTCTGCCCCATATGCATAAGTAAGGAACCCACACAGAGAGGTCAAGAAGAATCTAAACAGACAGAACAAGACTTGCTGGGATTTTCCACTCTATTAGCATTAGGTCATATCCTTTTTGTCCAATCGTATTTCTACATGGCTAGCCAAAATTTGTAGAACCTAAGCATAGAAATGGACAGTTTCCTTTGCATCTTTGCGTCTTCATTCTGAGGTTCCTGTGTCCCATAAAATGATGATCAATAAATTTGTATGACTTTTGTCCTATTAATCTGCGTTTTCTCAACTGATTTCAGAGAACCTTCAGGGAACAAAGGGGAAGTTTTCCTTTTGCCCCTACATCTTCTTTGGTATATTTTAAGAGCTTGTTGTCTATTTCTCTGTGTCATTCCTCGATACTCACTGAGCATAGACATTTCTTCCTAAAATACATGCCACACTGCGTTTTTCTCCAGCTTATAAATGTTCACTGCTTTACCACTTTCTATGTGCCTTTGAAGGCACTTCATTATCAGACCCCCAACTTCATTCTCAACTTCTTCTGCTACTGGAGTCATCTCTGAACAATATGCTCCAATTATTGACAGTCATACCGTGTACTTGAAACTCATACATTTTCACACGCTGTCCCTTCAGCTTGGACCATCTTTTCCTGCTTTGTAAGTCTGCCTAACATTTACAGCACAGTCCAAATGGCAATTCCTCAAACATGTCCTTCCTTCCTGCTATCCCAAATCAGAATTCCATTCCTTCCTTCCTTTTATTTCTACAGTGCACTGTTTGTGTTTCTACCTAGAACACATTAGCAACTGCCTTATCTTAAAAAGAAGACATTGTGGTGTAATGGAAATGACGGATGACTTGACATCATAAATTACATGTTACATTCATAATTTTATAGCAAAGGCAACCTTGACAAGTTTTAATTCTCTCTCAGTTTTAATTATCTGAGCCATGTAATGCCTGTTTTTTTAAAGCTGAGTCAGAGTCATTAAGTACGATGTTCTTTGAAGGGGCCTATCCATTTTTAAAATTTGCCTCCATATCCATTTTCCTTCCATGTTTAATTTTTTCTTGCGACCAAGACCATTGTCTTACCTAGGCTTTCCATAAATACTGGTTAACTTTAAAAGAAGGGAAGCATTTTTTCTTTAGGGTAAATAATTGAATTTACCTCTCAGCACAATTGTGTCATTTTTCCTCCATCTACTGCCCAGACTCATGTTCATCCTGAACTTTGATGGGCCCTCTCCATCCATGAACCATTAAGCTTTTTTTTTTCTTTTTTTTTTGAGACAGTCTCGCTCTGTCGCCCAGGTTGGAGTGCAGTGGCACCATCTCAGCTCGCTACAAGCTCTGCCTTCCAGGTTCACGCCATTCTCCTGCCTCAGCCACCCGAGTAGCTGGGACTATAGGCACCCGCCACCACGCCTAGCTAATTTTTCATATTTTTAGTAGAGACGGGGTTTCACCGTGTTAGCCAGTATGGTCTCAATCTCCTGACCTCCTGACCCACCCACCTCAGCCTCCCAAAGTGCTGGGATTACAGGCGTGAGCCACTGCACCCAGCCACCCTTAAACTCTTTAAGAAATAGGGATTTACTGAAAGACTAAATGAAGAAGTCAAGGGACAGCTGAGCTATTTAACCTGGTGAAAGGAGACAGCATGAACCATCAGGTGTGGGGAAGACAATCTGCTACCTCATAAAGACAGCTTCTCTGACCTATTTTGTTTGACCATAGGTCATAAGCCACCATTCCAGAGAGTGTTCTGCCCCATACCCATAAGTAAGGAATCTGCACAGAGAGGTCAAGAAGAATCTAAACAGATAGAACAAGACTTGCTGGGATTTTCCACTCAGTCTCTTAGCATTAGGTCATATCCTTTTTGTCCAGTCATGTTTCTACGTGGTGCCCACTGGAGCACAGGAGTAATATGATGAGAGTTTTGCCTTGGGTCTATCAATGTAGTCACATCATATGCAAGATTGTCTGGAAGGGGACTGGGAGAGTGGACAGAGGAGTGGGATGCTGTAGAGCCCATCATTTAAGATTAAGCAAGATGTAAGAACAATAATGCCTGTCATCTGTATATGTTCTATAAATTATGAACTATTGGAAGAGTGTAAGGCTAAACATTACCAAAAAAAGGTGTGACTAAAGTCAGAAGCATTCAAATGCATATCCTGCATCCATAATTTGCAAGGACCTGACTGTTCATTCTCATACCAACCCACAAAGCTGATGGATGGAAAGTTAAGCTCTACACCCTCATGAAGAAAAAGAGGAGCAGAAAAATTCAAGTGACAATTGTGTAGGGTTGCCAGATGAATTACAAGATGCACTGCTAAATTTGAATTTCAGATAAACAATGAATAACTTTTTAATAAAGTACAACCCATGTTATAATGCCCAAAATATTATATGAGGCACATTCATACTAAAAAAAAAATGTTTTTCTGGAATTTGAATATGACTTAGCATCCAGTATTTTTGTTTTCTACATCTGGCAACCTATTGTGGTTCCAGAGTAAGGCAAGAGAAGCAGTCAACGGGGCGTCACTGTGTGCTCCTAGAGGATGCTGTCTCCAGGCTCAACCTTCTAGAAGCACAATGTACCTCACCATTACAAATGTGTATGTCCAGCCTCCTTATCTCTGTTCTCTTTCTCCCAAGAAAGGCAGCACCAAGAGTCAAGACTCACCTGAGTTTTCGCAGGAGATAATTTCCCATCTTTCCACAGTGACTCGGTTTCTCAGCTCCTGAGTTTCACTCCACTTGGGGAAGTTCTGACCAAAGCACCAAGAGGAAAATGCATGAGGCAGGAGGTTGCATCTGACCACGGGTTCGTGCTCTTGCCAACCACGAGCTGCCAGGGGCCTGCGCATGATAGAGAAGGCAGGAAGAGCTCGAAAGGGGAGGCGGAAAGGAAAGTGTGAGTGTGCGTGTGTGTGAGTGCCTGCATGCACACACACACACACTCATACACACACATGTGGACATACAGTGGGAAAAAATCAGGCTGAAACATGAGAGTGAATCTATCAAGGTTCACTTTGCTTTCAAGGAAATTCTGGTATCGCAAGACGAAACAAGGTAAGGACTTCCCTATTCCTCCGAAATGAGCATAATAATAAGATTACACAAGAATGGCAATAAGAGAGTTGCATTTTTGTTGGAATAGAAATGATTAATCTGGATTCATGATTTCTTAGGCAAACTGTTCATTATGGAGATCTGAGATCTCAAGATTCCAAATATGTTGTCCTCTTCCAAACATACAAACAGAAAGCCTCTTCTTAGGGAAAACAAAAAAAACAACATTAGAAATAAAATTTCTCTTTGTGGCTCTGGCAATTATAATCAGATCAAATGTCAATAGCCTTTCCTCAGAGGTCTGATACTTCCAAAGACAAGATGGGAAAGAAAAAGGGGGAAAAAAGGATGAGAATAGAAGGTTATCAAAATTATTTGGGGTAGGTTGAGAAGCCGTTGTTCTGGTTGTCAACTCAAAGACTAACATGACAATGGGGAAAATGCAGGGCCTGGAAGACCTGTTGCCAGCATCTGGTCCCCCACTTCCTCCCCTACGCTGCCCACCAGAGCCACAAAGCACAAGCTGGTTCTAGTGATAATTTCAAGGCCACAATATCAGCGGCAGGAGATTAGCTAACAGCTGACTCTGAGCCGTGGCTGTCAGGAGACTGAAATCGCTTATTCATGATGTCTCCTGCTGAAGGATTTACACCACAGGTGGTTGATTTTCTTCAGCTTCAGTACAAAATCTATTTGCTGAAATCAGAAACTATATGCTCACCTATTCCAACTCTTTTTTTATCCCAATGAGGAAATCAGGACTGAGGAAATTTAATTGACTGTTAACCAGCAGCAGAACTCAGGAGTCTGGAGTGCTTTATAATTATTTATAAGTTTTGTATTATTTATTTATCAATCATAAACATGAGAAAAATATATTACAAGCAGGAATGTCACACACCCCATTTCAGATTTATGATTTATCTAATTGGTATTTGACAACCTATGTACCAAAGCGCTGCTTCCCAAACTTTCTCATGTAAGCAAATCACCTGAGGATCCCGTTAAAATGCAGATTCTGACTCTTCCAAACTGGGATCAGTATTCTGCCTTTCTAACCAGTTCCCAGGTGATGCCACCCCAGCCAGTCCATGGACCAGTAAAGGCACTAGGAAGCGTGTTCCACCGCTGCTGGTCCTTGCCCAGAAACACGGGCATCACTGAGAACTTAGAAACGCAAATTCTCAAGCTCCAAACCTGCTGACTCAGAAACTCTCGGGGTGGAGTCCTCCTGTTTCCTACTAAAATGTGAGAGTTACTGAAATAAACCTTTGTTTCTCTTATCTGATTACTCACAAATAAGCGCATTAATCCTCAAATGCTCAATCAAGTAGGTCCATGTGAGTTTTTAGGCACCGAATGACAGAAATGTGGTAACACAAAAGGTTTCCATTTTTTCAGCACTAACTCCCATTCTCTCCCATCCTAGGATAAATTGGTCTGGTAAACAAATCTCCTGGAACTCACGTTCTCCATCTGTAGAATGGATAGGAGCTAGGTGAAAGGGAGTCTTAGTAAGCCATAGCTATTCTGCTTATTATTATGGCCATGGCTGCTGTTTGAGAACAAAGACATGCACAATATTCAGCTTGATTTAGATTCTCAGTGCCATGTAGAAAATTAAGTACAAATAAGAAAAATAAATAACCCAGAATCCTACTACCCTCAACTACCTTCTTGTGCCTTTTTGTTTGTTTTTGTTTTTGAGACAGGGTCTTGTTCTGCTGCCCAGGCTGGAGTATAGTGGCATGATCAGGGCTCAGATGCAGCCTGTACCTCCCAGACTCAAGCGATCCTCCCTTCTCATCCAGCAAGTAGCTGGGAGTACAGGCGTGTGCATCACACTAGGCTAATCTTTTTATTTATTTATTTATTTTATTTTAGCAGAGGCAAGGCCTTTTATGTTGTCCAGGCTGGTCTCAAACCCCTGAGCTGAAGCGATCCTCCTGCCTTCATCTCCCAAAGTGCTGGGATTACAGGCTTGAGCCACCACATCCAGCCCCCTTGTGAATTCTGATGCACACATTTATCATCTTTGCTTTGTGAAAACAAACATGCACCCGCTGATTTAAAAATTTCCAAAAATAGGATCATCCTTTGCACATAAGTGTTTTCATGCCATTAAATACAGTTTTAAAGACCATTTTTGGCCGGGCGCCATGGCTCACGCCTGTTATCCCAGCACTTTGGGAGGCTGAGGCAGGTGCATCAGGAGGTCAGGAGATCGAGACCATCCTTGCTAACATGGTGAAACCCCATCTCTACTAAAAACACAAAAAGTTAGCCAGGTGTGGTGGCAGGCGCCTGTAGTCCCAGCTACTAGGGAGGCTGAGGCAGGAGAATTGTTTGAACCTGAGAGGCGGAGCTTGCAGTAAGCAGAGATCACGCTACTGTACTCCAGCCTGGACGACAGAGCAAGACTCAGTCTCAAAAAAAAAAAAAAAATACTAATCCATAGCATCATGTTCCAGAAAATGGATTCAGGACAGTGAAGGATCTGGTTTGGGTGATTCGTATTGAGCTTGTGATGATGGTCATGAGACTGTGATTTCTCAGGATGAATGTGATTGAAAAGGTTCTCAGTGGGAAAGATGCAACATTTACTACAGGATACAAAATCCCTGTATATCTTCCCGGACAACAGATCAGCATTTTTACTTTAAGTCTCAGTTAAGTCAATGAGAACCTCACCTTTTCGGCAAAGCAATTTCGGAATTTGTTGCATTATAAGAATGTTTTTGGCTGGGCGTGGTGGCTCAAGCCTGTAATCCTCAGCACTTTGGGAGGCTGAGGCGGGTGGATGACGAAGTCAGGAGTTCAAGACTAGCCTGACCAACATGGTGAAACCCCGCCTCAACTGCAAATACAAAAAATTACCCAGGCATGGTGGCGCATGCCTGTAATCCCAGGAGGCAGAGGTTGCGGTGAGCTGAGATCGGACCACTGCACTCCAGCCCCAGGCAACAGTGTGAGACACTGTATTAAAAAAAAAAGAGAGAGAGAGAGAAAGAGAGAAAGAGAGAGAGAGAGATGGAAACTATTCTAGGCAGAGGAACCGGCAAAGCTAAAAGCAGCATGGCAAATGAGAGCCTGGCATGTATGAGGAACAAGGAGGCCCGTGAGGCTGCAGTCGAGGGAGGAATGGGAGAAGTGGTGGGAAGTGGGATCAGAGAGGTAATGTGTGTGGAGGGGGAAGGCACAGACAGTAGATACCTCATGGACTATGAAACAACATGGTGTATTTACAGAGTGAGGTAGGAAGTCAGTGAAGTATTTTCAAGTAAAATGGTTGTGATTTTAATACAAGTAATCTAGCTGAGACAGGGTGATTTGTTGTAAAAATGATTGTAATCTGGTATCTTTAAACATAGAGTCAATAGGATTTGCTGACAGATTTGATGTGAGGAACAGAGGTTGTGGAAATGAGAGGGGTCAATGTTTGAGGCCGAGGGCTCCCTTGATTAGGTCCAGACTTAACTTGCCTCACTGGCTTTAGTCGCTTGCTTTTAGCCGGTCACTTGCTTCTAGTTTATTTTAAGATTTACACAGCTAAAGGTCACATAGCTAAGCAATATATAATAAAACTTCCACCAGTTTCCTTATAGATAACATCTCTCACATCTAGATCACTGTGGTACCAACTGCTTAAGTTCTTTTTCAGGAACTAGGGTCAACTCTTGTCTAGTTCAAGCTAGCTGAAACCACTGGCCCCCAACTGGACCTGCATGAATATCCAATGGGTGACCTTTGGATGTCACAGTGCCCAAAACTCCACCCTCAGATCATGTTAACGACACCATTTTGTGAACATGTGTGCTATGAAGAGCCATGAAGTTTGATGATATTTGAGCAGATTACTGATTACTGATTATCTCAGTATCTTTTTTCCTATCCCAATCACATTTTCCTATACCTGGGACCACCTCACTCCTCTATCCCATAAATATCCCTAAAATTCCATTTTCAGGGAGATTGATTTGAGACCTGTTCTCCTGCTTTCTCACTTGACTGCCTCATAAATAAACTCATTCTCTGCCGCAAAACTCATCGTTTCAGTGATTGGCATACTGTGCCATGGGCAGAACAGACCTGGTTTGGAACCACATGGACTCCAAGCTTCTGGACTAAGCAAATGGAAGAACAGAGTTGTCATTAACTGACAAGAGGAGCCTGCAGCTGGAGGAGGTCAGGTGTACAACAGGGTTCATTTTCTAAAGTGTTGCATTGGAGCTTCGCATTAGCCATCTGTATTAGGCAGGTCAGGATATCAAAACAAAATACTACAAACTGGGTGGTGGCAAACAACAGAAATGTATTTTCTCACAGTTCTGGAGGTTGGAAGTCCAAGATCAAGATGCCCTCAGGGTTGGTTTCTGATGAGGCTTCTCTTCCAGATCATAGCCATCTGCCTGCTTGCTGTGTCCTCATCTGGCCTTTCCTCTGTGCATGTATGGAAAGGGAGAGAGTGGGGTAGGGAGGCAGGGAAGACAGCTAGTATTTCTTCCTCTTTTAATAAGGATTCCAATCTTATGGCATTAGGCTACCACTCTTATAAACACATTTACTCATAATTATCTCCTTAAGGGCCCTATCTCCAAATATAGTCACATTGGGGGTTATGGTTTCAGCATATGAATGGGTGTAGGGCACAATTCAGTTCATAACACCATCAAATGAAGCTGTAGTATAGGTAGATATATGAATCTAAAGTTTGGCATAGAGGTGCTGGCCAGGAATATAATTCAGAGAGTCTTCAGAATATGGTTCGTATTTGGACCCATTAAACTAGATACTAACTAACATATATCTATGGGTCTATGTCACTTGATTTTTGACAAGGGTGTCAATAGAGAAAGTTTAATCCTTTCAACACAACTGGATAGACACCTGCTAAAGAATGAAGTTGGACCCTACGTTACAGCATATACAAAAAAGTAATTCAAAACATATCAAAAGCCTAAATGAAAGAGCAAAAAATTATAAAGCCCTTAGAAGTAATTATAGAAGTACATTTTCATGACCTTGAAGTCTCACTGTTTTGTTAAATATGACATGAAAACCAAAAACAACAACAAAAAAATAGATAAATTACTTCATCAACATTAGAAACTTTTGTTCATCAAAAAGACATTATCAAAAGAGTTAAAAGACAATATACAGAATGAGAGGAAATATTTGCAAATCATATATTTCATAAGGGTGTAGTATTCAGAGTATATAAAGAACAGTTACAAAAAGACAAATAACCCAATCAAAAAATGGGCAAAAGACTTGAATAGAGATTTTTCCAAAGAAGACAAGTAAGTGGCCAAAAAGCACATTTAAAAATGCACAACATTATTAGCTGCTAGGGAAACACAAATCAAAACCACAGTGAGATGCCACTTTGCATCCACTACGATGGCCATAAAGGAAAAAAAAGATTGTAAAAAGTGGAAAATAACAAGTGCTGGTGATTATGTGGAGAAACTGGAACACAAATTGCTTGTAGAAATGTAAAGATGGTTTAGCTGCAGCAGAAAAGTTTGCTGGTTCCATAGTAAGTTGCTCATAGAGTTTCCATAAGACCTAGCAATTCCACTCCCAGGTATACCCAATAGAATTAGAAACGGAGTTCAAACAAAAATTTGTAAGTGAATGTTCATAGCAGCTCTATTCACAATAGCCAAAAGGTAGAAACAACTCAAATGTTCATCAACAAACAAATCCAAATGTCTGTCAACAGATGAATAAACAAAAGGTGGTAGAGTCATAGAATGGAATATTATTCCTCTTTAAAAGAGAATGAAGTACTGATACATGTTACAACATAGATGAACCTTGAAAATATCATGTTGAAAGAAACAAGACACAATAACATGTATGATATAAGTCCATTTATATGTAATATCCAAAATAGGCAAATCCATACAGACAGAAAGCAGATTAGTGGTTGGCAGGGCTGGGGAGAGCTGGCAAATGAAGACTGACTGCTTGATGGCTACAGGCTTTCCATTTGAGGTGATGAAAAAGTTCTGACGCTTGATACAGGTGATGATACAGTCTTGTGAAAGAACTTAATTCCACTGACTTGCACACTTAAAATAGTTACAATGATAAATTTATGTTATCTGTATTTTACCGAAATAAAACTAAATTGGTAAATCTAACTTATTAAGAAAAACATTATCTCATCACTGAGGTATACACAAATAATAAAATCAATGGTTTTTTTTTTTTTTTAGCAAAAGAGTCTATAGTAACATGTATCAAAATTAACAGAATGAGCAAATATCTCAGACTATCCCCCCCACTACATGATAGAGAGACTTGATTCTTATGCTCCATAAGCAGTTTGGCAGTATACAAACCTAAAATAATATTCTAGTCATAAAAAAGAAACAATTCCATGTGTGTAATACAATGAAATTATAATTATCCAATAGGGAAAGAAATCCCAAAAGCTTTTTTCCCTCCACTTTTACTCCCCTGATATATACCATCACCCTCAGGCTCCCTTCTGAAGGCTCCAGGGTTACAATCAATGTCTTAGAATTATAAGGACTTTACGTAACACTTCACCCTTTGGGGTCTGCATATAATTTCTCATTCTGGAAACACCATGAGCCATTCTCACTCCTTTGATTATCAATTTTCTTACAAAATATTTTAAGTGCTTTCTTCTAGTTCAATCCCATTGTGATTTAAATACTTAATAATGTGTCCTTTAGACATGAATTTGAACAGAATCTAACACATCTGCTACCACCGACTTAGAGATTTCCGCTATTTACGGGGCTTTAAAATCCCTTGGCTAATCTCCTATTTTTTCAGTGCCACATGCACTGAATTCATGAATGTTATCAGTCTTTTTAATAAAATATTGCCCATTTTACAACATTTCCGCCCTGCATAAATGGAGATGATGTTGCTAGCTCACCATTAGTAAGTGACATTTTGGATTTTGTCATTTGTTTGTTGGTTTTTTTTTTAATGGTATTTAAGATAAACTGGGATCTCAGACTTTCTGATAATTCCAATTAAAATTAATAAGCACTGATCCATTTGAGTGATCTGATTTTCTCATGTGGCCTTTGATATTTTAGCAGGTTGCCTATGCTCTAGGATACAGTTTGTGACTGCCTAGTTAACTCAGACAAAATCTGAACGCAAGATGTTTCCTTAGCTTTCAGTATGCTATCTTTGTCTTAATGGCACAGTATTTGGGTTAGGGTTGCATTTTGAAAGGTAAGTTTTTAATTGTGACAATTTTGGTGAATCTCTGTGGGTAAGCCAACCTCTTCCTTTACTGAAAATACTATTTTTGCCCTATGAATCTGAATATCTTCGGTATAGCTCCAGTATGACTGAGCAGCTCTGGGGCTTTGGATAAGTTGCTAAACATTTCTAGAAGTAGATCAGATCACCACAAAGATCTCTTTTTCCTCAAAAATTCTACCAAACTATTACCTCATGAGTGACCTTGTGGTTCCTCTCTCAGCATCATTTATACATTTTCTGCATGTTATCAACTGTGAGTCAACAAAATTTTTATCTTTCCACAGATGGGACATAATACTTACACCCACGGGTCATAATGCAGTCGTCAGTTGAACCTGTTGTTTTTCAGCTCATCAGTGGTGACTCTATATACAGTACACCCACTTTGACTGTGTCATGACTTAGTTGTACCTAACTCTCCCAATCCCAGTTCATCTTTTCTCTCTCACATTCATATGATGAAAACACCCACGTTCTGACAGGTCTCAACTACCTCCCTGATTTGTTTGTTGTTTTGAGACAGGGTCTTGCTCTATTGCTCAGGCTGGAGTGCAGTGGCACAATCATGCCTCATTACTGCCTTGATCTCCTGGGCTGAAGCCATCCTCTGGCCTCAACATCCCAAGTAGCTGAGACTACAGACACACACAGCCACACTCAGTCATTTTATTTTATTTTTTTGTAAAGACACTCTCTCACTATGTTGCCCAAGCTGTTCTCAAACTCCTGAGCTCAAGTGATTACCCCCACTTCAACCTCCCAAAGTACTAGGAATACTGGCATGAGCCACCGCCCCCGGCTTGCCTCCCTGATCTGGAGGAGGTTGGAATTCTCCAGGATGCCTTCTCCCACATTATCAATGCTTCCCTGGCCTACCATACACAGGCCAGACGATTGTCTCAGTATTCTGATACAGTAAGTCCACATTGGGACAGCTTCCACATGTGAATTTTAACAAATGCCTGGAGTTTTCTGAGCCTTATTTCTATACATGCACAATGGAAAACCTACCTGTATTTTTAAAACTGAATGCACATGTCTGTTCATGTCTATTTTGTTTAATTGACTTCCAGTTACAGGGATAGATAAATTCTACTCTCTGGGATTTTAAGAAGGCTGACAGTTAAGTTCACAGCTGCTCTGTTCCCCAAATTTGGGTGAATCCTAACTATAATAAATCGATTCTTCTTTTTAAAATACAGGCTAGAATTAATGTTTTTGCAAAGAAGGACCCCAGAGGTCTTCAGGGACATCTGAAGCACACTGCAATTATCCAGTTTCTGACTTTATGCACTGCCCCTGCTAAATCGTGTTTGTTTTATTCCAACTGTACAAAAGCAGAGAATAGTCCAGACCCTTCTGCACGCCTCTGGCAGTTCCAAGAGCTCTTTTCTGACAACACCACTGAAAGTTTATGCTGAGTCCTTCCACTCTGCCTTCATATTACTCTAATCCTGCCTCTTCCACCCCACAGAACCTTTCTAGAAACCTGTTTCACGATGCATGTCCATGAATATTAAGGGACTACTGTGTATCAGACACTGGGTTAGACACTGGGGACCCAGAGGTAAACAATACAAAACTGTGGCTCCATGGAATTTATGATCTAGTGGAGTGAGACAGGTAGCAGACAAAAGAAATAAGAGTAGTTTATTTGTTATAAGATTATTGCCTTATATAAAAATAATTCAGGAAAGAGAAAGAAGGAAATTGTAAGGGCTTTCAATATTATATAATACAGTGAGGGAGGGCCTCAGTTAGAAGGTGACTTTTCAAAAATGACCTGAAGAAGGTGAGAAAGGGGGTGTGTGGATGTCTTGGGGAGAAAGCACTGTAAGTACAGCAAACTGCAGCTGCAAGCCTTGTACCAAGACAATGAGGGTGTTGAGCAGCAGACTGACATGATCATATGCCTTAATGTAATCCTCTGATTCCTTTTGTAGGAGTGAGGAAAATTTCACCTTTGTCCTCTGAAGTTTCATGGAAATCAACTGACAAAAGGCAGATTCATAGAAGAAAAGACATACACATTTATTTAATCATAGTTTTACATGACAGAGGAGCCTTTAGATGAGGATCCAAAGATACAGGAGAAACTTCTCATTTTTATGCTTAGGTTCAAAGACATTTGGACAGCCGTGTAGAAATACAATTGAACACAAAGGGCGTGATCTAATGCTGATGGACTGAGTGAAGAAGCCCAGCAAGACCCATCTGTGAGGTTCTTTTTGGCCTCTCTGAGCAGTGTTCCTTTTTTCTTGGTAAGGAGTAAGACCTGTCTGGAATGGAGGTCTTATGATCTACAATCCAGTAAGGTAGGTCAGATAATTTGTTTATGGCTGGTTTTAACATAGAAAGGTAGAGGCAAAGTTAGAGTAACATTTTTAGGTTTTATGACTGGCTTTGAATTCCTATGGCTAACCTCGGGTAAGAAAGAGGGGCCAGGGACAAAAAGGCAGGAGAAAGAGAAACTTTTGCTTCTGAGACCTTCATGTTGGGGTATCATTTTCTGAGCCCCAACACTTTTTTGAGAGTACTTGGAAGGGGAGCAAAGGAGAAGCAGAGAGATGAGTTAGAATACTAGATGAAAATTCAGATGATAAATGATGGCAAGATGGGCCAGAGTGGTAGTAGCAGAGGTGGTGAGGAGGGATAAAAAACTGGACATACTTAATGACAGAAAAAAATTGCAGATGGTTGTTGAATTTGAGAGGGCACAATTTTAATGCCTGTACAGTGGTTCATCACATGAAAGACCACTCTCTACCTGACTAACCCTTTATTGTTAAACATTTAGGTTGCATGTAGATGTTGTTACTACAATATTTCAATTTTTAAAGAACAGTGCTAAGGATTTCGCATGAATGTCCATTTTCCCCAGACAGTGAACACCCCCCAGTCTTTTATTACACAGTCCAAGTTGGCTGTGAGGAAGGTAATGCAGTGCCATCCACAGAGCTGTTGAGTGGCTGCTTTTGAAAACAATGGGTATAAAATTTATTTTTAGCCAGTCATGGTAGTGCGTGCCTGTATTCTCACCTACTGAGGAAGTTGAGGTGGGAGGATTGCTTGATCCCAAGAGTTTGAGGTTAGCCTGGGCAAACAGTGAGACTGTGTCTCTAAAAAAGAATAAAACAAAATAAAATTTACTTTTAATGTTTGCTAACTAATGTAATTGCTTGTCTCATGCCCGGTATATGCCCTGTGCTCTTCCCACAGGTGGCCTTTTGCCCCACCCCCAGCATACAATGATGGAAATAGCCAATGTGAGTTCTCCAGAAGTTTTTGTCCTCCTGGGCTTCTCTGCACGACCCTCACTAGAAGCTGTCCTCTTCATAGTTGTCTTGGGTTTTTACATGGTATCGATCTTGGGCAATGGCATCATCATTCTGGTCTCCCGTATGGATGTGCACCTCCACACGCCTATGTACTTCTTTCTTGCCAACCTCTCCTTCCTGGACATCAGCTTCACCACGAGCATTGTCCCACAGTTTCTGGCCAACCTCTGGGGACCACAGAAAACCATAAGCTATGGAGGGTGTGTGGTCCAGTTCTGTATCTCCCATTGGCTGGGGGCAACCGAGTGTGTCCTGCTGGCCACCATGTCCTATGACCGCTACGCTGCCATCTGCAGGCCACTCCATTACATTGTCATTATGCATCCACAGCTTTGCCTTGGGCTAGCTTTGGCCTCCTGGCTGGGAGGTCTGACCACCAGCATGGTGGGCTCCACTCTCACCACGCTCCTACCACTGTGTGGGAACAATCGCATAGACCACTTCTTTTGTGAGATGCCCCTCATTATGCAACTGGCTTGTGTGGATATCAGCCTCAATGAGATGGAGATGTACCTGGCCAGCTTTGTCTTTGTTGTCTTCCCTCTGGGGCTCATCCTGGTCTCTTACGGCCATATTGCCCGGGCCCTGTTAAAGATCAGGTCAGCAGAAGGGCGGAGAAAGGCACTCAGCACCTGTTCTTCCCACGTGGCCGTGGTGTCTCTGTTTTATGGAAGCATCATCTTCATGTATCTCCAGCCAGCCAAAAGCACCTCCCATGAGCAGGGCAAGTTCATAGCTCTCTTCTACACCGTAGTCACTCCTGCGCTGAACCCATTTATTTACACCCTGAGGAACACAGAGGTGAAGAGCGCCCTCCGGCACACTGTGTTGGAGAACTGCTGTGGCTCTGCAGGCAAGCGGGCCCAAATTTAGAGACTCCAGTTCCTTCTGAGAAGGAAGATCAAGTTTACATAGAGCAAACTGACCTGGAGGGCGGGACACTTGGGATGTCGTTTTTCTTCCAATATTGTTTGAGCTCAAGGTAGATGGAAATCTGAAAGGAGTGTGCTCACACTATTTCCAGACCAAGAAAATACATTTATTGTTTGTTAATTATCGTAGTTTTGTTAAACTGTCGTTGGTGGTTTTTGCTATATATACACATGTTGACTGTCATCTTGTTTTGTGAACTCCTTGCGTTGTTACACAGCTGTTCCTCAGTATCCGAATCGGGTGGATTCCAGGACGCTCCGTGGATAATAAACTTTGACGATGCTGAGAGTGCGCGGGGAGACCGGAGCCAACCTGTTCCCCGGCGCCCCTGGAGCCCTCCCAGCCCTCGGCTCTGCGCCTGGGGTGAGCTGGTCCCAGGACAGGCCGCGGCCTCCGCCTTGCAGGCTCCGGAGCCCTCGCTGTGGCTCCCCGCCCGGCCCAGGCCTTCAGGCTGCGGCGAACCTCTTCCTACCCCACCTCGGGGACCTGATGACAGCGGCGGCCTCCCCCAGCCTTGGTCTCCCGGTCCAGCCCTACCGGCCCAGACCAAGATCACGCCGAGTTGCCGGGATTCAGCGCCTTTGGGTGGCGGCGGTAAGTGGGGAGGAAACATGGCGCCACCCAAATGCGCCCGGAAACCGTTAGGCTCTGGCGGGCGAGTAAGGCGATCCAGGGGCGCGGGCTCCGCTGCCCGTTTAGGCCACGGAGCCGGCAGGTCCACACTCTGGGCGACCTCTTTGTCGCAGTTAGGCGAGACCTACCTAGTCCTGACGGGTTATATTTCCAAGACATTTTCATATTCTATCCATTATTTTCTGTGCATTTTATTACTTCTGAATAGAGTTGACAACACTAAGCTTTTTTGAAATGTCTGTTCCTTCTAGATGTTCTTAAGTACCTGATATATGTTAAAATTAGAGGTAGTAAAATGACATATTTTGTAAATAACTTTTTGCTAAAATTCATAGGAAATGTTATTTTGTGGGGGGATGGCATGGTGTTTGTGGACTAGTTCAAGGAAGGAGGGGATAAGAGAGGTGCAGAGAGCTCTAAGCCAGTGTGCTAACAGTGAGGCAAGATTCACCATTGTTTCTTATGATTGTGCATTTTCTTTTACTTATCTGTGTATACAGTGTATCTAAAGGACAAACGAGTCCTAATTTACAACAGCTAGTCTTTCGAGATGTTAAAGAACTTCTGTCAATAGAGTAACCTATCAATAGAGTTCACCTCTCTCTATATATATATTTAGTTTTTAATATAAGGAACTATGACTCTCTATATTCTCTCATGAAAGTAGTCTACTTTGGTACTAGGATCTTCCAATTCACTGTATTAGTCAGGGTATTCCAGAGAAACAGAACCAAAAATGTGTAAAAGAGAATATATACACAAATACACACACACACACACACACACACGGGAGAGAGAGAAAAAAAGAGTGAGAGAGATCAAGAGTTAAGAAATGGGCTCACATAATTTAGGGAACTGGCAAGTCTGAAATTTTCAGGGCAAGCCAGCAGGCTGTAAATTTTGACAGCGGTTGATGTTGCAACTTGAGTTCAAAGTCTGGAGGCAAAATTCCCTCTTTTTGGAAGCAGGTCAGTCTTTTCTCTTAAGGCTTTCAACTGCTCCGATGAGGCCCACTCACATTATAAAGGGTAATCTGCTTTACTAAAAGTCTGATTTAAATGTTAATTGCATCAAAACAAACAAAAACAAACAAACATAAACCCTTCACAGTAACACCTAGGCTGGTGTTTGAACAAAAAATGGGCACCATAGCCCAACCAAGTTGATACATCAAATTAACCATCACACCTAACCCAAACTTTCAGTGAAGTGAAGCAAAATTCTTCAGCTGGATTATTAGGCATCATGTACAAGACACTCTCATGTCTTCTTGGTTTCTGGACTCATGTATCAGGTTACGGTGGCTGCAGGTTTAGGGCATACACTGCACCGTGTAGGAAAGTAGTCCTTATTTACACAGTATTGTTTCTCAGCTTCAATAACTAAACCTTCAGCAGGCCATTCCATCATTCAATAAAGCCCATTCCATCATTCAGTCAAGCCCACTGCTTCTGAATATTGAGGTATGAAGTAAGAATCGTGAATTCCAAGGGCGATTCTATTGCCACACCCCTTTGGCTGTGAAATATGTTTCCTGGTTACAGGTGATATTGCAGGGGATGCCATGGTGATGGTTAAGGCTTTGTTCATTATGTAAATGGTTGGGACATGGAAGACAAAACGGTCCCCAGAATATTATTCTGTCCCTATAAAGACTAACATTGATTATTCTATGCTCAAAAGAGTCCAAAGTAATCACTATGCTACTAGTCCAGCCAGACGCCTGGAAATAGTGCCAAATTACATGCTAACCTTGGTGAGAGAAATGTCATAATGCTGAGCCCATTCATAGTTGCCATCCCTGCTTCCATGTTCAATTTCTCATAGGCCCAGTGAGCAAGCCTGCTGGCAAAAGAGATTGACTGATTATCTACTAGATGAGTCATCGTATCTACCATACTATCAAGATCCATCTCTGCAGTGGATGCCCTCTCCATGGGCATATATGTAACACAGATATCTTCATGATCTGTGCACTTTACAAGAAATTCTTCAATGTCCTCTTCTCCATATTTGCCTGCCATTAATTTTCCAGCCTTGTTCTTCACAAATCTCTCACCAAAATAACCTGTTATCCAATGCTCCTAAATCAGCGCATATCCAAACTTCTGTGCCCGTCTCCTTCTATAAAAATTAACAACCAGCTAAACTGCCTGTAGTTTGACCACTGGGAAGTTTCCCTTCCTCACCATCTTTCGGCACCACCTGGAGGGGTACTGTGGTATAATGCTATTTGCTTCTTTCTGTTGCTGGTGTATAATGCAGATTCATTTGTAAACTGGCCCATGCTTTTTCCTTAATAGTTGGCTAAACATGAAATATGAGTGAGATCATGCAGGATTTGTCCCTTTGTGTTTGGCTTATTTCACTTAACACAGTGTCTTCTAGGTTCATCCATGTTGTGAAGAGAGGATTTTGAATGCTCTCACTACAAAGAAATGACAAGTGTTTGAGGTAATGGATACGTTAATTACCTTGATTTGATCATTACATAAGTATACATGTATCAAAACATCATACTGTACCACATAAGTATGTACAATTGTTATTTGTGAATTAAAAACAAACTAAAATGAAATTTAAAAAATAATTATACAATTTTAGGGGCTTTGGGGTGGGGGAAGGGGAAGTAAAAAAGCAGACAGCAGGTAGTCTAGGAGTCAGAGACACATAACATTAGTATGAGTCGGGAAGGCAGGAAATCAAGTTATTGACATTTATTACTCAGTTTAGAACCCAAAGACTGAAGAAACAGAAACAAATGGGGGAAATAATAACTTTTAAAGTATCAGATAAAATTTTTAAGAAAGTTAAATACTGCATTTCTCACTCATATGTGAAAGCTAAAAAAAAATTTGATCCCATAGAAATAAGTAGAACAGAGGATACTTGAGGCTGGGAATGGATAGCAGTGGTGGGGGAATGAGAAGAGATTTGTTAAAGGATACAAAATTATAGCTCCATTGGAGGAGTAAGTTCTAGTGTTCTATACCACTGTGGGATGACCATAACAATAATATATTCTGTATTTTCAAACAGCTAGAAGGAGGATATTGAATGTTCCCAGCACGAAGAAACGATAAATGTTTGAGATGATGGATATTCTAATTATACTTATCTGATCACTATACATTATGTATATCCAGACATCACTGTTTACTCCAGAAATAGGTACAATTATTATAGGTCCACTAAAAGCTAAAATAAAAAATGTTCAAACATTCAAGATCTGAAGAAAAACTTCAATCTGAATATTAAAAACTTTCTCTAACCTCTTAAAAAGATTAATTAAAAATCTCTGGAGTTTGGATGCACTGTAATTTTCCTCTGCCAGTTCATGGCTTTGTTTAAGCTCAGTAGTCAAGTTTTTAGAACCCCCAGAGAAAGCAATAAGGAAGTGACAGAAGGATCCTCTGGGACCCGTTACCCCCAAATATCTGTCATCTTCTTGACCTCAAGGCTGGGTGTCAACTCAGGACAGGAGTGCAGGTCCTCATCAGTTTATGTGAGGATAGCAGACAACATAGACCCTCCCAGAACCATGAGGACAGCACTGGGCTCTGCCCTGACCATCCATCAGCCCCTCTTTGGCACAGAGGAGAACAATGACCATAACTCACACTTTCCTCCAACTGCCTTAAATGCTCAGGCTGATTGGTCATGTGCTCACCCAACTGCTCCCTAAATGCTTAACAGAAAATGAAGACATCCTCTCCAGAACCCAAGGAAATACACTTGAAATGTGATTTGTGCCTCAGATTGGTATCCAAGAAGAACTGAAAGAAACACCAGGCATTCCCACACAATTTCTGGCTCTACATCCAGTAGAACTATTGGAATCTTCCAACATAGCCATCTTGAGGCAGTAAATCCTGAAAGTGAAAGACCCTTCTAAATAGAGGGAAGTCCCATCTTACTTAGATTTAAATCATAGTAAATAAAGAGGAAAATGCTTACATGCCATATTGGATACGACTTGTCTTTCGATGCCAGGTCCCTTTTCAGCCTAATATGTCAGAATTTTCTAGGCTCCATCTTTTCCTTTATTCCTCTTGCAACAACCATAGGCTTTGATGGCTTCTCACAGAAGGATACAAAACCTGGATCATCCCAAACCTGCTCTGTGAACCCTCTACTTCATGTTTGGGTTTCCTCCCATGCTGCCCACTGTGAGGGTCATGCATCACCAGAGCATGCACAGCTGAGAAATGTGGAGAGTGAAGGACCCAGGCCACACTGACTATGGGGATGTAAGCCAGTAGAGACACACTTCCTGAAGTAAGATGCATTTCACAAAGCTCCCAGGTTCCAGAAGGATGGAGCACCAGTCACCCTTGGTCATGGCCAAACCCTCTTTGTCCTTGCCCTTTCCTGCTCTTTGGGACCACAGAACATGTGCACTAGACACAGCTTCTGCCTTGGAAACACCCAGACTAAGGTAATTTCTCACACACCAGTTTATCTTCCAGCTTCTGTCAGAACTTTAGGTCAAGTGTTGCGAGTCATATACAGTAAAAAATATAAACTTTAAAAATTATAATCACCCTCAACATGGCAAGCTTCTCATGGTAAGAAAGGAATGCAAGAATTGAGAAACCAACCCAGCGAATAGCATGCTCAAGATTTCTTGGCAAATAAATTCACTTAATAGATCACAGATACTTTCTAATCTCAACATATGCTGTGCACATATATATTTCAGACCTAATGACCATGGAATTTTCTCATTTTCATTATTACAAACAAAGCTACAATAAGTTCATGTGTATTGAAATCCTTGCAAACTTGACTAGTAGCTCAAGATAAAGTTTAGAATAAAAAATCAAATGGTATTCACATGTGTAATACTCTGACGTGTATATTTGGTCCTCAACAGGTTTCCTGGCATACAACTACTAAAATCCTTAGATTCCTTGAAGTGGTACTTGTATGTTAATGAGTTGACAAATGGCTGGTAGTCCCTAGGTAGCTTCAGGATGGGAGCTGGACACCTGAAAGACCAAGGCACAATTAGAGGATTCAGATAGTCAGACCCAGCCCCCAACCTTCGTGGAGGGGAGAAGGGATGAATGTTAAGCAGATCACCAATGGCCAGTGATTTAATCAGTCATGCCTACAGAATGAAGCCTCCATAAAAACCCTCAAGGACTGGGTTCAGAGGGCTTCCAGACAGCTGAACACATGGAGATTCCTGGAAGCTGGTGAACCTGGAGAGAACTTGGAAGTTCCACACCCTTTCCCTATACCTCACCCTATGCATCTCATCATCTGTATCTCTTGCAATATCCTTTACAATAAACTGCTAAATGTAGACGCCTCCATGAGTTCTGTGGGCTACTCTAGCAAATGAATCAAACCCAAGAAAGGGGCTGTGGTAACCCAGACTTATAGCTGATTGACTGGTCAGATGCGCAGGTAAAAAGAACTTGAGGCTTATAATTGGTATTGGAAATGGGGAGATGTCTTCTGAGACTTAGCCATCACCCTGCAGACCTGGCATTATTTCCAGGTGGATAGTGTCAAAACTGAATTGAAGGACACCCAGCTGGTGTCTGCCACAGGATTGATTGTTTGCTTGGTATATCGGCTTAACCTCATCACCTTTAGTCACAGAAGTATTCTGTGTTGATTGTTGAATGAGAGAATAGAAAAAGCACTTCAGTTTGTTTTGTCCTTAGAGAATATGTTGACATTATGTGGACATATTTAAATTTCCCTTCAGAGACCAAATTCATACTTTTGCCAATAATGTGTACAAAGGCATATATTCTCACAATTTCACTAACATTTGATTTTGTCAGTAACTTTAGTTTTACTTATAAATCTTACCTCAGTATCATTTTATTTGGCATTGATTTAACCATTAGTGAGGTTTAACATCTTCTGGTATGTTTGGGGGCTATTTGCATTTCTTCAATAAATTGTTTTTTCTTACATTTTCATTGTTTTATACTTTTGCTTACTGATTTGTAGTGGTACTTGACATATAATTCTACACATCTTTGTCATCATATAAGTGTTGAATCGTTTTTCTAGTGGGACATTTATCCTTTTGCTATGTTTTGTTTGTTTGTTTCCTTTGTGGTACAAAAGTTTTAAATGTTTTATGTATTAAACTCTATCAATCATGCCTTTATGCCTTCTAGTTGTGGAACTGTTCACTATTTCATTCAAAGACATGAATTATTATTTAAACATCATTTATGTATGTGGCCTGTACTGAAGGCTGAAGATGCAGGAATAAATAACTGATATCCCTGCTTTCATGGGATGCAAAAGTTCCAAGAAGAGAGAATACTCATCAACAAAGGAAGCAAATGAGAATGTCGGTTAAGAAGAGATATGATCAACCGCCATGCAGGGTAAGCCTGGAGAAGGTGACATGAGGTCTAGGGGCTGCCATTTGAGTTCTCCCCTGAAATGAAGGAGGAAGTCACACAGCATGAGTATGGAGGGCATCCCAAGGGGAGGGAGTAGCCAGTATCAAGGCTTTGGAAGAGGAAGGGCTTCATGTGTTGAAAGGCTGTTGTGGCTGAAAAAGAGTAAGGGAAAGAATGGCAGGAAGTGAGGTCTGAGAGATCCCTCAGGCCCAGGTAATACATGTCTTAGAGGTCCTAGACGCATGGAATTTCATATTTTCAGACTATTTGGAAGAAGTAAAGGGCATGATAAGCCTTTATGCCTGGAGTTATGCTTAGAAATGGCCTCTGATCTTCCAGATTGTATTTATCTTCTCGTTTTATGGGTTTCTATTTTATGTTTAGGTTTTCAATTCGCTGTATCTGCAGAGAGAGAGAGAGTGTGTGTATGTGTGTGTGCGTGTAAGACAGATGTTATTATTTTCCAAATGTTCAGTCAATAGTCCCAAAACAATTTATTTCACTAGCTGTATTTTTGTTATTAGCTTCAAATTATATCTTTACCATATTCAAAATTTCATATGTGTGCAAATTTGTTTCAGGAATATTAATTCTATTAATATTTATTCATTTATTTTATCTCATTTATTCACATTTGTAACACACTTTAATAGCTGTTGATGTATAGTATATTTTGTCATCTAGTAGAACAAGGCATCAATCGTTATCTATTTTTCTAATTTAGACTTTTCATGATTGCCACTATATTCTGCTCTACCAGGTTAAAGTCACAACTAGTTTCCTCCTAACCCAAAACAATATCTTATTGGGACTGTGGTTGGTATTGAACCACATTTTTAAGTTAACGTCTGGAAAATTTACCATGTTTGCAGGACCAAGACTTCCGTGTGGATAATGAAGCACGGGGTGGGATCATGTCATTGAGTAAGCACTTGCTATGGGTCCTGATGCCTCACTTGACTATGAGTCCTTGGTCAAAACCCATCTCTCTGAACCCTGCTGCCTTTATCTGTAAAGGGTGGCAAAAACACCAGTCTTGAAGGGTTTCTGTAGAGAATTAAGTAACGAGAAATTGGTACTCAATACAGTGACTAGCACAGTAAAACCTCAATGAATGTTAGGAATTATGGCTGTCTATATATATATGTAGATCTTTTATTCTTTCAGGAAAGATTTCCAGTTTTCTTCATATAGGTCTTGATTATTACTTGATTATTACACTGCTGTAACAGAGATCAAAACTACAGTGGTTCAAAGGAGATAAAGTGTATATAGGTTGACAGGACATCTGTTCTGTAGGAGGTTGCCAACCCCAAACTGCAGAGCAAGAGCTACTGACAAACAGTAGATGGAGCTTCTTCAATTGCCAACTCCTGCTCTATATGAAATAAAATGAACTGAGATGTGACAACCATCAGCTTCCTCTTAGTCCCTGGGAAAGGTCACTTGGTCCTTGCTTAGATCACAAGACAATACTACCCCCCTTGGGGTTTTTATTTCGATTGCCCATGAGTTTCCTTAATTTAAGGTCCAGAAAATGAAGAGATTTGGGCTATCAAAGGAGAAGGATAAAGAAAACAAGAAAATATATAATCTCTGCATATAGAAAGATTGTTACTTCATCCTCAGCATCATCAACATTGGCATTTTTGCCAAAATCATCGTTATCAAATTAATCATTATTTAGACCAAGTTTCTGATATTAAGAAAAGAAAACAAAGCCAAAGGGTAGTGAAGTTATATGGAATAAAACGATTCTGTTTGGAACCATATCCACAGTTGAATCGTATTTAACAGCAAACCTTGAGAAGACTGTCCACACAAAAGCCTTTGAGTAGTAAGATTTGTTTAATGATTTCCTTTTGTTTAGAAAGCAAAAAAGTATGCTTAGCGAATGGCTACATAGAACTATTGAAATATTCAGCTACTCATTCTTATTCCGTATCTTGTAGTAATCTCTACATTTATTTACTAAAAATGATAAACATTTTTGATACAATACAGAGGATTTCATATATATTTTCTAAAACTAGACTGAGTGTTAGCAATGTGAAGCTGTATTTGTTAGAGCACTGAGAAAAAGTTCTCATTAAAAGTTATACATTATGTTTTTCTTAAACGGTTGAAAATGCTTACAACCTTGTAACAGTCTCATCAATCCTGTTATAATTAATAGTGCAGGTATATAAAAATTGAGTGGATTCTTAATTTTTTTGTATTCCCAATTCCTAGTTGGGTGGATGGTTAGAAAGGTGCCTACAGGATTTTCTCCTTGCAAAAAAAAAAAAAAGGAAGAACATAAATTCAAAATCTAAAAGATTTATTTCACCACGGAATAAAATTTTTTTTCTAACACAGTTGCTTGACTAAGTTTATATAGGCCCACACTAAATGCATGTGGTGTAGTGCCAGAGGCAATGTCTAGCACACACCAGGCTAAGCATACTAAAACTATAAGACAAAGTAGTGAAAAATTCAGAGGCTTAATAAGAAACACAGAAAAAGAAAGATTGCAACAAATTTCTTTTCACTTTCAGAAATCAGAAGATAAAGTAGTATAGACATAAGTTGGTTTCCCCTTTTCCTTTTGCAATGTCCATAATTTTTTTAACCTCTAATAATCCAGTGGGGAAATCTGAACTGAAAATATAAGGAAAGATTGTCCTGCTTGAAGAAACAGCTATTTGAACATGAGAAACGAAATTTGAAAACTATGCATTAACCTAAAGAGTTTAGGGGCTTTTAAAAAAGGCAAAAACGTATCCAAATTTGATCAAGATGTGCTTTATTTTCTGTAACTTCTGGGAAGTTTGTAGTACAACTGCGTTAGTCAGGGCTCTCCAGAGAAACAGAATCAACAGAAGGGGTGTAGGGGAGGGTGTGTGTGTGTGTGTGTGTGTGTGTGTGTGTGTGTGTGTGTGAAGAGATGAAGGTACTTATTTGAAGAAACCGGCTAACTCAACTGTGGGGGTTGGCAAATCAGAACTCTTCAGGGAAGGCTGGAGACTCCAAGAAAAGTTGATGTTACAGCTATAGCTTGAAAGCAGATGTAAGAACTCTTCCTTCCTTGTAGGACCTCAGTCTGTTTTCTCTTAAGGCCTTCTACTGAATTGGATCAGGCCCATCCACATCATGGAGGGTAATCTACTTTACTCAAAGTCTACTGATCTAAATGTTAATGTCATCTGAAAAAAATACTTTCACAGCCACACTCAGACTGGTATTTGACCAAGTATCTGGATACTACAATCTAGTCACGTTGACACAAAACTAGCCATTACAGGAACTAAGCATAAGTAGTTCATGGAAATATTTGCAATTTCATTTATTTTTAGAGTAATCAGAGAAGCTCACCTTTGTTTTTTAGTGTAAATTTTAAAGGAAAATATGAAGTAAAAACTATGACTTGCCACTAGATCTTAAAATGTTCCTACTTCATAATTGTCAAAAGGTGAAAATGCATGAGTTGAAAAAATAGTTTCATTTTTATCATAATTAGCATGATTAACATTATCACTGTCAACATATCATCATCATTTATCCTGGCAAATCTTCCCATACTAAGCAGCTATGATTTCCTTGCTCTACACACTCTTCGAATCCGTATCTTGCTACACACGACCCTATGTTTCCTTAAAGTGATATTGCTAGATTTTCCTCTAGTACAGACGTATGGGTTGCTTGGAAGCTTGTTCCAACAGAAACTCTCTAAAGCTCTAAAGCAGTGACTTTCCAACTTTTCTATCGGTGTAAGAAACATATTTCACACACACATACACACAACTGACTCACTACCATGCATAGTCCTCTGTGAAATTTTCTAATCCATTTTATGCTAACCTAGAATAACAAATGTTTGCCGCATTCTTTAAATTGATGTAAGTGGCATATAACCTGAAATATAAAGGAAACACTGCTCTTAGGCAGGTACATGTTACCTGCTTAGGGCCTGAGGGGACAGGCAACAGCCTGAGGAAAACAGTGTCATCTGCACAGGGGTCTGGAAAATTCAGAACAAAAGGGCCAGTAGGAAGTAAAAAGTGTACCCCAGAAAACACTCCCCACGGACACACACGTGCGTTTCTGCCATGCTGTCTCCTTACTCTTGTATCTCATCTAATATTGACATTACCGCTCAGTGGAATCAGAGTCACAAGTGAGCTGCAAAGCAGTCATTATCTGCCTGTAAAACGCCACTAAGGAAAGAGGAAGCAGTATCTCTCTTTCCACCAGCACATCATCTCTTGCAACGAACTCTTTTGCAATTAACTTTGAAGGTCATGGGAGTCAGTCCACCTGCAAGCAAAGATACAAAGTCTAAGACCCCTGAAAAAGAGAACGCCTTGCTCCATTCACGTTCACATCCCTGCCACTTTTTTCTTGTTTCAGAGATAGGGTTTTGCTCAGTTGCCCAGGCTGGAGTGCAGCGGTGTGATTAGAGCTCACTGAAGCCTCAAACTCCTGGGCTCAAGCGATCCTCCCGCTTCAGCCTCCCAAGTAACTAGGACTAAAGGTAGGCGCCACTACGCCTGGCTAATTTTTAAAATTTCTGGTAGCATGGGGTCTCGCCGTGTTGCCCAGGCTGGTATGGAACTGTTGAGCTCAAGCAACTCGCCCGCTTTGGCCTCCCAAAGCGCTGGGATTGCAGGCGAGCACCGCGGCGCCCGTTCCCCACCGTTTTATTAATGGATGCCATTGTGCAGTGCTGTCCTGAAGAGAAAACGCTTCGCGCACCACACGGAATCACCGGGTGAGTGCTCCCGCCTACCTCCATGTCCTCCCGCGTCCAGCGGCTGCGGGCTTTCCCGCGCGCCTTCCCCAGTGCGCCTTTCTAGTCCTCTCAGCGTGTGGATGAGGGAATTCAGCGGCCGTTACAGGCAGTTGAAGCGGGTGCGGCGCTCGCGCAGACTGCGATGCTGTGGAAAGCGTGGCAGCCGCGCGGGAGGGCCGGGCGCTGAGACCGCATGCGCATCAGTGTGCCGACCCCGAGGGGCCCAGGCCAAGTCGCGCGAGAGACGCCGTAGGACGGCGAGGGTGGCCGAGGAAAGCCGGCCTTCCACCCGGCCGGTCTACGCGGAAATGCGGTGATGGCCGGCGTCACACACACGAATTGGCTGAAGCGGCGGTGACCGCACCGCCCCAGGTACGTGTACGCGGCGACCTCAGGGCGAAACAGCAGCCCCCGGAGCCGGCGCGGCCAGGCCAGACCCGGAGCCAGAGGCCCCAGAGGGCCGCACCTCTCACCCCCGCGGGCTATGGATTTGCTTGAGCCCCCGAGGTTAACCAGCACTTGGGGGAAGTTGCGAGTACAGTGGCAGGAGGTGGAGGAGGGCCCGGTCGCTGAGGAAGCGGGAGTGTTTAGTGGAGGCTCCGCCAGGGAGAGGAGGAGGTTGATGCAGTTGCCAGTAATGGCCAGAAAGTAAAAGGCCGTGCCGACCACAAACAGGACCGTCTTCAGCTTTGGCCTCTCCAGAACCCTAGCAGAATGGCGTCTCCCCGCGAGCTCTCATTGACCCTCCATCACCCTTGGTCTCATTTGCCTATTTAGAGAGGTTCACGGGCGCAATTGAGAGGTGACAATGTGCTAGCAGCCCTCACTCTCAGCGCCGCCTCGGCCTCCACTCTGGCGGCGCTTGAGGAGCCCTTCAGCCCGCCGCGGCACCGTGGGAGCCTCTCTCTGGGCTGGCTGAGGCCGGAGCCGCCTCCCTCTGCTTGCGGGGAAGTGTGGAGGGAGAGGCGCGGGCGGGAACCGGGGCTGCGCGCGGCGCTCGCGGGCCAGTGAGTTCTGACGGGCTCTGCGGGCCCGCACACGGAGCGGCCGGCCGGCGCCACCGGCCCAGGGCAGTGAGGGGCTTAGCACCCGGGCCAGCAGCTGCACAGGGTGCACGGGGTACCCCAGCAGTGCCTGTCCGCCGGCGCTGTGGTCCAATTCTCACGGAGCCTCAGCCGCCTACCCGCAGGGCAGGGGTCGGGACCCGCAGCCTGCCATGTCCGACCTCCCCGCCTGCGGTGGGTTCCCATCCCGCCGGAGCCTCCCCGATGGACGCCGCCCCCTGCTCCGTGGCGCCCAGTCCCATCGACAGCCCAAGGGCTGAGGAGTGCAGGCCCGCCTCGGGAGTGGCGGGCAGCTCTGCCTGCAGCCCCCTGCAGGATCCACTAGGTGAAGCCAGCTGGGCTCCTGAGCCTGATGGGGACTTGGAGAACTTTTGTATCTAGCAAGAGGATTGTATGTGTACCAATCAGTACTCTGTATCTAGCTAATCTGGTGGAGACTTGGAGAACTTTTATGTCTAGCTAGAGGATCCTAAATACACCAATCAGCACTCTGTCTAGCTCAGGGTTTGTAAATACACCAATCAGTACTCTGTGTCTAGCTCAAGGTTTATAAATACACCGATTGGTACTCTGTATCTGGCTAACTCTGTGTCTAGCTAACCTAGTGGGGACTAAGAGAACTTTTCTGTCTAGCGGTGTCTAGCTCAAGGATTGTAAACGCACCAATCAGCACTCTGTAAAATGGACCAATCAGCTCTCTGTAAAATGGACCAATCCGCACGATGTGGGTGGGGTCAGATAAGGGAATAAAAGCAGGCTGCCCCAGCCAGGAGTGGCAACCCGCTGGGGTCCCCTTCCACACTGTGGAAGCTTTGTGCTTTTGCTTTTTGCCATAAATCTTGCTGCTGCTCACTCTTTGGGTCCATGCTGCCTTTATGAGCTGTAACACTCACCGGGAAGGCCTGTAGCTTCACTCTTGAAGCCAACGACACCATGAACCCACCGGGAAGAATGAACAACTACAGATGCGCTGCCTTTAAGAGCTGTAACATCAGGAAGGTCTGCAGCTTCACTCCTGACAGCGAGACCATGAACCCACCAGAAGGAAAAAGCTCCAGACACATCTGAACATCTGAAGGAACAAACTCTGGACACACCATCTTTAAGAACTGTAACACTCACCGCGAGTGTCCGCAGCTTCATTCTTGAAGTCAATGAGACCAAGAACCCACTAATTCCGCACACACAATGATTAGAAAAGGGCATGTGTTGTTCTGTACTCTCAGTGCGGAGGATCCATTCCACCACCCACAGTTTTTAGCAAGTCTCTCTTGCCTGCTGATTATCTAGCACTGAAGGGCAAGACGTTTAAGTAAAGATATTTGTGAAGAGAAGGAAGCTAAAACTTTTTTCTCAGCAGTCTGATCTAGTCAAGCAAGTTAACTGGATAGACCTTTAAAAATAAAAATTTTTTAAACACACTTTTTGTTCTTTTCAGAAAGTAAATAATATAAAAACCAATGTTTTGTCAGAATCTACTAACCATGAACCAATTTCTCTGCTACTGGATACAATCTCCTAAAATTTGTGGAACAATAGCTTCAATTAATATGATCAGCTCTCACGTTTCCACATTTTACACTTCTGTGTTCCAATGATTTAAAATCCACTGCACAAAGAGTATTGTCTCACACTCTGTGCCAGCCTTGCACTGTGAACTGCAGGTTTAGACAGGAAGGAGAGAAGACACCTAGTAATAAGTTACCCACAATACCTGTACATTTTGCGGAAAATAGCCTGGGGGCCCTTGAGAATAAGGGAGCCCTGAATTCATTTTCCTCTGAATTGTTAAAGATTTGGTCCAGTCTTCTTACTCAGTGATTAGTCTGACATTATCCAAAAGACCAAAAGCAGCTTTGATTGTGCAAAGGTGAAAGGATTTTCTTCCTTGCCATGTCCACTCACAAAAGAGCAGAAAAGCAAGGAATGTTCTTTTGTGCCTTTCCAGTCAATATTATACAGTGCCCAGAGATCAGTTAAACAGAATAATCAGGATCATTGCAGAGGTTTATTTTGGCAGTAAGTGTGTCTTATGACCTGCACTCCTTCAGTGAAAGCAAACTAAATGTTCACATTATTTAATAGACACTCATCGAGTATTTGGGCTGGGAACGTATATCTCACCTATAATTAAGAAATTAGGCCGGGTGCGGTGGCTCAAGCCTGTAATCCCAGCACTTTGGGAGGCCGAGACGGGCAGATCACGAGGTCAGGAGATCGAGACCATCCTGGCTAACACGGTGAAACCTCGTCTCTACTAAAAATACAAAAACTAGCCGGGCGAGGTGGCGGGCGCCTGTAGTCCCAGCTACTCGGGAGGCTGAGACAGGAGAATGGCGTGAACCCGGGAGGCAGAGCTTGCAGTGAGCTGAGAGCCAGCCACTGCACTCCAGCCTGGGCGGCAGAGCAAGACTCCGTCTCAAAAAAAAAAAAAAAAAAAAAGAAATTAACTGAAAAAAAGTATTTTCTGTATGTCAACAATTAACTGTTGGCTGTACGAATATAATTTTCTACTATCACTGCTTTTGGCTTGACAAGGACTCAGCTGCTGAAGAAGTAAGGATGCAGTGTAAACAGAGGGTTACAATTACATCCCTCTGGTTTTCCCGAGCTCTGCTGTACAGGTACAGGATGTGTCCATTTGAGGTCTAATCTGAAAGGACTGTAGACCTTAAACTCAGAAAAGGGTTACTGTCTGATCTCTAGCCGTATATAAAGTGCAATTAGATCTGGGGTTTTTTTAAAAAACAACATGAAAGTTACAGAGAAACCAGTTTAAGGGACAGTTTGGAAACAATCTATTATGAGCATATTGTATCTACAGATATCATCATGAGAATACAATGATGATCTAGAACTAAGTCAGCATGAATTGGAACTTGAAAGTTGTAACATGGACACAAGGAATCATTTACTCAAGTTGTTCGATACTCATCACCTGTGTTCAATAACTGCACTGTCACAGACCTAGGGTCCAGTATCTTTTAAATGTCTAAACTCAACCAAAATCCGTAATGTCAACACAGGACTACAAATTGTCTTACGACATTTAGAAAAGAGGGAATGAGAGATTAGGAATTCCTGTGTTTTCAGAAATACACAAGAAGGAGTGGTCCTGCCTTATTGACATGAGTGTTCCTACTGTAGGTGGCAAAACACACCTGTTCTTGTAGTTTTCAGGCCTTCGATTCACATCGGATCATCTATCACTCATTGTACCACCCTACCCTCCTCTGCCATTTTTGCTGTCCACCTAACAGCCTAAACATCATACCCTAAATGACAATATTCTGGTCCTTCTTTGGGTCTCCTCCCCTCTCAACCAACAGATAGCAGTCTTATCAGCTAACTAAGTGTAGGTGTGGTCAGTATAATAAATGTGCTTCCTGAGTCTGATCACTGCTATGTGATAACAGCTTGGATTTGTGTCACCACCCAAATCTCACATTGAATTGGATGAGGGGCCTAGTGAGAGGTGACTGGATCATGGGGGCAGATTGCTTCCTTGCTATTCTCATGATAGTGAATGAGTTCTCACAAGATCTGGTTCTTTAAAAGTGTGTGGCACCTCCTTCTACTCCTGCTCCATCATGTTAAGAGTGCTTGCTTCCCCTTCGCCTTCCACCATGATTGTAAGTTTCCTAAGGCCTCTTAATCATGATTCCTGTACAGCCTGCAGAACTGGGAGTCAATTAAACCTCTTTTCTTCATAAATTGCCCTGTCTCTGGTAGTTCTTTCTAGTAGTGCGAGAATGGAATAATACACTACGTCTATTAACACAGGAAGCTGTTGGACCTACAAGGACCTCATCAAGGTACAGAGTTATTATATATTAATCAGTTACCATTCCTTTTTCTTAAACATTTTAAACTGTATTTCTAAATATATTCTTGCATATTAAAAATTAAAATTACTGTTGCAGTGCCACAATGCGTCAACCACAAACTTCACACAGGGGAAAAGTCCTTGTCTTCAGTTACTTTGTCAGAGATTTGAAAGGCTTTTATTCATTTTCCATGCTCTCATTACTTACCTCATTATCTGGCTGCCTTGTCTGGTGGCTCCTTAGCTTTTATGTGGTTCATAGTCCACATATTCTGGTTTTGTGATAGTCAAATGGCAGCATTTTAAAAATAATGATGTTGACACAAACAAATGGAAACACATCCCATGTTCATGGATGGGTAGAATCAATATTGTGAAAATGACCATATTGCCAAAAGCAATCTACAAGTTCAGTGCAATTCTCATCAAAATACCACCTTCTCTCTTCACAGAACTAGAAAAAACAGTCCTAAAATTTATATGGAACCAAAAAAGAGCCCATATAGCCAAAGCAAGACAAAGCAAAAAGAACAAATCTGGAGGCATTATGTTACCTGACTTCAAACTATACTATAAGGCAATAGTCACCAAAATAGCATGATACTGGTATAAAAAATAGGGACATAGACCAATGGAACAAAATAGAGAACCCATAAATAAAGCCAAATACTTACAGTCAATTGATCTTTGACAACGCAAACAAAACAAAGTGGGAAAGGACACCCTATTCAACAAATAGTGCTGGGATAATTGGCAAATCACGTGTAGAATGAAACTGGATCCTCATCTCTCACTTTATAAAAAAAAAAAAAAAAAAAACTCAAGATGGATCAAAGACTTAAATCTAAGACCTGAAACCATAAAGATTCTATGAGGTAACATTGGAAAAACCCATCGGCTTAGGCAAAGACTTCATGACCAAGAACCTAAAAGCAAATGGAACACAAACAAAGATAACTAGATGGCACTTAAGTAAACTAAAAAGCTTCTGCACAGCAAAAGAAATAGAGTTAACAAACAACTGACAGAGTAGGAGAAAGTCTTTGCAATATATAATACATCTGACAAAGGACTAATATCTAAAATCTACAAAGCACTCAAACCAGTGAGAGAGAAAAAAAGTGGGCTAAAGACATGAATAGACAATTCTTAAAAGGAGATATCCAGGCTGGGAGTGGTGGCTCATGCCTGTAATCCCAGCACTTTGGGAGGCCAAGGTGGGCGGATCAAGAGGTCAAGAGATCAAGACCATCCTGGCCAACATGGTGAAACCCTGTCCCTACTAAAACTACAAAAATTAGCTGGGCATGGTGGCATGCACCTGTAATCCCAGCTACTTGGGAGGCTGAGGCAGGAGAATGGCTTGAACCTGAGAGGTGGAGGTTGCAGTAAGCCGAGATCACACCACTGCACTCCAGCCTGGCCACAGAGGGAGACTCCATCCAAAAAAAAAAAAAAAAGTGCATGGGGGGGGGTGGTCATTGGCAAGATGGCCAAATAGGAACAGTTCTGGTCTGCAGCTCCCATCAACATCAACGCAGAAGGCGGGTGATTTCTGCATTTCCAACTGAGGTACCCAGCTAATCTCATTGGGACTGGTTAGAAAGTGGGTGCAGCCTATGGAGTGTGAGCAGAAAGAGGGTGGAGCATTGCCTCACCCAGGAAGTGCAATGGGTCAGGGAAATCCCTCTCCTAGCCAAGGGAAGCCGCAAGAGACTGTGCCCTGAGGGATGGTGCACTGCAGCCCAGGTACTACGCTTTTCCCACTGTCTCCGCAACCCGCAGACCAGGAGATTCCCTCAGGTGCCTGTGCCACCAGGGCCCTGGGTTTCAAGCACAAAACTGGGTGGCCGTTTGGGCAGACACCAAGCTAACTGCAGGAGGTTTCTTTTGTACCCCAGTGGCACCTGAATGCCAGTGAGACAGAACTGTTCACTGCCCTGGAAAGGGGGCTGAAGCCAGGAAGCCAAGTGGTCTAGTTCAGTGGATCCCACCCCCATGGAACCCAGCAAGCTAACACTGACTTGAAATTCTCACTCTCAGTACAGCAGTCTGAAGGTGACCTGGGACGCTTGAGCTTGGTGGGGGGAGGGGTATCTGCCATTACTGAGGCTTGAGTAGGCGGCTTTCCTCTCACAGTGTTAAAACCACCAGGAAATTTGAACTGGGCAGAGTCCACCACAGCTCGGCAAAGCCACTGTAGCCAGACTGCCTCTCTAGATTGCTCCTCTCTGGGCAGGGCATTTCTGAAAGAAAGGCAACAGCCCCAGTCAGGGGCTTATAGATAAAACTCCCATCTCCTTGGGACAGAACACCTGGGGGCAGGGGTGTCTGTGGGCACAGCTTCAGCAGACTTAAACCTTTCTGCCTGCCAGCTCCGAAGAGTGCAGTGGATCTCCCAACACAGTGCTCAAGCTCTGCTAAGGAACAGACTGTCTCCTCAAGTGGGTCCCTGACCCCCATGCCTTCTGACTGGGAGACACCTCCCAGCAGAGGTTGACAAACACCTCATACAGGAGAGCCCGATCTGGCATCTGGTGGGTGCTTCTCTTGGATGACACTTCCAGAGGAATGAACAGGCAGCGATCTTTGCTGTTTTGCAACCTCTGCTGGTAATAATGAGGCAAACAGGGTCTGGAGTGGGCCTCCAGCAAACTCCAGCAGACCTGCCTGACTGTCAGAAGGAAAACTAACTAACAGAAAGGAATAGCATCAACATCAATGAAAAGGATGTCCACACAGAAACCCCATCCGAAGGTCACCGACGTCAAAGACCAAAGGTAGATAAATCCACACAGATGAGGAAAAACCAGTACAAAAGGCTGAAAATTCCAAAAACCAGAATGCCTTTTCTCCTCCAAAGGATCACAACACCTCACCAGCAAGGGAACAAAACTGGACAGAGAATGAGTTTGACGAATTGACAGAAGTAAGCTTCAGAAGGTGGGTAAAAACAAACTCCTCCGAGCTAAAGGAGCATGTTCTAACCCAAAGCAAGGAAGCTAAGAACCTTGAAGAAAGATTACAGGAATTGCTAACTAGAATAACCAGTTTAGAGAAGAATATAAATGACCTAATGGAGCTGAAAAACACAACACGAGTACTTCCTGAAGCATACACAAGTATCAATAGCCAAATTGATCAAGCAGAAGAAAGGATATCAGAGATTGAAGATCAATGTAATGGAATCGTGAAGACAAAGAGAAAAAAGAATGAAAAGGAATGAACAAAGCCTCCAAGAAATATGGGATTACGTGAAAAGACCAAACCTACATTTGATTGGTGTACCTGAAAGTGATAGGGAGAATGGAACCAAGTTGAAAAACACTCTTCAGACTATTATCCAGGAGAATATCCCCAACCTAGCAAGACAGGCCAACATTCAAATTCAGGAAATACAGAGAACACCATTAAGGTACTCCTCGAGAAGAGCAACCCCAAGACACATAATCATCAGATTCACCACGGTTGAAATGAGGAAAAAATGTTAAGGGCAGCCAGAGAGGAAGGTCGGGTTACCCGCAAAGGGAAGCCCATCAGACTAACAGTGGACCTCTCTGCAGAAACCCTGCAAGCCAGAAGAGAGTGGGGGGCAATATTCAACATTCTTAAAGGAAAGCATTTTCAACCTAGAATTTCATATCCAGCCAAACAAAGCTTCATAAGCAAAGGAGAAATGAAATCCTTTCCAGACAAGCAAATGCTGAGAGGTTTTGTCACCACCAGGCCTGCCTTATAAGAGCTCCTGAAACATGGAAAGGAAAAACCAGTACCAGCCTCTGCAAGAGCATATCAAATTGTAAAGTCCATTGACACTATAAAGAAACTGCTCAGCTAATAGCTGGCAGAATAACCAGCTGGCATCATAATGACAGGATCAAATTCACATATAACAATATTAACCTTAAATATGAATGAGCTAAATGCCCCAATTGAAAGACACAGACTGGCAAATTGGATAAAGAGTCAAGACCCATTGGTGTGCTGTATTCAGGAGACCCATCTACATGCATAGACACACATACACTCAAAATAAAGGGATGGAGGAATATTTACCAAGCAAATGGAAAGCAAAAAAAAAGCAGACTTTGCAATCCTAGTCTCTGATAAAGCACACTTTAAACCAACAAAGATCAAAAAAGACAAAGAAGGGCATTACATAATGGTAAAAGGGATCAATGCAACAAGAAGAGTTAAGTATCCCAAATATATATGCACCCAATATAGAAGCACCCAGATTCATAAAGCAAGTTCTTAGAGACCTACAAAGAGACTTGGACTCCCACTCAATCATAATAGTAAGAGACTTAGATTCCCACACAATAAACTGGGGAGACTTTAACACCTCACTGTCAATATTACACAGATGAATGAAACAGAAAATTAACAAAGATATTCAGGACTTGAACTCAGCTCTGGACCAAGCAGACCTGATAGACATCTACAGAGCTCTCCACCCCAAATCAACAGTATATACATTCTTCTCAGCGCCTCATCACACTTATTCTAAAATTGACCACATACTTGGAAGTAAAACACTCCTCAGCAAATGCAGTAGAATAGAAATCATAACAGTCTCTCAGACCATAGTGCAATCAAATTAGAGCTCAGGATTAAGAAATTCACTCAAAGCCACGAAACTACATGAAAACTGAACAACCTGCTCCTGAATGACTCCTGGGTAAATAATGAAATTAGGGCAGAAGTAATAAGTTCTTTGAAACCAATTAGAACAAAGACACAACATACCAGAATCTCTGGGACACAGCTAAAGCAGTGTTTAGAGGGAAATTTATAGCACTGAATGCCCACAGGAGAAAGGAGGAAAGATCTAAAATCGACACCCTAACATCATGATTAAAAAATAACTAGAGAAGCAACAGCAAATAAATTCAAAAACTAGCAGAAGACAAGAAATAACTAAGATCAGAGCAGAACTAAAGGAGATAGATATACGAAAAACCCTTCAAAAAATCAATGAATCCAAGAGCTGGTTTTTGAAGAGATTAACAAAATGGATAGACCACAAGCCAGACTAATAAAGAAGGAAAGAGAGAAGAATCAAATAGACACAATAAAAATGATAAAGGAGATATCACCACTGATCCCACAGAAATCCCACAAACTACCATCAGAGAATACTATAAACACCTCTACGCAAATCAACTAGAAAATCTAGAAGAAATGGATAAATTCCTGAACACATACATCCTCCCAAGACTAAACCAGGAAGAAGTTGGATCCCTGAATAGACCAATAACAAGTTCTCAAATTGAGGCAGTAATGAGACCCAGGTCCAGATGGATTCACAGCCGAATTCTACCAGAGGTACAAAGAGGAGCTGATACCATTCCTTCTGAAACTATTCCAAAAGGTGGAAAAAGAGGGACTCCTCCCTAACTCATTTTGTGAGTCTAGCGTCATCCTGATACCATAATCTGGCAGAGACACAACAGAAAAAGAAAATTTCAGGCCAGTATCCCTCATGAACATTGATGCAAAAATCCTCAATAAAATACTGGAAAACCAAATCCAACAGCACATCAAAAAGCTTATCCACCGCGATCAAGTCAGGTTCATCCCTGGGTTGCAAGGATGGTTCAACATACACAAATCAATAAACATGATCAATTACATAAACAAAACCAATGACAAAAACCACATGATTATCTCAATAGATGCAGAAAAGCCCTTCAATAAAATTCAACACACCTTTATGCAAAAGACTCTCAATAAACTAGGTACTGATGGAACGCACCTCAAAATAGTAAGAGCTATTTATGACAAACCCATAGCCAATATCATACTGAATGGGCAAAATCTGGAAGCATACTTGAAAACCGGCAACAGACAAGAATGCCCTCTCTCACCACTCCTATTCAACATAGCATTGGAAGTTCTGGCCAGGGCAATCAGGCAAGAGAAAGAAATAAAGGGTATTCATATAGGAAGGGAGGAAGTCAAATTGTCTCTGTTTGCAGATGACATGATGATGTATTTAGAAAACCCCATTGTCTCAGCCCAAAATCTCCTTAAGCTGATAAGTAACTTAGCAAAGTCTCAGGATACAAAATCAGTTGGCAAAACTCACACACATTTCTGTACACCAATGATAGTCAAACCATGAGTGAACTCCCATTCACAATTGCTACAAAGAGAATAAATTACCTAGGAATACAATTTACAAGAGATGTGAAGGACGTCTTCAAGGAGAACCATTGTTCAAACCACTGCTCAGAGAAATCAGAAAGGACACAAACAAATGAAGAAACATTCCATGCTCATGGATGGGAAGAATTAGTTCATGAAGATAGCCATACTGCCCAAAGTAATTTATAAAAGAATTCAATGCTATTCCCATTAAACTATAATTGGCATTCTTCATAGAATTAGAAGAAACTATTTTAAAATTCATTTGGAACCAAAAAAGAGCCCAAATAGCCAAGACATTGCTAAACAAAAAGAACAAAGCTGGAGGTACCACACTACCCAACTTCAAACTATACTATAAGGCTACAGTAACCAAAATAGCATGATACTGGTACCAAAACAGACACATAGACCAATGGAATAGAATAGAGAACTGAGAAATAAGACCATACACATACAACCATCTGACCTTTGACAAACCTGACAAAAACAAGCAATGGGGAAAGGATTCCTTCTTTAATAAATGGTGTTGGGAAAACTGGCTAGCCATATGCAGAAAACTGAAACTGGACATCTATCTTCCTTACACCTTAAACAAAAATTAACTCAAGATGGATTAAAGACTTAAACGTAAGACCTAAAACCATAAAAACCTCAGAAGAAGATCCAGGCAGTACCATTCAGGACATAGGCATGGGCAAAGACTTAATGACTAAAACACCAAAAGCAATGGCAACAAAAGCCAAAATTGACAAATGGGATCTAATTAAACAAGAGTTTCGGCACAGCAAAAGAACTATCATCAGAGTGAACAGGCAGCCTACAGAATGGGAGAAAGTTTTCGCAATCTATACATCTGACAAAGGTCTAATATCCAGAATCTACAAAGAACTTAAATTTACAAGAAAAAAAAAACATCAAAAAGTAGGCAAAGGATATAAACAGACACTTCTCAAAAGAAGACATTTATGTGGCCATCAAATGTGAAAAAAGTTCATCACTGGTGATTAGAGAAATGCAAATCAAAACCACAGTGACATGCCATCTCACACCAGTTAGAATGGCGATCATTAAAAAGTCAGGAAACAACAGATGCTGGAGAGGATGTGGAGAAATAGGAATGCTTTTACACTGTTGGAGTGTAAATTAGTTCAACCATTGTGGAAGACAGTGTAGCAATTCCTCAAGGATCTAGAACCAGAAATACCATTTGACCCAGCATCCCATTACTGGGTATATACCCAAAGGATTATAAATTATTCTACTATAAAGACACATGCACACATATATTTATTGCAGCAGTGTTCACTGCTGCAATGACTTGGAACCAACCCAAATGCCTATCAACAATAGACTGGATAAAGAAAATGTGGCACATATACACCATGGAATACTATTAAGCAATAAAAAATGATGAGTTCATGTCCTTTGCAGGAACATGGATGAAGCTGGAAACCATCATTATCAGCATACTGACACAAGAACAGAAAACCAAACACCACATATTCTCACTCATAAGTGGGAGTTGAACAATGAGAACACATGGACACAAGGAGGGGAACATCACACACCGGGGGCCTTCAGGGAGTTGGGGGCTAGAAGAGGGATAGCATTAGGAGAAATACCTAATGTAGATGATGGGTTAATGGGTGTAGCAAACCACCATGGTACATGTATACCTGTGTAACAGACCTGCACGTTCTGCACATGTATCATGTCAACTATAATTCCAGCTCAAAGAGCACGCCACAAAATTATGAGGGCCTTTCCACCAATCTCTAAATGTATGTCCTCATAACATTACATTTCTGTTTCTTCTTGAATAATTTCCTGATTTTAGCTATGATTCAGTGATAGTAAGATGGCAATTATGAGGAGAAAATCCTGCCTCATTTCACCACACACCTAAGTCTTAAGTAGTCACTTCTAATGCAGCTGAATAATAGATACTCACCCAGCTAAGTCTATGAATTGAATCCATGTATGTAAGATAAGGCCCCCCAAGGAGTCGTAATAAGCTGGGAATGCCATCAGCTCATCTTCCTTCAGGCTCATATTTGTCATTGTCACTTGTAGAAACAGGACAGCACTGGCACTAGGATTGTTAGAAACAGGATATCAAAGGGAAAACTGAACTTCCTTAATTTTTGGAAAACAGCAGATTGGAAACAGATGGACTCCAATGTTTTCCACGTGTGAGGTAATTGCCCCAGGTAGCCTTGCTCAGATGGGTGGTCTGGCCTCACTTCTTGTCAACAAAACAGAAGTCAAACATTATTTCTACCTTCCAAGAGAATAGAACATAATGTCAGATTTTCTTATGGATTTCCACTAGTTCAAGGAAGTTTCATGGCCTTCATTTGTTTCTTCTCCAGAGGTCTCAGGATCACCTAGAAATATAAGATACTTTGTTGGAATTTGGAAGATACCTCCTGCTCCAAAACTACTTCAAAGATGTACTCTTTTTCCCTGGGAACAGAGCCCCAAGTCAAGGCATCTGGCGTGGGAAGCATAATGTAGGCTGCTTTTCACCTCTCACATATTATGGTGTATTTATCATGGGCAGAAATACTCCATTGCAGGCAGCACTGATGACTGAGATGCACACTGTCCTCCTTTGTAAACCTTATTTTAATATAAATTTCCAGGAACCTGTGTTTGCCATCCCATTCCTTTTTCTCCTCTACTGTTTCTAGTCATTGGGATGTTTTACTTCACAAACTAGAACACCCACTTGGCAACAGACATACTTTTTCTTTGTGACACCCACCAACCAAACCTGAAATACAACTTTAACTTTAACCTTAACCCTGATTATAACTGCCACATTTGTGATTCTTTTAATTAAAAAAAAAAAAAAACTTGATGTTATAATGGTAGCTTTTCTTCCCATAAACCTATATACCTTTGCACAGAGCACCACCTCAGCCTGTTTGGATTTGGCATGGTGTGTTCCCATGCATTGTCTTTGATTCTGTAATAAACAAGTCTTCCAATTGGCCTCATTTAGGACACCTTCACCCTCAGACTTCTACTCTCTGCAAGTACAGTTCTGCCTGAACTCTCTGACTGGATCCATTCTATCATTAGCTGCCATAATTACAACCTCAGTACTCAGTCTTTGTTGTTTCTTAGCTCTTAATTTTGTTCATTTTATTGCTTTACTTGAAGTTTCTCTATTTCTTCTTTTTAAACTTTCTTTAGCCAGTGCTCACAGAAAAAAAGAAAAAACTGTCAACTAAGAATCCTACACCTAGCAAAGCTATGTATCAGACATTGAGGATTGCTTGAGTTCAGGAGTTCAAGACAAGCCTGGGCAACATAATGAGACTTCATCTCTGCTAAAAATAAAAAATATATATATTAGCCAGGTGTGATGGTGTGCACCTGTAGTCCCTCAACTACTTCGGAGGCTGAGGTGAGAGAATTGCTTGATCTCAGAAGATCTAGGCTGCAGTGAGCTGCGATTGTGCCACTGAACTCCAGCCTGGGTGACAGAGTGAGGTCCTGTCTAAAACAAAATAACAACAACAACAACGAACCTTAGGGAATCTCACAAAAATGTAGTTTTGGTCAATTTTTCCTATTTTAAGTTCCTGATTTTTCCTTACATTCTAAAGCAAAGGACAATGAAAGCATTGATGAGACCTAGGCTGGAGGAGCCCGCCCTAGACTTAACATATTACCTCTGGGCAACCCCTGCAAAATCTCCAGAGACATCTACGGTGAGGAATAAGCCAATGTCAGCATCTCCGAAAAGATTTTCACTTTAGGCCTTCCTGAAGCAAGAGCCTAAGAGAGTTGAGATCTAGCAGGTGCACATTGTGCTCTCAAGCATTTCCCACCTGGATACAGGGCTGTCTCTAGGATGTGGGTGCTTGGTTACCAGAATTCTAAGTTCTGTTGGGGTCTGTCACCAAGGAAGTAAGATCACTTTTTCAAAGTTTCATCCTCTGGGCTCCTTGCTTCCATAAGACCTACCCCAAGGCCTTGCTGGGCCACTGACTGCTCACTATCCCTGCATGTTAATTCTTTACCTGTGTACAATTATGCAAACACAGCCCTCAGTTCCCCGGAAAGACCTGAATACAGCCAGGGCCTCAGGTGTGAGGTCACAGATGTGGGTAAGAACCTACTTTTTCTTACAGTTTTGTGACACTAGAAAAGTTATTTTGGGTTTAGGGGCCTTTCAACACGTACAGTAGGTAACATGCCAGCATCTTCTTCCTAGGGAACTCATCAGGTGTGTATGAGATAAAACTTGTAACTCATAGTGTGGCATCCCATGTAGATAATGCACACACTTAGGGATAAAGGAACTATAAGAAGGAATGGGAGGTAGCATAGAGTACACCTCAGACAGGCCTATATCCAGCAGTGTGATATTGGAAAGTCGCTTCCCCTCTCAGCCTCATTTTTCATTCTGCACCAGTAAGAGTTTGAGATGAAATGGAATTCAGAGAGTGTCATCCTCTGACATTACTCCTTTCAGTGCCTTCTCATTATATTCAGAATCAGACCCATGTCCTTCATTTTGGCCTATGTGGTGGGCAAGGCTTACAGGAAGGCACACAATACTAAGGGGTTAGTGACTCACTTCTAATCAACAGAATGCAATGGACATAATGGGATAACACTTCTGTCTTAGGTCAGGCTGTTACAGCAAAGATAGACTGAGCCACTTATCAACAACAGAATGTTCTTTCTCACAGTTATGGAGGACAGAAGTTGAAGATCAGAACACTAGCGTGGTTGGGCTCTGGTGAGAACTCTGTCTTCTGAGTTGAAGACTGTAGACTTTACATTGTATTTTTACCTGACAGATAGTGGAGTAAGGAGCTCTCTGGGGTTTCTTTTATAGAGCCGGTAATCACATTCATGAGGATTCAGAACCTAATTACCTCCCACTTCCTAGCACTGTTACACTGGGAGCTATGATTTCAACGTATAAAGTTTTTGGTGGGGAAATGTTCAGTCTATTGCAATTCTCATTATGTTATTATCAAAAGAGCTGTCATTTTCTCCTAGTCACTTCTGTGTTTCCTCTCTCAATCTTTCTGTCTATTTCTCTCATCTACTTACTCTGTCCAGTATTTTCTCCCTCATTCTCTGCCTGTGTCTTTGTCTTTCTCTGTCAATATGTAATTATCTCCCTGTCTTTCTACTGTATTCCTCAAATTCAGAAAGCAAGCTCCAGTGTTACGAGCTGCCCTAGGCAGAGGCCTACACAACAGAGAATGAGGGAGTGCCCAGGCCCCGGGAGACACTCAGGCTCTCAGTCTACACTGACCCTGGACAATACCCACGTGAGTGTGCTTGGAAGCCAATCCTCCCACAGCCCAGCTTCAGCTGAGAACACAGCCCCAGCCTCATGGAGCCCCATGTGGAGGCAGCCAGCAACGCAGTGTCCAGATTCTGGTCCACATGAATCATGAGATAGTAAGCATTTGTTGTTTAAAGGTGCTAAGTTTGGGGACAATGTTGTCAGAGAGAAACAGATCAGTATCTTCTTCCAGGCCCCAGAGTCATCCTCCCTCTTTTCTTCTCTCCCCCAGGCTCCTTCTAGCCCACACTGGCCTCTTTCTCACATCCTCTGCCAATGTCACCTCTGCCTGCATGTCTCTGCACCAGGAGTGGCATCTCCCTGACATACTGTTCCCAGACTTGTGTAGGGCTGGACTTCTGTTGTTATCCTGGTCATGGCATAAATGTCACCTCAGTGAGGCATTTGGGTCCCTCGAATGCCATGGCTCCCCTGCCCTCCCTCCCAACATCTTACTTTATTATAGCATTTACTCTTCTTTTACATGTACTTGCTTTAGTGATTTTGTCCATACATCCTCAGACTGTGGGCTCCCTGAGTTGGGGAAAGGGCAATGCAATCATTTCTCAGCACCACATGCTGTGCCCACCAGGGCACTTGGCATAGGTTTAGTTCTGTGGCAGAGTTGCTAAGTGAATAAATGAGGGAATGTTTAACCTCCTTGTCTGCTTCTGATCACCTCATAATGGTATATTTGTTTCTTTTAAGAAACACAATAATCAGAGTTGATAGTAAAACAAATGGCAAAATAATTAAAATTTCTGGTTTCCTGTTGAGTATTTGTGATAGCTTTTATTATATAATTATTCCTGTTATTAAGATTTTAAGTTTTACAACTTTTACATAATTTGATTTTTAATGAAAACCTGTTTTATTTAACTCTGAGTTGTGACAATAAATTTTATAGTCTATCTCCAAATTCTTCCATGGTTTAATAATTTTATTGTTTTTATGAATGAGTTTGACCCTGATATTTATTTTGGAAAGAGGAATTCTACATGTTTCCTGTCTTTCTCTGTCAATTCCAAAGGTATGGCACAATGCTGACCACCAGGTCAGACCAAATCACATTTTGTCATCCAGGATTTAGCATCTGATGTTTCAATTAACAGGTGTACAAGTTGATATGTCAAGCAACCCTGGGCCATATGTGCCCTAAAGAATTCTAAATCATTTGATTAATATTTGATTTCCTTGTCTAGTTTTTAAAAATTGTTCATTATAACTTCTTAGTTCATGTATGACTCTGAACTCATGCACTAGATTTAAATTCTGCAGTTGCTTACATATCTGGCTCATGGTAAAGATGGATCTTTAGATGGAACAAACAATTTGAGAATTTATGACGGGAAAATAATTTCAGAACAAAAAGCAAGAAGGAAAAGTCAATGGTGGGGCAGAAGAAGAGAGAACAGAATCATAAGGGACAGGTGGGAGAGCTGCATGCCAGGAGGCAAGTGAAGGACAAGAAAGGGAAAGATTTACTTTAAAATGTGTCTAGTTTTTATTGCTTCTGATTGTAAAATTTTTCATCTTTAGCCACAGAATATTTTAGTGGAGCAGTGTTTGATTCAGGATTTCATGTGGAGTTCTCTGCCTACCAACTAAAAATACTGCCCATTGGACCCACGGAATCTTTGTTTTCCTAAAATGCCACTCGAAGGAACAATGTTTCTCTGGTCAACATTCGTTAGTGTGGCCATTAAAGGTTCAAATAATCTTTGATGAAGTAATGCTATTCAGAAAAGTAAGCATAAGAATTGTAATAAAAGTATATATGTACCAATAGTTTTATCCTAAAATGAAGAGTATTTAGAGTACAGTTTGTATGTAATTCTGTGCACCTAATGTCTAGGTCCCAATGTGATCATTGGCCATATCTTAAGGCAGAAAAAAGCCTGTGACCCTAGTGGGTGTAAAACCATAGAAAACATGCTCTATGGATTAAAGATGTTTTCTTAAGACAAAAAAAAAAAAAAAAAAAAAACCCGAATAGAAAATGTAACCAGTTTCATAGTAACTGACAGCAATGTATATCCAAATTGATGCTGATCCCGGGAAAACCACTAACTGTCCTCTCTGTGAGTCTGGCTCAAACAATAGGCTCAAAGGTTCTATGCCTATGGTCTACCCTCAGATTATTCATCTATAAAATAACTTTAGGCATCATAAAACATAACAGTAACACAAGGATAGCACAATGGGATGAAGATGCTCTGATTCTACCAAGAATGTCAAAGAAATGGGGTCTACAAAGTCTAGGTACCAAACTCAGTATAAATAGCTGCAGAACTCAATAGAAAGAGAACAGAGTTCAGTTCTTGCGCTGGCTTGCCACATCATCATGCACTTGACAAGTCAGGAAAAGCAAGGTAAAGGGGACCTTCATGGATGGTGCACATAATCAAAGCTGTCACCTTTGGGAAGATATATCTCAGTGGAATCTTCATGTGACCATGAAAATTAGCACACCACCTGAGGTAAATGCCATATTCAAGTGTACCATTTTTTAATCTTTTATACCTTGTTTTTACTCTGCCTTTTGTATGTTATATACACAAATGCTGACCATTGTGTTACAGTTGCCTACAGTATTCAGCACAGTAACGTATTGCACAGGTTTGTAGTTTAGGAGCAATAGGCTCTACCATATACTCTAGGTGTGTGATAGGCTATACCACCTAGGTTTGTGTAAGTACATCTTACAGTGTTCACACAACAGTGATATTACACAACGGTGCATTTCTCAATACATATCCCATTATTAAAAATACATTATTGTATAAAAATAAAATGGATGTTGAAAGAGTGAAATTGCTATCTATTGTTTCATAACATATAACCCCAAAATTTTGTGGCATAAACTCACAGTATTTATTACCTAATTGAGTTTTTGTAAACGAGTAATTCAAGAACAGTTTATCATGGTGGTTGTGCCTCTGGATATCTCATGTGGTTACAGTCAGATTTCAACTGGGGCATCCAAAGGCTTGACCAAAAGTAGAAGATCCACTTTCCAGTTTGCTCACATTCACGGCCCACGAGTTGGTGGTGTTTGTCATTGAAGGCCTTAGGTTCTCTCCACATGGATGTTTTTGTAGGGCTCCTTGGCTGCTTGATTATTCTCACCAAATAGTTGTTGGTTTCTTCCAGCGTGAGTGGCTTAGGAAAAAGGAAAGCATAAGTGGCAAAATCTTTGATGACCTAGACTCAGAAGTCACACATGGTCACTTCTGTCACATTCTATTCACAAGAAAGGATGCTGAAGCTGGACATACCTTCAAGAAGAAGAGAATTAGGGTCTATGAAAGGACTTCAATAAGTTTGTGAAAAAATGAAAGTAAAACACAAAAGTAAAATACGGAAATTTTATTTCTCAACACAAGCTTCATCAAGTTCAAGACACATTTATAAGCAATAATACTGGCCTTTAGTCTATCCCTACAAAAAACTAAGGTCCTGGGAATTTAACCATGTCAAGACAGTCTTTTTTACATTATTAACTGAAGAAAAATGGGTGTCCTTTCAAGTTTTTTTTAAATCAGAAAAGAAAAAGGAAGTTAGTGGGAGCAAAATCAGGGTTATAAGGTGGATGCCTAATAATTTTCTATTGAAACTCTGGCAAATTTGTCTTTTTTTGATGAGAGAAATGAGGAGGAATATTGTTATGGTGGAGAAGAATTCTCTGGTGAAATTTCCTGGAAGTTTTCCTTCTAAAACTTTGGCTAATTTTCTCAAAATACTCTCATAATAGCATGTGTTATTGGAGTTTTTTTGTTTTGGGCCCTCTAGAAAGTCTTGAGGATTTCACTGGAACGGCTGTGTTTGACCTCCTCTTAAAATTATTGGAAGAAATGCTTCAGGATCTTGATTCCACTTATGCAAAATATCAGTTGAAAGCTCTGCTCTTGCTGCAGTTGATCTGGGAACAAGAGTTTTTGAAACTATTGAGTGGAAAATTTTTCAAAATTGCGTAAATTTAACCAATTGAGATGGCTATGGTGTTGGCTGTTGTTTGTGCTATTGTTATTCCTAAAGCAGGACATGAACAAGATTTTTTTTTTTCCTGGTGAACTAATGTGAATTGTCTGCCACTGCAGGCTTTATCTTCAATATCTTACCATCCCTTCTTCAAATGAGTTATTCATTTGTAAACTTGCGAATGTTAGAGAGCATTGTCCTCATAAACTTGTCATAAAGAACCAGTGATTTTACTATTTCACCCAAAATTGCCATAAATTTGATGTTTATTCTTGCGTTAATTTTGGCAGAATTCATGTTGCTCTAATAGGACCTCTTTTCAAATTGGTGTCTTAGTTTTCTTATAATTCCTCAAATTAGATCCTATTCAGATGTGTTATAACAAGTTAGTACAAGTTTATTTAGGTGCAAAATATTTCTGAAATCTATGCATAGTTTCTTCATAATATGCATTTCCCATGAACTTTTTGAAGATACCTCATACTTTTTGAAGAGTTTCAAATAATTATTGAACATATTTTTTAACTACCACAAGAAAATTATCTATTGCACAGAATTTCAGATTTATCAAGTTTGTGATAAGTATAATAACCAATAGAAATACCAGATGGGCAGCCTAGCTATTGAAATAGAATTGGAGTTAAATGATTATAGAAGTATTCAGTAAAGACCTGCAGGCATTGAAAAGCATTAAAAATTTTAGAATAAAAGAACAGGATTAGATGTACCATTAAAGAAGAGGAAGAAGAGAGGAGAGATATCAGGAAAAAAAAATAACACAGAGAAAGACCAATAATACAAAATGTTATGTAAAATTTAAGGACAGCAAAGCCTTTGCTGTTCTCCACAGGAGGACTGACATTTCCTTGTCAATAGTATCACTGAAACACCTGCTTCCATTTCCAACATCCTGTCTTTGTTTTTTGCAGTGACAGCAGCCAAGATTACGGAGTAGACTGGACGTAAGCACCACATTTCAGGTGTCACTGTCTCCTATCACCCTCTGATGGAACTGTCTAGTTGCAGGAAAACAAGCTCAGGGCTCCCGCTGATTCTACATTATGGTGAGTTTTATATTTCATTATATATTACAATGCAATAATAATAGAAATAAAGTATGCAATAAATGTAATGTACTTGAATCATCCTGAAACCATCCCCTTGCCCAGTCCATGGAAAAGTTGTCTTCCACGAAACCAGTCCCTGGTGCCAAAGATTGGGGACTGCTGCAATATAGGAATAACAATATAAAGAAAGGAAAACACGAAATCTATCACATCTTTAATAATATATGCACTGAAGGTGTACAGAATACACTAATTACATGCATTCATTTTAGTATCAACGAATACCTACAAACCACATACAAATGCCTGGACTTGTTTTAGGAGAACAGTGAACAGAAAAGCAAGAGAGACAGATAGTATATTAAAAATAAACATGTATGATTATCAAAGCAAGACCCATCTCTATAAAAAAAATCTACACACACATCAAATAGTAATGAGTATAAGAAAAAAATAAAGAAGACTGAGAGGAGAAAGAGACAGGTAAGTCCATTGACGTAGAATGATCAAGGAAGATTTCTGCAGTCATGGTAGTTACCATCGCAGGTTTTAGAATCAGACAGATGCCAGTTTTAATCCTGGCTCTGAGCGTGTTATAGCTGGGTGTCCCATGGACAATTTATTCCACTTTTTTTTTTTTTTTTTTTGAGGTGGAGTCTCGCTCTGTTGCCCCGGCTGGAGTGCAGTGGCCGGATCTCAGCTCACTGCAAGCTCCGCCTTCTGGGTTCACGCCATTCTCCTGCCTCAGCCTCCCGAGTAGCTGGGACTACAGGCGCCCGCCATCTCGCCCAGCTAGTTTTTTGTATTTTTTAGTAGAGACGGGGTTTCACCGTGTTAGCCAGGATGGTCTCGATCTGCTGACCTCGTGATCCGCTCGTCTCAGCCTCCCAAAGTGCTGGGATTACAGGCTTGAGCCACCGCGCCCGGCCAATTTATTCCACTTTTAAATCTCAGTTTTCTAATTTCTAAATGTTTATTACATTATTAGAAATAAAAGTGCATGAGCAAACATAAACATACATAACATACATAATCAAGCACAGAAAAATGACTATAATGAATCAAGAATAATGGTTATAAAAATGAAGACAATAAAACTGCCAAACTTGTTAAGCATTTCTAAAGATTAGAAGATAAATATACATAAAGAATTTAGCATGTCGTGTAGCATATAGTTAGCCCATGGTAACTACAGTTATTATCGTCATATTACTAAGGGAAAATATGTATCATACTTTGGCATTTAAAAAGCTGCAAGACATAATTTTTCAAATTTTGCAAATACATAATTAAAATTTCAATATTTCTACCTTTAACATTTTTTAAAGAGATTCCTTGAAAGCATATGTCAAGAATCTCATGTAATGCTTTCTGCTTATTAACCAAAGTTCAGAGGAACTTAACATTCAATCAAACTCTTAAAATGTAGTTATATTAAATAAACTAAAGAATAAGCACAACAGCTTTAACTTCTTAAAAACTGCTTAAGCATTTCAATTAAAAAATCGTTTGTCTTTCAAATACACAGGAATCTGTTTAGAAAAAAATTAACTAGAAAAAGTTGAAATTCTAAAGTAAAAAGTGCATAAGGCCATACAAATGTTTTACAGTTTCCCATTTAGATGTCAACTGGGGAAAAAAACATTCTCTGAGGTTTGCTTTTATACCATTAAAGATTATTTTTTATTACCAGCAATACAGAGCAACTCATTCAGGTTGAATCTTGAAGGTAAACTTTAACTTAATTTTAAGTTTTGGCTAATTTTGAAGCATTTGTCAGTCACCTACCAGCTACTCGGGAGGCTGAGACTGGAGAATCACTTGAACCCAGAAGGCGAAGGTTGCAATGAGCCGAGATCGCGCCATTGCACTCCAGCCTGGGCAACAAGAGCAAAACTCCATCTGAAAAATAATAATAATAATGCATAGAACAAAAGTGAAATTACAAACAAAATTCCTCACTGATACAGATTCGAAATCCTGTCATTTGCGGCAACACAGATAAATCCAGAGGGCATTATATTAAGTGAAATACATCAGGCACAGAAAGATACACACCTATATTCTCACTGGGTGGGATGGAAGAAACAGTGCTTTGATTGTTAGTGTAATTATATCTGCAATGACAAAAGTAAAAGAATGGATCAGCTCAGTCAAATAATCTGGGTAATAAAAATAAAGTCAGTTTGAACTGGACCATTTACTGACTTAATTCACCAGCTGTTGGACTTTTAAGGAATTATATGGTTTGATCCATTATAGATGTACTGCTCAGAGACAGAATTAAGTCAGGCAGATCAGGATCAAACTATCTCTGCCTTTGCCCAGGGCAATGAGATTCCAGACACATTGACTTGTTAGCCACATCCCTCACTGGGGTTGTCATCATCCACCCAGGCCTCAGAGCTCCTTCTCGTAGGGACGACAGAGACAATCCCCAAGAAACCTTCACCTCAGAGGCCCAAAACAGACATAAGAACACCACAGTTTTTAATGGCTTAGTTCCATAGCTTGGAGTGTGTTAGCAAAAGCTTAATAAGTCCTTCTGTGCCAGGATGGCTCAGAGGACTTGATGAATCTGAGATCATTATTTTCACAGGATTTGGACCCTTAGTCTTAAAATAGTGATTCTTGAGATGCTTCCTTCTAATTTGGGAGAAAACTGTGTTAACTATCAACTCATGTAAAATTAAAGTCTTCAGCCACCACCCAATATGCTCTTTCTACATCCAGAAAAGCTAATCACATACCAGAGACTAAATTGTGTTGATTCTCTCTTACTCATTTCTCACTTCCAGTCAAATCCTAAATCCTGAAAATTCTATTCCCTAACATCTCCAAAATCCAATTCCTATTCTTCACTCACACTCTGGTTTTCTTAATTAAATTGTTACAACTTCTCTCTTGAGTTATTAAAATGCTTTTCTTCTTCCCTTTTCTGAGATATACTTTACATTGCAGCAAATGATCTGCCTAAAATACACCCTACTTATGCCACTCTTTCCTAAATGCATTCATTTTCTCTCCATGTTAGGGAAAATAAAATCCAAGTTCCTCAACTTGGTATTAGGTTAGAAGAGTGTGCTCAACCTTGTTCTTGCCTGTGCCTCCATTATTTACCCATGGCAGTTCCCCATGAGAACCCTACAAACAAACATGTCAAACTACTGAACTCAAAATACCTTTCATCTCCTCTTTGACTAGCACAGTCTTTTTATTTTTTACATATAGCATTTCCTTCTCATTCTTTTCCTTTCTTATTCACTCTTTAAGACTCAAAACAGACTTCATGTCCTATAGAAACACCCAGACTTCAATGATCAAGTCAAGTACCCACCTCATTCATTCCACAGCACGTTGTCAGCATCAGATTGCATTTTTTCTTTAAGTCTGTCATATACATATCTCCATTGTCCTAGCATAGTATACTTGCTGACAGAAGAAAAAAGGAAGGGAGGGAGGGAGGGAGGGAGGAAGGAAGGAAGCCAGCCTTTGCCTACCCAATTCAGGGGATTCTCCCTGCCTCAGCCTCCCAAGTAGCTGGGATTACAGGTGCCCACCACCATGACTGGCTGATTTTTGTATCTTTAATAGAAATGGGGTTTCACCATGTTGGTCAGCGTGGTCTCAAACTTCTGACCTCAAGTGATCAGCCTCCCAAAGTGCTGGGATTACAGGCATGAACCACCACGCCCGGCCAGATTCAACATCATTTACAATCAATCTTACTCTACCTGCCTTCCATACACAAACTTTTTTTCAGACAGAAATACTTTTTTTATGTACCATTATTGTCTTTCTGTATTTCCCAAATACTTTTTAAAGAGCATCAGAATTTCACAATTTTATGTTCTAGTTCAATTCTCTGGTCAAATATTTTCTTACTATTCCATCTCTACCTTACTCTGTATTATATCATTACTTTGTCCAATTTTATTATAGTAGTATTTTATTCTATTTTCTTTCCAGTTGATGAGAATTTGGGGGGAGTACCTTTGAGTCAGTTTCCTAAGTCCCTATAGAGAAATCAGATTAACAAAGTTTATCAAACTGTGAAATAAGTAATTCAAACTTAAGCTGTTGGAACTTTAAATTACTTTGAGCCTTAAGAGGAATGTGACTATGTGGCCTGAGTCGTAGCATACAGCTGCAACTTCTGCTTTTTCCTGTAAATGATTAGGAAAGACTAAATCGTACCAGAGATAAGACTCCTCAAGACCATTACCCCTTCTTGTGGAATGTTCATGTTAAACAATTTTCCTTGGCAGGTAGCCAACTGAACATAATCAAATCCCCATAATGTATTTATTGACCTTATATGAAAAATACTGTAACTCTGCTAAACTCCTCTGCTTCTGCCTAAATCAGTGAACTTTAACTTTTCCACTTTGAAGTACTGACTAGATTTCTTTGGAGTCTGTGTTATTCAGGTGGCTAGTTCTCAAGCTTTGCCCTCAAATAAACTCTATATTTAATCGTATTTTCTGAATCTGATTATTTAAAGTTAACAAAACTGAAGCACATAAGTCAATGGTCAATTTGTAGATGGGTTGATTGATTCCTCTCCCCATACCCTGAAACTCCAACTCGTCACTGACTGTATCCAAGATAAAGGTGTTATTGGATGAAAACGTCCACTGTTGCAGTGTCAGTGCTAGGACAAATGACAGGGATCTGAGTGGTAGTGTACCCTAGGAGCTGTCAGTGGACAGGCCCCTATAGCCACGTCAATTTCTTTGATTTCCTTGGAATTTCCAGAGTATTATATGCATTTAATAAATACTCCTTAACTTGATCCGTTGAAAAATTTATCACAGAAATAGCATTAATATAAAGAAAAAAACCACGCGGGAAATGATATTCACAGCTGTGGTCAGTACCCTCCTCCACATCAGCTGAAAATATACTCATTAGATATATGGGGGTGCTTTCCTGGCAGTTTTTATGCCACAGAAACTCAACCAGGAGAATTGGAGTAAAGAAAAGGACTGGTATTTGGATTAACAGACAAAATCTTTTTAATATTTTATCTCTAGGATGATGCCTTTGGATGATTTTAAAAGAAAAGATTTTAAAAGAAAAACTTAAATTTTTTTATCAATAAAAAATAGCATTTGGCTACTAAATAGTCCAATAGTCCAAATTTAACCACATAGGACCTAAATGTGTAAGCAGTAGTTAATGGAATGAAAAACTCCATGGGAAATGTTTGACAAATAATGAATGCCATCTTAGGTATTCACTTGCCTTGTAATTTAAGCAACTCCCTTAACCTCCCTATGTTTTAGTCACATTATTTGCAAATAGGGTAAAGAATATCTACTTTTCACATGTCCTATGATCACCTTTATTCAGGAAGATGACAGGAGCAACAGGTTTTGAAATATTTCATGCAATAGTTCCAAAACACCTGTTTAAACAACTTTGAAGTTTTATCCATTTCTGTCTGGGTATTTTTGTTATCTCATAGATTTAACCTCTGTGATAGTCTATGGACACACTCTGCCCTGTAATTCAAAAAGCCTGAACTGGTATTATCTACAAATAATGTGAAATCTACACACTTACCCTGAATCGCCACCTCACCCCCCAACCCACATTTATATTAAGGTGCAAAAGTAGGAAGCAAAGTCCTCTGAGAGTTTATGAGGGATACTATCTACCTAATGTGAAAGAAGCAAGCAAAGGGTGTTTTCTACACATGGAAGAGAAGAATATTTTCCATCTTGCAGATAATAAATGGAAAAATACTGAAGCAGAATTTTACTGAAAGCAAGATCTAAACAACAATTGTATAAGACCTACAAAAGAAGATTGCCCAATGCCTGTAGTACATGGGGAAAAAAAGTATTACTGAGAGACCACCCGCCCTCATATTTAACACACCTTGTCTTAATCTCTACTACAACCCTCTAAGGAGAGGAGTATGACCTCCATAATACACATGAAAAAGGCTAGGCTTTGAAAGTTAACTGGTGAGAAGATAAATCAGTTCCAAATCCAGATATGGATAATACTGTCTTTCCCATGCCTGGTGCACAGAATCATTCATACCCAGTTAAGGCAGCCATGGATTCAGAATGCTACAGGAAGAGTCCTGGGTAATGTGAGGAGCTGGATTTTTATTATCTCTAAAACAATTATTTCAAAATCTATCATCGGTAACACCTAGAGAGCTTTTTAAAAACAAAGATGCCTAGACCCACACCTGGCATTGTTGATTCAGGAGATTTGGAGAGTTCTCGGAAATTTGTGTCTTAAGCGTTCTGATGCACGATCAAGTTTTGGAAACACTGCTTTCAGTAACGCCCCATTCCAACATGCACTGATTTTACAAGATTGGTCATCAGAGTTATTTGTGGAGGTTGGGGGTCAGTGATTAATTTGAATATAGGACAGCTGTCTTTGAAGTAGAATATTTACAGCTGTTTAAAGTAACCTGTTAAGGAGAACAAAGTCATTCATTCTATCTGGGTGTGTATCATTTGCTCTGTTCTTCCCAAAGGCTTGCATTCCTGACTAAAGTCAGCTCTTTTGTAGGTACTTTGGCTATGAGAAAAGGTCAAGGAGAAGATGTAAATAACTCTGAGCAAATTCGTCTTTTTCAAAAAGCAACTCAAAGGATATTCCCTACTCATACAGAACCAACCTGTATCCAGGACAGGGCACTATAACTTTACTGATGTTTACCCCTCTCTCTTTGAAAAACTGCCACAGAAGCAAATAAAAGGGCTTGAAGAAAAGGCCACTCATGTTGTCTCAATTTTTATTTGACATCCATGACATAATCTGCAGACTGCCCAGTACCTTTGTGTGATTGAATTAGTTCAATAAGTCCCCAGCGGTTGTGGATAAATCAAAAAGATAAGGAAAGTGCAAGATACAGCAGAGATATCCTGAAGCAGGCACCTTCAAACAGAAGGAAACCACTTCACATCCAGAGGGCAGAGGACAGGTTCAAACTCAAAAGCATCTTCCCACCCACGTTCACTCTACTGCTTGAATATTAGTTCTCCACATGGCCACAGACACATCTAAGACAATAACTCCAGCAAACTGTCTACATTACTAGAGTGTTCCCCTCACTGAGGCTTACCAGTCCCTTTCTCCCACCCCAGAAGTTTCTTCATGGCCCCCTTCAATCTTTGTTCCTCAGAGTGTAGATGAGGGGGTTGATGCTGGGAGTGACAATGGTGTAGAAGAGAGTCAGGAACTTCCCCTGATCTTGGGAGTGGCTGTTGGCTGGCTTCAGGTACACGTAGATGATGGTTCCGTAGAAGAGAGAGACCACTGTGAGGTGAGAAGAGCAGGTGTGGAAGGCTTTCTTTTGCCCTGCTGCTGACTTCATCCTCAGCACCACGGCCGCAATCACACCATAGGAGATGAGGATGAGGGAGAGGGGCACCAGGAGGAGAGCCGTCCCCAGGGCAAAGGTGAGCGCTTCCATCAGCATGGTTTCCTCACAGGACATGGCAATGAGAGCAGGCATCTCACACAGGAAGTGGTCCACCTTGCGACGTCCACACCGTGAGAGCCGCATCATCTGAGGACACATGATGAAGGAGTTTAGGAAGCCACAGCACCAGGCCATGGTCACCAGCTGCAGGCAGAGACGTGGGTGCATGACTGCCGTGTAGTACAGGGGCCGGCAGATGGCCACATAGCGGTCATAGGACATGACAACCAGGAGGACACACTCGGTGGAGCCCAGCACCATGTAGATATAGAGTTGGGCCACACAGCCGTGGTAGGTGATGGTCTTCTCTGGACCCCACATGTTCCACAGCAGCTGAGGGTCAATGCTTGTTGTAAAGCAGAGGTCTAAGAAAGACAGGTTCCCAAGAAAGAAGTTACATGGGTGTGTGGAGACTGACATCCACGACCAGCAAGAGGATGATGGCAGTGTTGCCCACCAGGGTCAGGATGTAGAAGATCAAGATAACAGCAAAGAGAATTTTCTCCAGTCCAGGCCAATCAGAAAAGCCCACCAGGATGAATGCCTGTAGGTCACTGGCATTGTACTTTCCCATAATCCACCAGCTATTACAGAGAAACAACGAAAGAATTAGATAAGGGGGCACATGCAGATCATCTGGCACTCTCCAATTTCCATTTACAGGTCTGTGAAGTTAAGAGGGCCATTTGCCCTTTCTTTGCTTTTTTAGAATACACTTATTGAAACCTGTTACATGCAAAGTCATGTGCCTGATGCCCCAGGAAGACGGGATGAATTGACTCTGGAGCTTCCCTCCTTGGTGAATAATGTGTATGAATAATGACAAAGAAGGGAGAAAGAGAAAGTTCTCTAAAAAAAGATTTGTTAAAAGGCTGAGTATTATGCAGATCACTCCCAAGTGACCAGGGGGGCCTGTGTGAACAGTTTGCATTAAGGGAGACTGCTGAGTCTAAGAGTTGTTTTCGGTTGTTCCAAATAATAAGTAAGAATTTGACATGTGGCAGATTGAGCTAAATATGTTTCACAAAGAGGAGGTAGTATATGCAAAGTCGTGAAGGACCACATTTATGGATGATGCTTAGGGAAGCCATGAATATACATACCAGACAACTCCTTAATGGCATGTAATTTTATTAAGAAGAAACACAGTGATTTTTGACCCTACAAGAAAGGACTGAGATGATAGGTTTAATTCTGCCTCTGTAAAACACAGGTCTGCAAATGTATGGCCTGCTATCCAGTTCATCTCTCTCTAACTTGAATTTTCTGGTGCAACATGGGAAAGAGGTTAGATCTTCTCTAAGTCCCCACTCAGACCTCACATGTCTATGTAACTGGTGACACTGAGTTTATACCCTGAGCCCTTTCAGCTATTGATGATTTCCAGTCTAAGCCAAGAGCTTTGATGGGAACTCTGCCTTATACAGCCAGTGTCCACCCAGGCTTGTATCTGCTGTGATAATAGCAAACAGCATCTAGGCAACACATAAGAAGGAAGCTGTGGGAATGAGGGCACAGAAACACATTGAAGGACATGTGTCTATGCAGCCGCTGTCACCACCTGTCCATCCTGACAACTGACATGCTATGAGCTGTATCCTGTTGGAGCTGCAATTGGGAATTTGGTAGTTCCCATCCATTGGTCCAGGCACTGGACCCTCTGCAAAGCCCTATGAAAGGGTAAAAGGGGGCAGGGTCTATCAGAAGTAGCCAGCAAAGTGTCAAAGAATGGAAGACTTTCAGAGGCTTCCTGAGTACTCACAAAAGAGACTTTCACAGACACACATTTTACAGGTATTGGTTATTAAAAACAACTTGTACTTCTGTATCCTCAGACCCATCATAAGTTTTCTTCCAGGTTCAGAAGATCCCAAGAGTGGCAATGACAAGCTACACAAATTGCTCAGAAACTTTATCACTTTGGGTGATAAAGTTGTGATCACTTTGGGTGATCATAGCAAAGTTTATCACTTTGGGTCTGACTCCTTAGCCAAAATTGCAAGTTTACCTTGTAGTCATCTGTTCAAAACTACTTTTTTTCACAATGCTTTATTCTTTGAATCCAAAATGTCCCACTGCTAACCCTTATGACAAATATGCAGAGGCTCTTCTCTGTTTCACCTAGCATGTATTCAATTATAAATTAATGCACCCTGTCTTCTCACGTTTCTTAGCTCTTATCTTTAGTTCAGAACCATGAAATTGCAAGGAATGCAGCTCTTAGAAATGCCCAAATACCTTTAGTAGTTTAGTTGACACATAATACTATAAATGCTTACTAATTTTGAAAACTTAGGCCCCAAGGTCTGAATTAGGTTGATTCTCTGGTTGAAGGTTATGCCCAAAACTGTACCAACTCATGTAGAGGAGAATCCACCAAATGGTTCTCTGTGCTTACTGAACAGGATTTAACAATGCCAAGCAGTAGAGCTATTTTTGCCTGGCTTAGGTATAAAGCACATCATAAACAATCACAACCCTTTCATATTACTATATATTAGACTTTTACAGAGCTTTCACACTCTAGTTTCAAACCATCATCACAGCAGCCCTGAAAGGTGGACAGGACAGGCATTAGAATCTCCATGTTAGAGATTATCAACCTCAATAACAGAGAAGAAGAAAGAATAGCCAATGCTTGCACTACAGCTTCATATCAGAGCAAGGTTTATAGTGCCAGCCCTACGCATTAACTCAAGTTTCCTTCCTCCCTGTTCCTGTCTATTTCTCACCCACTTAATGCTGTAGTTGTTTAAAGTCAATCACTCATTACTGCACTCCCATTAACCTACACATTACAATCCTAGCAATAAAATCCATCATCATGAGCCGTTTCCAGAGAGAAGCTTGTGATCACTCTAAAAATCGCCAGAGATTTGCAATGCTTTATTTAAACAGAATCACATGGTTGTCTGTTCAAATCAGCTATCATTTTATCAAGAGACTAAAAAGATTGGTTTATTGTGTGTGCATGTAGGCTCAGAAGAGGCCCTAGGATTGGCTCAGCTAGCAGTGGACAAATGGATAATGAGTAATCACATAATCACTCCTAATCTACTTTAGATTCACTTTGTTAGAATTTGGTGCATTTGATTGTTTCTGAGTTGGATACAATGTCTCTTTTCCAAAATTGAGTTCCAAATTATGAGTTGGCATTGAGAAACCCGTTACTCTGTTGTTCTAACAGATATAAACTCTAATCAAAACTATTACAAAGATAACTCTGTATCTGCATACAGAAGACTGAAGATACAGGTATAAATCTCATTGCCATGACAAAGCTTGCATTAAAATCTCACCCTTGTTCTTCCCAGAAAGTAGAAGACCTGTGATTCTGTCAATGCTCCTTACTTCAATTCCAGAGATCAACCAGGAATTTTCTCATGGATAAGACAGCTAATTCTGGTCCCTTTTAGTTTCCGGATCTTCCAGAGGAAATTCCAGTGAAAACCCTGAAAGGAGATTGAGCACAAAAATAATGTCTGTCCCATTTAAGTGTTAATAAGCCTTTAAGTAGCAGAGCTTGGAAGAGAAATGATAAACTGTGGGCAGGAATGACAAGCTAAGTGAGTGGTATGGCATAGTGCCACATTTCAGGTCAACAGGTTTTATCTCACGTCCATATATACAGGTAGTCTAGGGTTAAGGAGATGGCAGACCACCCCCAGGGATAAAGGAAAGCACACTTAGTTCTAAGAGCTTTGAGAATATAGACGATATCATTTTATTGGTTCATACTAAGTGGATAGGAGGACAACTTTAATGCCATGTCACCTTGGGGATTTGGAATCATCTAGGAGCATAAGGAAAACTGACATCAGCTTGTTTACAGAGCTAAGACCTCAGGAACTGGTGTTGTCATCTAGAGATTGGCCCAGCGGGCCCTCCCCACCCCCCACAACACACACACACACAAACACAAAACTCACCGGGGAGGCAACACAGAAAGTTCCCAAACATGGAGCTCAGGTATTCTTGAAAAGAGAATTAATTTCTGGGTTCTATGTCAAAACAGAAGTAGATCAATTTCTTCATTTGGTCCTGGACTCACAAAATTAAAATCATGAAAATGTGGGGAGGCAAGCATCCCCAAAGAATGTACACCCTCCAGTATAAGAAAGAATGAGGTAAGGGGGACACTGATATCGGAAACTCTTGGGTCTGTTATTGCCACGTTAAGAGGCTACGGGAAACTTCAATTCTTCCCTCCATTCCACTCAATATGTCTTTACCTCCTACTGGGACGGGTCTACATCAGGAGGCTGGTGTTCACCCAGGAGAGTCCTGTGTAGGTTACTGTGCCCTACCTCTCCCCACATTCACTGTGCATGTGTCTTCCCAGTTGCCAAGGCTTTCTCATCTCACCTCCTACGGGAGACCCCTCAGACAGAAACACTAGATGGCAACGGCAGCTTTCCATACAGCTGCCAAAAATCATTTGTTTGGAAGATTTTATTTAGCATTTTGAACTGGCATTAGTGTATTAAGTCAAAATAGGAATCTCTTAAGAAGTAGCAGAAAATAGAATATCTCCAATTTTCTTGAATGTCAACTGTTAACCTTTATTGATTAAAAAAGCTTGCATAGTTTGAAAAAAAACCTTAATTTCTAATTTTACATAAGAAAATATTAATTTCCAACTATACTGAGGTGACTGACTTACTCAAGATCAAATAACTAGTAGCCACTGGCTGCCCAAACTGGAACCACCTCTCACCAATCATTTTATCTCTTATCCTTCCCATTACATTAAGCAAAATGCAACTGAAACTATTGAGGTGGAGGGTAATTAGTGAAGAGATTCAAACTATGGTTTTTCAGGCTCCAAGTTAACATTTTAAGTTTTTTTTTATGTATATAATTGTGTTTTTACTGCATGGGATTCTGTCATTTCTAGAACTTTGAAAATGGACATTTCTAGCTAAAATGAAAGAGAATTTTTGCATTTGTAGTTTAACACAACACCTTCTACAGTATTGATGTTTACAATTTGTTCCTTGATTCAGTATTTCCCTTTCCTGGAGGAGTGAATGAAGTCCATTAGGTTCACAGTGAAACAGGGATATGGGATGAGAAATTACTTAATGGGTACAATGTACTCTATTTGGGTGATGGTTACAGCCAACACCTAGACTTTACCACTATGCAATATATCCATGCAACAAAACTGCATTTGTACCCCTTACAGTTATACAAATAAAAAACGTGTTTGTGACAATTGTCTCTCCAAGTTGGGAGTGCATAAGCTCATCACCAGCTCCCCCATGGTGGGGAAAAGTCATTGCAGCCAATAACTTGTTCATAAAGTAAAACAAAGCAGTTTCATCCTCTCTGAAGTTCTCTGAATGATGGTGATAATAGTTAACATTGGAAGACTGGAACAAAATAATGGTTTTCATTGTAGAAAAAGTACAGTTCGAGAAAAACTGTACTGTGAAATACGGTATTTCATAAAGATACCATAAAGTTGCCCCCATGGCAAGAAAATAAATATCTATCCACCTAAAGAACTTCCCAATTTTCTACTGAAGTGATGTGTTTAATGTTTAAAGTATACAGCTTCACATGTTTGTTTGTTTTTTTCAAAAAAAAACCTGTTTATTTCAGTCAATTCAAGAAAATGTCAGTAAAAGTGATTATTTGGCATTATGTTGGTAGATTTTTTAAACTTATAAAATATTTTGGATTTATAGATACACAGACAAAATAAGATAACAATGGATAGACTAACTACCACTCAGCTTTACGACATCTGCATTACGTGTTCCAGGTCTTTTATTAAATAAAACATAGGTATATTCAAGGATCCTGAGAACATGTTATTTCCCTCTTTCCACAGAGGTAAAATAAATTTTATGTTTATCATTTTCAAACATATTCAAATTCATTTTAATCATACATGTATTCAAAAATAATATAATATTTTTGCACACTTTAAAACTTTACATAAATGGTATACTGATGTTATCATTCTAAACTTTTTTTTGTTCTCTTAACATTGATGGTTTTTTGGTTTTTTTTTTTTAACTTTTGTTTTAGGTTCAGTGGTACATGTGCAGCTTTGTTGTACAGGTAAATTGCACTTCACAGGGTTTTGGTGTATAGATTATTTTGTCTTTCAGGTACTAAGTGTAGTGCTTGACAGGTAGTTTTTTCATCCTCACCCTCCTCCTACCCTTCACCCTCAGGTAAGACCTGGTAAGTGTTGTTACCTTCTTTGTGACCACATGTACTCAAAGTTTAGCTTCCACTTATAAGTGAAAACATGCAGTATTTGATTTTCTGTTCCTGTATTGGTTTGCTTAGGATGATGACCTCCAGCTCCACCCATGTTACTGCAAAGGACATGATCTCATTCTTTTTGTGGCTACATAGTATTCCATTGTCTATATGTACCACATTTAAAAACTCCAGTCTACGGTTGATGGGCTTTTAAATGGATTCCATGTCTTTGCTATTGTGAATAGTTGTTGGGTCAAATGGTAGTTCTGAGTTCTTTGAGAAGTCACCAAACTGCTTTCCACAAGAGCTGAACTAATGTATATTCCCACCAGTCACGTATATGAGTTCCCTTTTCTCCACAACCTTGTCAGCATCTGTTATTTTTTGACATTTTAATAATAGCTCTTTTGACTGGTGTGAGATTGTGGTTTTAATTTGCATTTCTCTGATGTGGAGGTTTTTTGTTTTGTTTTTGTTTTTGTTTTTTTGTCTTTTTTTTTTTTTTTTAGATAGGGTCTCACTCTATCACCCAGGCTGGAGTGCAGTGGTTTGATCACGGCTCACTGCAACCTCTGCCTCCACAGGCTCAGGTGATCCTCCCACCTCAGCTTCCTGAGTAGCCACCACGCCTGGATAATTTTTATATTTCTTATAGGGATGGAATCTCACTATGTTGCCCAGGCTGGTCTTGAACTTTTGGGCTCAAGTGATCCTCCCTCCTCAGCCTTCCAAAGTGCTAGGATTATAGGTGTGAGCCACTGTGCTCCATGTATGTTGAGCACTTTTTCATATGTTCAATGGTCACATGTATGTCTTCTTTTGAAAAGTGTCTTCTCATGTCTTTTGCCCACTTTTTAATGGGGTTGTTTTTGTTTTGGGTTTTTTTTGTTTTTTTTTTTGTTTTTTTTGTTTTTTTTTTTTTTTTGCTTGTAACTTTGTTTAAGTTCCTTATAGATTCTGCGTATTAGACCTTTTGTCATATACATAGTTTGCAAATATTTTCTCGCGTTCTGTAGGCTGTTTACTCTATTGATAGTTTCTTTTGCTGTGCAGAAGCTCTTACATTTAATTAGATCTCATTTGTCAATTTTGCTTTTATTGCAAAAAGAGCAATAATTGTTTGGTGTCTTTTGGCATCTTTGTCATGAAATTTTTGCCAGGGTTTATGTCCAGAATGGCATTTTCTGGGTTATCTTCCAGGGATTTTATAGTTTTAGGTTTTACATTTACATCTTTAATCCATCTTAAGTTGATTTTTGTATATGGTGTAAGGAAGGGGTCCAATTTCAATCTTCTGTGTATGGCTAGCCAGTTATCCCAGCACCATTTATTGAATAGGGAATCATTTCCCCATTGCTTGTTTTTGTCAGCATTGTCAACAATCAGATGGTTGTGGATTTGCAATGTTATTTCTGGGCTCTCTATTTTGTTCCTTTGGTTTCTTGTATCAGTTTTTGAATGAGTACCTTGCTTTTTTGATGACTGTAGGCTTACAATATAGTTTCAAGTGTGGTAATGTGATGCCTATAGCTTTGTTCTTTTTGCTTAGGATTACCTTTGCTATTCAAACTCTTTTTTTATTTCATATAAATTTTTAAATAGTTTCTTCTAATTCTGTGAAGAATGTCATTGGTGGCTTAATAAGATTAGCATTAAATCTATAACTTACTTTGGACAGTGTGGTCATTTTAGCAGTTTTAATTCTTCCTATCAATGAGCATGGAATGTTGTTTCATTTGTTTATGCCTTCTCTGATTTCTTTGAGCGGTGTTTTGTAATTCTCATTGTAGAGCTCTTTCACTTCTTTGGTTAACTGTATTCCTAGATATTTTATTCTTTTTAGGTTATTGCTTCACATGTAATTAACTATAAAATTTTAAACAAAAATTTCCCTATGATGGACATCATTCTGTCCCTCTGCATGTTCTTTAATAGGAAGCCTATGAAAACATGATGTGGCCGAAGACTCTATTTCAGTCCTGTTGTACAACAATTTTATGTTTCAGGGTCTTGCCTTCAGCTCACTCAGGTTTATTCCCTAAGGCAAAGATTATTTTAAAGACAATAAATTAGAAGGAGCAGAAATCCCTCCTTTTTACCTACTAAGCCCCTGAACTATTATCTACATGTAGTTGCTCAGGTCTCAGAGGAGTCAAAAGAATAAACCTCAGGAGGTCCCTTCCAATGTCAGCAAGTTTTTTCTCTCTTGGCTGAATTTGGGTTAGTCTCACCCATCTGACCATTAAATTCTAGACCCCCTGAAGAGAATCAGCATCTCCTGACCTAGGTCTGAACATTCCTACTGCTGGCTCCTCACCTCTCTTCCTTCTTCAACCTCAAGGTAAAATGAGTGGAAGGGCCACTTAGGTTTAGGTTGGGTTTGAGCACAGGAATTAACACTCATTTCTTTTCTACTGAATTCCCAGAATGATGAAGGAGATTCTCTCACTTACCCAAGGAGCATGGACTACTCTAGGTAGTGGGAGGTAAAAAAAATGGGACCCCAAATAAAAGCATTAAGGAGACAGTCCTCTCAAACCTAATTATGACCCCCTTTCCAGAATCATCACAGTAGTTTTCAGGTCCAGGAACAGATTAGGACTGAGTGTATATATTTTTTAAAAGCCAGTGGCAAAGGAAAAGCCAACAGCCAAACAGACAAAAAACGATAATTATCCAAGCCCATATTGAGCCTCTAATAGGCATCAAGCATTGTACCAGGTATTATATTTAAAAATCAAGACAATAGAATAAAAAATTTCTACCATCCTGTATGTTACACAATAGTAAAGACAAATGGCTAAAGAAAAAAATTTGAACCAAGTCTAGAATGTTGAGTAGAATTGGGGAAAAAAATACGAAGAAGTTTGTATGGCAAGTGAAAGAATGTATTTGCGGATGAATTGAGGCGACAATGACTAAGTGAGCTATAAAAAGGTAGACAAGAGCAGGCCAGCATGAGCATTTATTTGGGACAATAGTTGACAATAGAATTAGACTGACATTACAGAAGCAAATATTTTGATCAGTAACCCCGGAATCAATCTATTTACTTATGCATTTAGTAAATAGCTTCTACAGACCAAAACTAGGTCCTGAGGAGGCAAGGGGAATTTAAACATGGCAGAAAGCAGGGCCAGCAGGGGACTGTAATGACACAAGAAAACAAAGCAGAATTTGGAAACAAAGACAGGGACATCACAGAAAGTTTCATAGAAGGAAATGAGACTGATCCAAGTATTAGAGGATAAGTAGGACTCTAGCCAGTTAATGCAAGAGAAAGACAGAGAAACAAGCATATGCAAAGAAACCAGCCTAGAGTGTGTGCTTCTCCCTTTTTTGTTTTGGTCATTCTTTCATTTTTTTTAAATTTATTATTACTATTAGTTTGGTTTAAGAAATCGTAATATACATTTATGAGGTACAATTATGTGATGTTTTGATACGTTTATACAACGTGACGTGATTAAGTCAGGCTAATAAGATATCCATCACCTCACCTACCTATCATTTTTTATGGTGAGACATTTGAAATGTACCCTCAGTCATTTTGAAATACATAATACACTATTATTTACTATAGCCATTTTGCTGTGCAGTAGATCTCAAAGCCTCTTCCTCCTCTCTATCTGAAACTAGCATGTGTTTTTTAAACATTGGAACAAGTGGTAAGAGAATGAGGTTGGTGAGAGAGGAGGCATGGGGTGACATAGAGGACAAGTCAGAGATGGCTCCAGGTGTCACATGTTGCTCTTTGGAGGCTCCGTATGGGCTTTAAAATAATTGAATCATAAAATGAGGATTGCAATTTCTGAAGATTATTCAAGCAGGTAAGCATGAAGAATGGATTAGATTAGGTGTCTGTGGAAACAAGGTATCTCAGTGATAGGTAAGAAACATTATGGCAGCAAGAGGATGGCAAAAGGTGTCCATTTAACTTGCTCTTGGATTTCATGAAGTAGTCTTTTTGCACTATTCCCAAAAGTTGGTGGCCCAGCCAAAAGCAAATTACTTTCAGTGGTATTGCACAGAGAAAATCCCTGGAAAAAAAAATTACTCCTACTTATCCAAAATTGACCTCTAAATGTTTTTTGTTTTTTTGCAGCGGGGCGGGGGGTGATTTTTGTTTTGTTTCTTGAGACAAGGTCTCACTCTGTCACCTAGGCTGGAGTGCAGTGGCATGATCTCAGCTCATTGCAGCCTCTGCCTCCCAGATGCAAGTGATTCTCCTGCCTCAGCCACAGAAGTGGCTGGGACTACAGGCGCACACCACCACACTCGGCTAATTTTTGTGTTTTTAGTAGAGATGGGGTTTCGTCATGTTGCCCAGGCTGGTCTCAAACTCCTGACCTCAAGCGATCCCCCCACCTCATCCTCCCAAACTGCTAGGATTACAAGCGTGAGCCACCACTCCTGGCTCTCATTGTGTTTTAATGTAGTTTCCTACTGAAAAAAAATGTTCAGGTGTATGTCCCTCTCTCCCAAATGTGAACTCATTTAGAAAATGATATTATTTCTGTGTAACACTGGCCCTGCCAATAATAAATCCTTCAAAGAGAGTGTTCTACAGCAAGTCTCCAGACTCCCCTCCCAAACACTTTAGTGTGTCAATTTAAAATTCAGTTTGAAAAGATTACCTCCCCTGAATCTAAAATAAAAGTTGAAAACTAAAAAGAAAAGAAAGGAAAAAATAAGTTACATAAACAAACAAAAAACAAGCAAACAACAACAACAAAAAAAAAAACAAGTGGTTTAACAGTACAGAATGCATAGTTTTACTAGTTTTACTAGATTTTTATATGAACGGTATTTTTACTATTAAAACAATTCATTAGGTTTTCTCATAATTTCTCTATTGCTTTATTTATTTAAAATGTGTAATCAAAGAAAACTTTTCATAGAACCTTCTAAACTGAAAGAAGAAAAAGAGAGAGAGAGATTGTCAGAATTTTATTGCACATGCAATTTGCCAACCAGCTTTCCCGAAGCCTATAATGGAGCAATTGAATTTTAAAGCAACATCCTGTTTACGTTTTATCTTTTTTACTCAGAATCAACTTCTTCATTGTTGGGGTGATGTGCATGAGCAGTCCCTGCCAGCTTCGCATCATCATAGATTTGCATCTCTTTTATGAGGCAGTGCAATGAAAGGGCCTGGCTTCTGGCCTGAGTGTAATCTCCAGCTGTGTCATGGTGTAGCTCTGCTTTCTCTTACAGCTTTCCTGATCTCTCTGTGCTTCAGTTTCCTCTACATCGACTACATATATTTCCCATTTATTTAGCACCAAGTTAAAGTGCAAATAATGTATAAACTGTGATAATTCTTGCTCTAGAAGTGAGAAAATAGAGGCTCAGCTGGAAGCTAACTAAATTGCACAGGGCTCAACAACTGTTAAAATGTAGGCAGTACTATTTGGAACACGGCAACATAATTTCTGTTCTTCCCACACTGATTCTTGCATGCTGTTATGATTTTGCTTGTTTTTGTTTATTATTTACAAAAAATAATCATTTTTGGAATGAAGAAATAATCAGTTTCAGCATGCCTTCTATTCCCATACATTAAAGCATTCAATCATCTCCAAACCCTAGGAGGCAAACGTTATTTCTTGCATTTTTGTGCAAGAAGGCTGAGGCTCAAAGTGCTGATACTTCTTGCCCTAAGTATGTAGTGTCACTGTGTCTGTGGCACAGATCCAGAGATATGTACTCTGGATACAAACACTATGCTTATCCCCCTAAACCAGATGCCCCAACCATGTCCATGGTGCCCACTCTCAACCAACATCCAAAGCCACATTCTGCAAATCATGCTATTTTTTATGTTTCTTTAGAGTTGGCTCCATTTGCTACTACTGCTCACACTTTCTCAAAATGCTTATAAAATTACAAGATTATGTATTTAGTTTCTCCTCCAGGTCTCCCCAGAGTTTATCACAAACTTAGTCAATGTTTAATTCCAGGATTCTGCTTTCACGCACCACCATGCCCAGCTAATTTTTTTTTCTTTTTTTTTTAATTTTTAGTAGAGATGGGATTTCACCATGTTGGCCAGGCTGGTCTCGAACTCCTGACCTCTGGTGATTCCCCCGCCTCGGCCTCCCAAAGTGCTGGGATTACAGGCGTGAGCCATTGCGCCGGGCCGATACTTTTTCTGATAGGAATTTTCCGTGACTATAATCATTTACAAGTTAATTGAAGATATTGTGCTGTAATATCTGTGAATCTAAAGAATTAAACACATGTTCAATGCAAGGTGCTTGTTCCTAATTGCTTGACAGTATAGTGCTGAAATGCTCTTCTAGAACTCACTTTTCTAAATAAGATTGTAGTTAGCAATTATTCTACGTTTTCCTTGTGTGTTTTTATTTCTGCATAAAGAAAAAAATATAATTTTGTAGCATTTTCTAAAAACTTAACTCATAGTTTTAGTTTTTTCAGCCTTCAGGAAATTATGTTTCCAAATTCATGCTATTTGTTTTCTGAAACTAGTTTATATGCACTCTTCCCATGTTTGAGATTAAAAGTCCTTCAAAATGTGGAACAAATGAAAACATTTGCTGTGTATCCAGACTTTATGTTACATAATGATTTGTTTTTTAATGAAATGAAAAGGATAGAAGAATGAATGAGGTAGAGAGAGACAATATAATGAAGGTGATGCATTCGCCTGGTTGGGCTGCCATAACAAATTACCACCACGGTGTAAAAAGTAGAACTTTACTTTCTCACAGTTCTGGAGACCGAAAAGTCCAGGATGAAGTTTCTGTCAGGATTTGGTTTCTGGTAAGGACTGTCTTCCTGGCTTGTGAAAGATCACCTTTTCTCTGTGTCCTCACATGGTGGGGAGAGAGAAAGAATATGAAAGAGAGAGAAAGGGAGACAGAAACACAGAGCGTGCGAGCAAGTGAGAGAGAGCACTTCCTCTTCTAGTAAGGCCACAGTCCTATTGAATTAGGGTGCCACCTTCATTATCTCATTTAACGTTAATTACTTCCCAAAGATCCTATCTGTAGATGCAGTCACACTGGGGGTTAGCGCTTCAGCATATGAATTTTGGGAGCCACAATTCAGTCCATAGCATATGATAATGGAGTGTGTAGATAAAATAAACCTGCTAGTTGTATCAGACTGACTTCTGGATGGAAAGCGGGAGTTTGGGGAGTACAATACAACAGTGACAATAGCAGTGCTGCTGTCAAGTAGTGACACTGATCCTTGTTATAAAATGTCTGGCAACAGATGTTTTTTGTTCATGCAAGCTTTGCTTCTAAGCATGGAACTTAAAAGTTAATTCTTCAGGAAATTGTGCTAATTAAGGTCCACAATACATTTATTCTCCACAGAAGTTTAAGAAGTAGGGAAATTCCCAAAGGCAAGGTTATATTTACTAGTTAATCAGCCAGTTTTTAAATATACATATATATGTTTAAATATATAATTATGTTACAATAATATATAAACATATATTTAAGCATATATATGTGTGTGTATATATTGTTTTAACATAATTTAAAAGCCAAAGGGTAGTGAAATTATATGGAATAAAATTATTATACAGCTCAGTTAAAATTCTATTTGGAACCATATCCACAAAGATGAATCATATTTAATGGCAAATCTTGAGAAAACTCAACACAAAAGCCTTTGAGTACGAAGAGGATTTGGTGAATGATTTCCTTTTGTTTAGAAAGAAAAGAGGTATATTTACAGAATGGCTACATCGAACTATTGAATTATTTAGCTCTCATTCTAATTTCATATCTTGTAGTAATCTCTACATGATAAATTAGAAATATTTTTGATACAATACAGAGGATTTCATATATATTTCCTAAAACTAGACTCTGGGTGTTAGCAATGTGAAGCTGTATTTGTTAGAACATTGAGAAAACTTGCTCATTAAAAGTTATACATTATGTTTTTCATAAACAGTTGAAAATGCTTACAACCTCGTAATAGTCTCATCAATCTTGTTATAATTAATATTGCAGGTATATAAAAACTGAGTGGATTCTACATTTGTTTAATGGGGTTGGCATCCACACATAACTGTGTGACCTAACAGTTTAAGGGCAAAAATACAAATTTGTTATATCCAAATAAAACCTATGGCTAGAAGAATGAAGTACAAGAACTATGTAGTGGCTTTTGCTAGTTTTCACATTCTTTAAAATATTGAAGTTTCAAGCTAGTGTAGGAGTACTGAGCCTAAAACTGTAATTAAAAGATTAGTTCAAGTTATAACTAATGACAATCACTCTGATTTTGAAATCTGGAAAGACAATCTGCCCATCTGTCTCAGAATCTCTCTCTCTCTCTCTTACAATCAATCTTACTCATCCTATTTCAAACAAAAACAAAAACAAAAAAGTGTGAGTCTTTCTGAATAACATTAGTTTGATAAACACCCATAAAACTGACAGTTGCAGTTATTATGAGTTATTATATGACAACTCCTCATCATGACCCATCCTGGTAAAATTTTGCAATATAAAATGAGATGAGAAGTATGAGCACACTAATAACAGAAATGTATTTGATCAGTGTGGTACTCAGCATTTTAAAACTACACCACAGCAGTAACTGCCTGTCTGGCCTAGTTGGGAGATAATTTCATTCTTTGGAGGGTGGAACAAAGGTGATTTCCCCAAGCACAGTAAATGAGTCAGGGGAAATGAGCTGTTTTCACAATTAAGTGGTGGTGAGCTGAGGATAGGTGAAAGTAAAGTAGTGATTGCCAGGGCCTCAGAGGAGGGGAGAACAGAGAATTATTGGTTAATATGTATAGTTTGTGTTTTACAAGATGAAGATTCTGAAGATGAATGGCAGTGATGGTAGCCCAACAATATGTATGTACTTAATACCACTGAACCGTGTACTTCAAAATGGTTGAGACAGTGCATTTTTATGTTATGTATGTTTTACCATAATTAAAACTGGGAGGAAAAAGATAAGGAGAGAGGATTGCCTAAAATAAACTACCATTGGATGGCCTCTTCACTGCAGAAAGAGTTTGTGCTGTTTTGCAGCTGTAAGAACACCCACAATTTCTAATCTGTCTATCTGAGAATCCAAATATCTTCCATCTAACTTGACTGAAAGGAAACATTAAGCAGTGTTTCCTATAACCGGTTTTCTGAAGGAGACATGCTAAATGCAAAGGACTGCATGTCTTTCTTTTAGTGAGCTTTATGAATGAACTGGACGACAATGGTGGAGAAGAGGAAGATGGAAGAGGGAGAGAGAAAAAGAGAGAGAAATCTTTATATAAACAAATATGTAGTTGAGTTGGCTGGGCTCTGTAGCGTTTCTCGCCATGTCTAGAATACTACACCTTCATCCCTACTTTAATGTCAACTGTTAGGGAAGTGCCATACAGAATCTGCCTCATATTTTAAGAACTTCCCAGAGCAATTATGCAGATTATCCCACCAACAGAGCTGAAGACTTGGGGAGGTTCCTATGGAGTGGTTGAAATATGAAAGTTGGATTTTTGGCACACATTTACTGCCTGAATACCCTGCACATGTACCCCCAAACATTAAATCAAAGTTGAAAAGAAAATAAAAAAATAAAAATCACATTTATCCTCAAAATCTTGTCTCTTTCCCTCCAGCTGTATGTAAGGTAGATACCATGCAAGGAGAAAATGTGAATTTTTCCAGCACATTTGTCTTGTTGGGCTTCTTGGAGCATCCATAGCTAGAGATTCCTCTCTTTGGAGTGGTTCTGGTTTCCTTCATCCTCACCTTGATGGGAAACAGCTCCATCATCCTTCTCTCCCTCATGGAGCCAGACTCCAGACTCATGTACTTCTTCCTGGACAATCTGTGTGTGCTCGACCTTTGTGTCACCTTCACCATTGTACCACAGCTGCTGGCCAACCTCTGGAGACCAGGGAAGACAATTGCTTCCTGGGGCTGCATCACGCAGGCCTACCTGTTCCACTGGACAGGTTGCACTGAATGTGCCCTGCTGGCAGTGATGGCTTTTGATCGCCATGTGACTATCTGCCAGCACCTCGGGTACACACTCATTATGCGTCCCTGGGTGTGTGTGCAGCTGGCAGCTGCAGCCTCTTCCAGTGACCTGGCCAATTCCCTGATCCAAGCCATGCTCACCTTCCAGCTTCAATGCTGTGGTCACCACACCCTGGATCACTTCTGTGAGGTGCCTGTTCTGATCAAGCTGGCCTGTGGTGACACCACTGCTAATGACCTGTCCCTGACTATGGGTGCTATCCCTTTTGCACTGGTGGCACCCCTGCTTGTGCTCATCTCTTATGCCTTCATTGTGAGGGCTGTACTGAAGTTATCTTCAGCCAAAGGAAGGCACAAGGCTCTCAGCACCTGCAGTTCCCACTTGGTGGTCGTCATCATGTACTTTGGATCAGCAATCTACATGTACGTCCAGCACTCTGCCAATAATACTCAAGCCAAGTTCATATCTTTCTTCTACTCTGTTGTCACTCCGCTGCTCAAACCATTCATCTACACCCTGAGAAATAAGAAAGTGAAGAGGGCATGGAGTAGGATCCTACTGTCCTAGGGTAGGGTAGTCTTGAAAAGCCAGATAATCTCTGCCTGCATGCATCCATTAATAATAGCATGTCGGCTTTCCAAATGAGTGTCCACAAGCTCCATGAAAGAGTTCCCATCTCTCAGCATCAGCTACCCTGATGTCTGCAGAAGCTCTTTTGACTAGAAAGTGCTATCTTCTGAAATCCCAAATAGAGCCATTGTGCTTCTCTTGACCCTTCCCAAATGTCTTCCTTTTCAGTGGACACAATGGGCAGCATGGTCCATCCATCTATGGGAGGGTGAACAACACCATCTTTTCAAATCCCTTCCTGTAACTTCTCCCTTTTGCCAGATGCTCTCAAGTAAATTTGCTAGAACACTTGAATAGGCCCCAAGAAGATTTCTAAATAAGACTTATTGTATTGATATGTGTCCTACTCAACTACTCATTCTAACCTCTCCTGTTTCCAAGCAACTTATGCCCTCCCTCCTTCCTCCAACACCTTGTCACCCTACAATTTATTCCATTCTTACTTCATCCATGCCCTCACAATCCATCTCATTCATTTATGAGATAATAATTTCAGCCTTACCATAACAGATTTACTTCTTTCAACTAATTTATGACAAATTTGATTCAATATATCTTATTTTATATATTTATGAGCCATCATCTGCATTTGTCTGATTTCTCTGTTTCATTGTATGCTTCTAGAGATTAGAGACAGCCTTTTTCCATTGTATACTGATCACTAAATATTAAGCTCTAAATGCCTAAGACAAGACATGGAACAGTGATTGAACAGAGATTTAAACTAAGGATTAATAGAGTGCAAAGGGGATCCCAATTTATTTGGACTCCAGAAGCACATAATGTCCTTGTCGAATTTGTTTTCACCACTTGCCAAAGCCATAGGAGACTCCCTTTTCTGAATGATGCCTACTTTTTAAAGTATGTATTTTTAAAATCTTTTTTTTTTTTTTTTTTTTTTTTTTTTTTTTTTTTTTTTTTGACACGGGGTCTCGCTCTGTCGCCCAGGCTGGAGTGCAATGGCACCATCTCGGCTCACTACAACCTCTGCCTCCTGGGTTCAAGTGATTTTCCTGCCTCAGTCTCCCGAGTAGTTGGGATTACAGGCACCTACCAACACGCCTGACTAATTTTTGTATTTTTAGTAGAGACGGGATTTTGCCATGTTGGTCAGAATGGTCCTGAACTCCTGACCTCAGGTGATCCGCCCACTTCAGCCTCCCAAAGTGCTGGGATTACAGGTGTGAGCCACTGAGCCCGGCCTAAATTCTTTTTTATAGAGACAGGGTCCTCCTGTATTGCCCAGGCTGGTCTCAAACTCAGGCAATCTTCCCAGCTTGGCCTCCCAAAATACTAGTATTACAGTCATGAGCCACTGTGCCTGGGCTGGAAGATAACTACTTTTGATCTCTCATAACAAACAGAGAGGAATTTAATCAGAAACTTACAGCAAAAAAATTTATACTATCCATTTATTCCCTACTCATAATATTATTTAAAAGTAGATACGATCAAAAACTAGGTCCAAGCCTCTCCTTTAGGAAATGCCCTCCTTTTGCTCTTTTTTGTTTGTGTTTTAGGAGAAAGGATTTGGCTCTGTAACCCAGGCTGGAGTACAGTAGCACAATCATAGCTTACTGCATCCTTGAACTCCTCCTGGGCTCAAAAAATTTAATTTAAGTTTAAAGCTGGTTATGCTCTATAGTCTATGACTTGCCTTTTTGGTTTTTATTTTGTGTGTGTGCATTTTGCATTTGTTTGTTTGTTTGTTTGTTATTGTTTGTTTGTTTTGAGACAAGATCTCACTCTGGCACCCAGGCTAGACTGCAGTGGCAGGATCATGGTTCACTGCAGCCTTGATCTCCAGGGTTCAAGCAATCCTCCCACCTCAGGTTCTCAAGTAGCTGGGACTACAGGTGCATGCTACCACACCTGGCTAGCTTTTTTATTTTGCACAGGCAGGATCTCACTATGTTGCCCAGCTGGTCTTGAACTCCTGGCCTCAAGTCATCCTCCTGCTTTAGGCTCCCTGCCTCAGTTTCCCAAGTAGTTGAGACCACAAGTGGGCACCATGATGCCCACCTAAATGAAATGCCTTCCTTTTTCCATGTATCTAAACAGAAATTGACTTCCCAGCCCAACATTGTTGAGATGAAGACAAATGCTTTGCTCATAATGAGGCATCTGCTTCAAAGTGGGCATGGTTCTGAACATCTGATCCCTCGCTAACATTTCCTAGGGCAGAGAAGACAGTCAGGGGTGGTATCAAATCAGAGCTCCATAGTTCATTTGGACTAAATTTGATGGGCAGGTTCCTCTCTTATTGTTATAACTTCAAAGAGAAAGCAAGTATACTTTTTCTCAGAAAGTTTGAACATTTGACATGTTCTACTTGTAACTTTTGAAATTTTCTGTGTGGAAAGGGTTCAGAAAAATCTTGCTGTAAACAATTTTATTGTCAGATTATTAACACTAATTTGTTTTCCAAAAGAGAGAGAAAACATTAAGGGCCCAGGATCTTTCATGAGAAATTGAACAATAGAGTGCCAGAGGGTACACTAGCGAGATCTCTGACAAGAAGAGAGGTTTGCTTCTGAGAAAAGATTTTTTGAACCAGTGAGCATTGATTTACAAAGGGAGATATCAAAGAGTAGAGCCAACTGGCCGCTTGGACTGGGGCAGAAGATGGTTAGGAATGCACATCCATCTTGCGTATAAACCACTAATCCATATGCTCAGAGTCTGTGCAACACTTTATAAAACCCACAAGAAAGCAGCTTTATAGAAGAGAAGTGATTGGAAAAGGTGATAGAAGATAAGAGTGTAGTCAGTCATTCCATCAGCAAGCCAATGCATTCTCTGCCCTAACAAATCTCCCTAAAATGCCAAACGTCTGTGGTCAAGGAATCAAAAACCAAAAGCAGCAGTGGCTTGATGTGTCTCACCAACAGTGAGAGCTTTATTCATCCAGCTACATCCATCTCCACTGTGAGAATGTTTCTGTTATGTGATAAGAGTGCAGGGCTTCCCTTCCCTGGATGATAAAACTCTGCCTTTGGACTCTTTAGATCCATTCCATTGTTTGCTATTCTGCCATTGTGAAAAAAAAAAAAAAAAAGCTGACGGTTCATTTTCTAGCTTTCCTTGGTTACATTCTAGGTACAAAGAAGGACACTTTGCTTGGCTTGATAACAGAAGCATGTTTATAAATAGTAATGAAAGTAGATCATATATCATGACTCAGTCATTGAGTGACTTTTCTCAAATGATTCTCAGAGTGTGTCTTCATTTATCTCCAATATGATGGAGAGACTTGCTGTGGCTCCCTGCTATGAATTTAATATTTAGCTTCTCCCAGAATTCATATGTTGAAGCTTTGACCCCCAGTGTGATGGCATTTGGAGGTGGCACTCTTAGGAGGTAATTAGGTCACGAAAGTGAAGTCCTCATGATGGGATTAGGGCCTTTATAAGAAGAGAAATGCGAAAGATGATCTCTCTCTCTCTCTCTCTCTCTGTCTCTCTCGCTCGCTCTCATACACACACACACACACACACACACACACACACACACACATAAGAAAGCAGTCATCTGTAAGGAGCCTCACTAGAAACTGAATCTTCCAGGACCTTGATTTTGGATTTCCCGGACTCTGGAACTGTAGAGAATAAATGTCTGGTGTCTGCGCCACCCAGTGTGCAGTATTTATTTTAAGACAGCCCAAGCAGACTAAGACACTCCCTACACATGGACTGAAGACACCTCATTTCCCTGTGGTTGGAACTTGCAGCCTGCTATATTCTGAGATGTGGGCATTTGGCTTCCCATCCACAGAAGCAATTCAACACCACTGGGAATGAAAGGGAATCTCAAGAGGTAATACATGAAGGCTTAAAATAAACCTCTGGGAATTGAGCAGTACATTAGAGGATACTGTGAAGCCACGAGAAATAAGTGAGAGAACAGGTGCACCTGTGCAACAGATCACCCAGGGTGTAAATAACCAACAGGTTAGCTGGACATCGTACTGTGTGCCTGTAGTCCCAGCTGCTTGGGAGGCAGAGGTTGGAGAATCTCTTGAGCTCAGGAATTTAAGGCTGCAGTGAGCTATGATCACGCCACCTCACTCCAGCCTGGGTAACAAAATGAGACCCTGTCTCTAAGTTTAAAAAATAAAAAACAACAGATACTAAGGTGCTCTGCAATGCCCTGCAATTTGGCATGTGTATATACATACGTGTTTAAAAGAAATTAGGTTATTTTAGGTTTCTACAATCTTTACAGAAATACCTTCCTTATGGAAACTTGCAGCTTCACTTCCACACACTTGGAGTTCTTAGAATGCCCCCACATGAAATTAATACAGTCATTCTACAGCAATCCAACATCATTAATTAGTTAATTTTGGTCAGTTCTATCACCACTGACCCCAGTCTTAAAATCTACCACAAAGCCAAAGGTTTAACAAACAGTGGTTGAAAGAATTACTCTAGAATTTCCTGTTGCAAGTACTGTGATCCCTAAACCAATTATGCACAAAAGACACTAGGACTTCAACAGAGTGATGGGAGTAAAGACAGGTCTCCTTACAGAGAAAACGTGGTTCCCAGCTTTGGAGAGCCCAGTGAAGCTCTCAGTTTCTTCAAGTCCCCAAAGTCTAATGGTGCACACAATGGAATAAGCAGAATGGGACTATAAGGCAGATTCTTCCACTCACTGATTCTTAGTCTCACAGTGGTGTGAGCAGATAGCACTGAGCTGAGCTTTATAGAATGCAGTGAAATGTCCTGGATGAGAGAGGAAGTGGGGAGAATATTCCAAGAGAGGAAAGAGCATTTAAAAGGTATATTTCATTTTTGGAAAGCTCCTCCCCTTTATCTTCGTGAGCAAACACAGTCCTCATTTTCAAACCAGTCAAGCCAACCAGACTTACTTTTCACCTGAAAAGGCCTCTGTCGACTCTTAATTAAATAAGCGTGTTAAACACTTCCATGTGGGAGCCAAAGCCTGTGTACACATGGACACAGAGGGTGGAATAATAGGCACCGGAGCCTCGGAAGGGTGTAAGAGTGGGAGGGGTGAGGGATGGGAAATTGCCGAGTGTGGCGCATACTCTTCAGGTGATGGTTACGCTAAACGCCCTCATTCACCACAAGCAGTCTAGCCACGTCTCAAAGCTGCACTTACACCCCTAGTACATTTATACAAATAAAAAAATGCATCTCCGTGACGTTTTTTTCAAGCCTGCATCCTAACTCTAGAATAGGTATTAACAGAGAGATGAGAAGGAGGCAAAAGGAAACCAATACCCGGGATGGATGGGGGGCCCCGGCGCCGCAGCGTGCTCGCCCCCTGGTGGGCGTCAGGTGATGCTGCCTTCAGCAGTTCCTACCTAAGCTCTCTCTCTGCTTTCTCTCTGCCATAAATGATACTTTTTTTTTTTTTAAAGTATCCCTTTAGTGAGGATTTTGGACCATAGAGCAATGCTTCTTAGCTGTCTTCAGGAAGGGTTAAAGGAACACTTTTTGACTGTGAAGTGGAAGAAAAGTGATTGTGAAGAGGGAGTGGGGAAGAAGTAACCCGTGAAAGTTGAAGCAAATCGTCTACAATATCTCTCAAACGTGATTTCTCAGTTTCCTTGTAATATTTCTTCTGCAGCATTTGGGAATTTCAGAAATTATTTTACTTTAGAATGAAAGATAACAGAGGACAAGTAGCCACCTCGTTTCTGATCTTAAAACTTGAGTGGGGGTGGAAATGGGTTTTTAGCAAGCAAGTCTTGCCAGTACTGTGTGCCTTGAATATCTGACATATTCCCCAGGGCAGAATGAGGAAGAAGGGGCGGCAGAGGCAGCAACACGTAAGATTTCAACAGAATCACATAATTGGAATTGCAGAGTAACCAAAGAGCCCTGATTAAAACCAGCAACACCATGAAGATATGAAATGGCAGCTCATTTCACACTGAAATCACTGCCATGTCAAGAAAATTCACTAGGATTTCACCACTGCATAGCTTGGGGAGGAAAGGATCCTGCCACTATAAAAGATGAGTACGGCCCGGGCGTGGTGGCTCACACCTGTAATCCTAGCACTTTGGGAGGCCTAGGTGGGTGGATCACCTGAGGTCAGGGGTTCAAGACCAGCCTGACCAACATGGTGAAACCCCATCTCTACTAAAAATACAAAAATTAGCTGAGCATGGTAGCAGGCGCCTGTAATCCCAGCTACTCGGGAGGCTGAGGCTGGAGAATCGCCTGAACCTGAGGGGCGGAGCTTGCAGTGAGCCGAGATCAGGCCACTGCACTCCAGTCTGGGCGACGGAGCAAGACTCCGAAAAAAAAAAAAAAAGATGAGTATGATCTTACCCAGCCCATGTAAAGGGATTTCCCTCCATTTCCCACAGTAATAAAGCAAGGTACACGAAAACTGCATGATATTACTCATTTCTTTGCATGCTGACTAATATATGCCACATAATATATAATATAATGCATAATATAATATACATTATATATAATAAATATAATCATATTTATGATTAATTTAACACATAATGTAGCATATAATTTATATCACTTATTTTTTAAGCTAAATACTGTAACTTTTTAAAGTTCTGTTTTATTTTTAATTGACAAATAACTATGTATTTATGAATTACAATGCAATATTTCAATATATGTGTATACATTGTGGAATGATTCAATTAGCATATCCGTCACCTCAAAGATTTATTATTTCTTGAGATGAGAACATTTAAAATCCCCTCTTTTAGATTTTTTTTTTTTTTTTTTTTTTTTTTGAGACGGAGTCTCGCTCTGTCGCCCGGGCTGGAGTGCAGTGGCCGGATCTCAGCTCACTGCAAGCTCCGCCTCCCGGGTTCACGCCATTCTCCTGCCTCAGCCTCCTGAGTAGCTGGGACTACAGGCGCCCGCCACCTCGCCCGGCTAGATTTTTTTTGTATTTTTTTAGTAGAGATGGGGTTTCACCGTGTTAGCCAGGATGGTCTCGATCTCCTGACCTCGTGATCCGCCCATCTCGGCCTCCCAAAGTGCTGGGATTACAGGCTTGAGCCACCGCGCCCGGCGTTAGATTTTTTTTTTTGAAATATGCAATATATTATTGTTCTTACTCTCTCTCTTAACTAGAGATGGGAGTTGCAGGGCAGGTCTCACCATGTTGCCCAGGCTGGTATCGAACTCCTGAGCTCCAGCAATCCACCTGCCTCAGCCTCCCAAAGTGCTGGGATTACAGGTGTGAGCCACCACACCCGATCAGAAATATACAATATATTGTTCTTAACTATAGACACCTTGCTGTGCAATAGAGTACTTCTCAATAAACCCTGATGCTGAGGATCCTGGAAGAAATCTCTTCCTCAACAAAAGGCGTTTGTAAATCTCATTCTTAATTGGCAAAGAATATTAATAATAAGATCTGAACTTACGTATTAGTATGTTCACCTTTGACTAGCTTTTCAGCACAAGAAATAACTCTTTTGTGAAACAGGTAATATGTATTCACAGCTGCTATTGGCCCTTGATTTGTAACATATAATTTAAGTATAAAATTTACTTTTTATCTGAAAATCCACTGAATTTCTTTTTGATTAAATAACTGTTAAATATGCATTCCTGTGATGTCTTTCTACAGTCTGAATGACAATTCTAAAGTAAATACTGTAGAGAGATAAGACATAGAGAAAAGTTAAACTTTTATGCATATAATTTACATTTACATTATATGATATGATTTGTCATATAAAGGAACACGTGTTTTATTTGCACATATGTATATAATTCTATAAGCATGGAGAACTGTATTGAAGAACACTAGTATATGTTTTTCAGGGCTGAGGAGGACAGAGTGTTCCAGAGAAACAGTTCTTGAGCAAAGAGAGAGAAAGGCAAGTCTAGAAATCTAGAGAGCCCCTGATTTTGTTCAAAGGACTTTTGATGCTTGGACAGCATTTTTCACTGGTTTATCACTTCTTCCATTTCTGCAAAGCCCTAGTTCACAAACACCATAGAACAAAGTATAATAGTAATAGAGCTTCAAACGACAAAGATTCTGCACAGCAAAGGATACAATTAACAAAATGAAAAGGTAACCTATGGAAAAACCTATATTGGAAAAAAATATCTGATAAGGGGTAAACACCCAACATTTATAAAGAATTCTTACAACTCAAAACTAAGAGAATATATAACTCAATGAAAAATGGGTAAAAGACCTGAATAGATACTTTACCAAAAAAGACATACAAATGACCAATAGGCGCATGAAAAGGTGCCCAATGTCATCAGGGAAATGCAAATCAAAACTACTGTGAGACAATACTTCACATCTGTTAGGATTGTTATTATCAAAAAGGCAAGAGATAAGAAGTGTTGATGAGAATGTGGAAAGGGGGAGCTTGTACACTGTGGGGGGGAATGTGGATTGGTGCAGCCATTATGGACCACAGTTTGGAGATTCCTAAAGAAGTTAAAAACAAAACTCCTATATGATCCAGCAATTCCTCTTGTGGGTATATACCTAAAGAAAATTAAGTAACCACCTCATAAAGACTTCTGCTCTCCCATGTTCATTGCAGCATTGTTCACAATCGCCAAGGAATGAAGACAACCTAAGCGTCTGTCAGTGAAGGAATAGACAGACTGTGAGCTGGCCAGCTAGATGGCTAGATAGACATAAGCATCTCACTGCCTTAAAAAGAAGGAAATGCCTCTCTCCACACTTCTGGCTTCAGATTAACCACTGATATGCTCTCTTACACTATGGTTTTGATAGGGACAGGAGGCAGAGAAATTCTAGGCAGAAAAGGGTGGGGTCCCTGGTGAAGCCCCACCCTCAAGCCTAGAACCATTGCCCAAAGTGAGAACATCCCCATTTTTCTGTTCAAATGTTGCCTTTTCCCAAAGCCCCCTGGCCCGCCCATTCTGTACCCATAAAAACCCCAGGCTCCACTGGCAGAGGAACAGCAGAAAAGAAGAGAAGAGAAGAAGCAGCCAGATGTCAGAGAAGCAGCTTGACGTCAGAGGGACGGCTTGACAGTGGGACTTCAGAGAAGAGCCTGGCCAGGGACAGCCAGAGTCCAGGGGATGACCACTTTCCCACTCCATACCCTTTCCAGCTCCCCTTCCCACTGAAAGCCACTTTCATCAACGATAAAATCCTCTGTATTCACCACCCTCCAAAACAAAAAAAGGAAAGAAATGCTGCCATTTAATCATAATTTGAATAGACCTGAAGGATATTATGCTAAGTGAAATAAGCCAGACAGAAAAAGAAAAATATTGCATGATCTCACTTATATATGGAATCAGAAAAAAAGGTCAAATATACAGATCGAGAGAATAAAACAGTGGTTGGAGTTCAGGCAATGGAGAAAGGTAGATGAAAGGATACAAAGTAGCAGATACGCAGAATGGACAAGTTGGAAGATCTAATGTACAGCATAACTAAGGACCAGAGTTAATAAAGCATATTCGACTCAGATTTTTTGCTGAGTAGATTACAGTTGCTTTTCTCCTCTTGCCATCAGCTGGCACAGATAACTATGAGGTGATGGCTATGGTAATTGTTTCACCATAGTAACCATTTTACTACCTCTATATGCATCCCATAGTATCATGTGGTATGCCTTAAGCATGCACAACAAAATTTATTTTTTGAAAAAAGAATAAAGCTTTGTATGTAAAGCTCTTCCCACCCATTTGTCGAACTAGAATTTTTAATTTTAACTTAATACCTTATTTAACTCATTTTTAAGTATGAAAAGTGACAAACTGTGGTACAGTGATAATGCATCCTAAAGCTAGTAAGAAGACTATTATTTGCATTTTCTTCTAGACTCACATAAAGCATTTTACTGTCTTTCTACATCATGTATTAGCCCTGGACTCTGTCAGATTTATTTAATACTTATAGAAACTATTTGGAAGTAATTATAAATTAATTATTTTGGAAAAATCTCACTAGTTATAATCTGTCAGCAAATACGAAGAGTTACTGAAGTTTATAATTCAGAGCCATACCCTCACATGACCTGAAATGCTTTTTAAAGTATAATGTTTCACAAATACAAATTAAAATTTGTTGTGGTAAGTTATCTGTCACACTAGGTCTCTCACAAAGGGTACTTTTTAATCTTTCTATTTCCTTCTTTACCATTCCTCCTATTCTCATTTTCTTTTCCTTTTTAAAAAAATATTGTTTTTTAAATCTTACTTTACTTAATATTTCTTAATTCCCAGATCTTACATTTTAAGACTTTATTTTTTTCCAACATGGTTTTTCCTGTCTGGTTAATCTGAAAATGTAGTCCTTATACATGAAATCTAATTTTGCAGTGCTTTCCTGCTGAAGCAGTCCTTCATTTTCCTTTCATTTGTAGCTAACCACATGTTTGTATTTACAATACCTTGCAGAAATGAAGTCATAGCCACTGATTTGCACCCAGAGTGACTGCCATTACATAGCCTGAAACTAGTTACAACATCGATGACTTTATTACTTATGTGATTTTTATTAAATCAAAAATCAAACTGTGGGATCTTAGAAAGACGCCTGGGTTATTTTTCATTTTAATTGATTAGATGCCAAAGAGGCAAAAATCATAGATGATACTTAATTCTGGTCTGATCTTCTTTATTTATTTCTGAACAAAGGTCTTGCCCATAAATCTAGTGAAGACATTATTATATCAATCAATAAATTACGTGGCATGGATACTATGGACATTGCCGTCTATCAGAGCAGTCTGAGGATACTGCAAGGCAAGAAACTTGGGCCTGTTACTTGGGCCTGGTGCGGCGGCTCAAGCCTGTCATCCCAGCACTTTGGGAGGCCGAGACGGGCGGATCACGAGGTCAGGAGATCGAGACCATCCTGGCTAACACGGTGAAACCCCGTCTCTACTAAAAATACAAAAACTAGCCGGGCGAGGTGGCGGCGCCTGTAGTCCCAGCTACTCGGGAGGCTGAGGCAGGAGAATGGTGGGAACCCGGGAGGCGGAGCTTGCAGTGAGCTGAGATCCGGCCACTGCACTCCAGCCCGGGCCACAGAGCGAGACTCCGTCTCAAAAAAAAAAAGAAAAGAAAACTCTGTTACTGCAGGTGGGTCAGTTCTAACATCTTCATGGGTTTAGCACGGATACAGCTCAGAGGTGTGACTGTGTTTCATCCTGATTAGTATTCACCCGTGCACATCTCAGAAGTCATTAAACTTGATGGCGATAATGATGATCAGGTTGAACGTCCCATCCGGAAGGAACTGTTCTTGGCCCTCCACCTCTCCCAGCCAGGAATAGGGCCTTTTGAGGCATTCCTTGTTGTCCTTTCTTTCCTTCTTAATCTTTCTCGCAGCTGTACTTCATAGTTATGCGACAATTTGCTTAATGTCTCTTTTTTTTTTTTTTTTTTGAGACGGAGTCTCGCTCTGTCGCCCAGGCTGGAGTGCAGTGGCCAGATCTCAGCTCACTGCAAGCTCTGCCTCCCAGGTTCATGCCATTCTCCTGCCTCAGCCTCCCGAGTAGCTGGGACTACAGGCGCCGCCACCTCGCCCGGCTAGTTTTTTGTATTTTTTAGTAGACACGGGGTTTCACCGTGTTCGCCAGGACGGTCTCGAACTCCTGACCTCGTGATCCGCCCGCCTCGGCCTCCCACAGTGCTGGGATCACAGGCTTGAGCCACCGCGCCCGGCCTAATGTCTCTTTTTCTACACCATTCTGGTAGCTCCACCTGGGCCCAAATACTTTCTTATGGCTCTATTCAGATATAATTTGCATATAACAAAATTTATTCATTTTAATACTCAGTTTGATGAGTTTTGCTAAGTGTAAGCAGTCATGCAACTACCATTCCAAACAATTAGTAAAACACTTCTATCACTCCAAAGTTTCCTTGAGGGCACAAATAATTCCATTTACACTACATCTCACCATTAGTCATAGCACATGGCACATCATAAGAATTTCTTGGCCGGACACGGTGGCTCACACCTGTAAGCACTTTGGGAGGCTAAGGAGGGCGGATCATGAGGTCAGGGGTTCAAATCCAACCTGACCAACATGGTGAAACCCCATTTCTACTAAAAATACAGAAATTAGCCAGGCGTAGTGGCATGTGCCTGTAATCCTAGCTACTTGGGAGGCTGAGGCAGGAGAATCGCTTGAACCTGGGAGGCAGAGGTTGCAGTGAGCGGAGATCACGCCACTGCACTCCAGCCTGGGAAACAGAGCAAGACTCCATTTCAAAAACAAACAAAAAAAAGAATGTCTTAAATATTTGTCGATGGGTGAATGGAAGGAAAGAGAGCAAGAAGGAAAGTGTGAACTGCCACTTACTACGTTTTGTACCGGGAACTGTACTAATATATTTGCATATGTTATTTCAGTTATTCTTATATCAAAGCAATGGTCATAAATTATTATTGCTATTGTACCAGTAAAGGAAACTGAGCCTCAGAAGACTTATGCAACTCATTTAAGGTCCCAAGCTTAATACGTGAGGCCCGGGATTTGAATCCAGTTCATTTGGCTGCAAACGCCCATTTGTCACCAATTCCATCTATTGGACTCAGGTTAAATAAGTATCAGCCTAAATATATTCCTTGTGGATATTAGTGTGATTCTTTCTTTTGTGCACTCAAATCCTAACCACAGCTGAAATAACATGCAATTCTAGAAATACAGGCAATCCACATCACGCCCGCCCTCTCCGCAGGGAACCCCCCAGTTCACACCAAGCAGAGCAACTCTTCTCTTTTCTCATTGTAGAATGCCTGGAATTATAAAACAGTTTTTGACTCCTGGCTGCCTTCATCTTCAATCTCCTCTGACTGCAGCTGCATTAAGTATTTATCATCATCTATTTGACCATTAAATGTATCCATTTGTTTGTTTTTCAGTTGTTAATCCGTGACATTGATATACACCTTTCTTTCTTTCTTTCCCTTCCTTCCTTCCTTCCTGCCTTCCTTCCTTCCTTCCTTCCTTCCTTCCTTCCTTCCTTCCTTCCTTCCTCCCAGGTTCAAGCGATTCTCCTGCCTCAGGCTCCCAAGTAGCTGGGGTTACAGGCATGCACCACCACGCTTGGCTAATTTTTTGTATTTTTAGTAGAGACAGGGTTTCTTCATGTTGGTGAGGCCGGTCTCAAACTCCCAACCTTAGGTGATCCGCCCGCCTCAGCCTCCCAAAGTGCTGGGATTACAGGTGTGAGGCACCGTGGCTGGCCTGTTCCACCGTTCTTAGTATGTGCCTTTCTTCTTTAAGATTGCTTTAAGCACTTTGGGAGGCCGAGATGGGCGGATCACGAGGTCAGGAGATCGAGACCATCCTGGCTAACACGGTGAAACCCCGTCTCTACTAAAAAATACAAAAAACTAGCCGGGCAAGGTGGCGGCGCCTGTAGTCCCAGCTACTCGGGAGGCTGAGGCAGGAGAATGGCATGAACCTGGGAGGCAGAGCTTGCAGTGAGCTGAGATCTGGCCACTGCACTCCAGCCTGGGCGACAGAGCGAGACTCCGTCTCAAAAAAAAAAAAGAAGATAGCTTTAAGATCAAATATGGCTGCTAGGGCTCTAGCCATCAAGACTACGTTCCATGCTCAAAAATAGAGAAAGGAGGATTGGCTAATATTTTTCCAAGCTTTCCCAGTAATTTTATCTCATTAGCTTCCCCTATCTGTTAGAAAGCCTGGAAAATATAATCACATCACAGAGTACCTTGCTGCATGGAGTAAAAGGGGGTGCCAACAATAAGAGGGGGAGAACAGATATTTGAAGAAAGATGATCAAGATGACAATTAGCACAATTCCAGTGGGACCCTGTGTCAGTCTTAGTCATGAGCGTTTCCAACTACAATTGCCTCTCGGTTTTCTCAGCACAAAACTGCCTATTCCACCTTTCTTCCCCCAACTGCACAGATATGTAAGCCTCTCCACCTCTGGAAATTATCCCAGCTGGATAACAAGACAGTGTTTAAGGCCGGGCACGGTGGCTCACGCCTGTAATCCCAGCACTTTGGGAGGCCAAGGCAGGCGGATCATCTGAGGCCAGGAATTCAAGACCAGCCCAGCCAACATGCTGAAACCCTGTCTCTACTAAAAACAAAAAAAAGTAGCCGGACGTGGTGGCAGGTGCCTGTAATCCCATAGACTCGGGAGGCTGAGACAGGAGAATCACTTGAACCTGGGAGGTGGAGGTTGCAGTGAGCCGAGATTGCACCACTGTACTCCAGCCTGGGCGACAAGAGCGAAACTCTGTCTCAAAAAAAAAGAAAAAAAGACAGTGTCTAAGACGTCCCTGGTGCCTCATCTGGCTCTCCGTGGGAGAGAGTACAACAGAGCATGCTTAGAATTAGGGACAGCTCCCACTTCATTGCCAAAGCACAGTCGCACCATCTTCCTCTGGTACATATTCTCTCTCCTCCCTCCATCCCCAGTAGGTAAAAATAGAGCCCTGACTCACGGCCATGACTCACCCTGTGTCCACTTAGACATCTAAAGCTAGAGAGAAAAGATGATCAAGTCAAAACCTAGAGAGGGAGAGTAACTGCACCAAGGTGCTGCTATTCACAGTGGTTCCTGTAGCAGCATTTAATCACATGAATTATTGCTCATGAATTAAAATTTGCACTATAAGAATTCTATTCAGCCATAAAAAAATGAAGTCATGTCTTTGCTGCAATGTGGATGGAACTGGAGGCCACTATCTTGGGCCAAACCACGGAGAAACAGGAAGTCAAATACCACATGTTCTCAGTTACAAGTAGGAGCGAAATGATGTGTCCACAGGGATGCAGAGGATGGAGTAAGAGACCCTGGAGACTACGGAGGGTAGGAGGGTGTCAGGGGGTGAGGGAGGAGAAATTACGTGGGGTAAAATGTACATTATTCGGGTGATAGTTACACTAAATGCCCAGATTTCACCACTGCACAATATATCCGTGTAACAAAATTGCACCAGTAGCCCTTAAATTTATACAAATAAGAAAATAAAAAAGTAAATAAAATAAAATTTGCTCTACTTCTTGCGGGCTCTCTTACAACTTTTATATCCCCTCCATGTGAAAAATAGAATAGGGTGCTGAGACAATATATCAACAAGAACAACAAAAACCCCTCAACATGTATTACTCTGTGCCACTCATTGTTCTGAGTGCTTTACAAGTACCAATTCATTCCACCCTTGTAACAGACTGTGCAAAACAATACTAATGTTTCTTGTATTTTTTAGATGACACAAGTGAGGCACAGATAGGTTAGGTAACCTGCTCAAAGACACACAGCATGAGGACCGAGCCTGGTGCTGAAGCCAGTTCGGTCTCATGCTTTAACTGAATCACACACTCTAGTTACTACTCCACTCTGATGTTACAGTAATCGCCCCACCATGCACCAACCCTGAAGAGTTCAACACACACAAACACACACACACACACAGAGTTCTCATTCCCCATTATTGATCCGTTTTCTCCGGTTTTCTGGTCTTCTGGGATTTCCCATTAATTGCAAGAACTCCAAGCTCTAACACCACCTCGATTATCAGCTAACTCCTTAGACACTAATTAAATAAAACATCAGGGTTAGGGATAATTTCACAGCCAGAGGAGAGCAAGTCTGGGGAGAACGCGCAGGGCCCTTAGAGAAAACAGTGGAGAGGATGAGATCAAGTTAAACCTGAGGGATAATTCTGAAATGAACCGGGAACGTGACACGGGCATGGTGTATTGCCTGAAAGCTTTATCCTCGGAAGTAACCTCCAGCATGTCAAGGTGTCTATAGGCACTCTGGGAGACCAAGGTCAGGGCAGATCCACGGACCTCACGCACTGCCAAGGGAGAGTCCAGAAAAGCCTGAGTCTCCCCAGCAAGCCTGTTGCAATGGACAGCAGACTCCTAGACTGAGAAGAATCTCTCAGACTTGCTCAGAGGGTGGGGTTCCAGCAAATGGCAAGGCCACAGTGGCCCATCAGAGGAAATGAACTGTGTCTTCCTGGAATATGAAGAGCATTTCTAGCAAGTCCATCCTTAATTATCCCTCCGCAACTAAGACCAGTACAGGCTGCAATATAGCCTTCAGTCCTAAACCGAGTCTTCTGTAGGAGCCAGGTACCCTGGAGGTAAGTGATTCATCCTCAACTCTAGTCAAGCTAAAATCTGTACAGTGCAGTGGAGGTGCAGGCTGCGGCAGTATTAACACTGGTCTCTGCTGGAGACCACGGGCACATGAGGTGGAGGATGGAGGAGGCGATGAACAAGGACCACGCATTCAGCAGCAAGTGTAAAATTGTGTTGTGTCGTTTTATCTAGAAAAGAGAGCCGGGAGCAGAACAGGATGCTCTGCCTGTAGGTAGGCATGCTCTCTGACACTCATCGGAACAGTGGACGTTGCACACAGTGTATGGGGACCCTGAGCCCCTTCCTCTGCTTCCCCCTATTTTTGAGGATGCTGAATTGCAGTCACAAGGGCAGTATTGAGCTGAGCAGGGCCATGGAAAGAGAGAAAAAGAGAACGCAAAGCGGAATAGTATCAGTCCCCGAGAAAGCAAGCTTCAAATTGAAAAATCTGAAAAAGTCAGACCACATAAAAAGGCGAAGAAGTGTGGCGGTGGTAGGGGGGAGGCATGTGCAGAGGGGCCCACCCTGCGTGAGCCCTGTGCTGAGGGCTGTGCAGCCGTATCCTCCCTCCCATAGGTCATCACTGCTGGGCCCCAGCTCCTTCTCCTCCTCTTCCCCTCCTCCCCAGCACTAGAAGGAATAACTGATGAGGCTGAGGACTCTGCGTACCCTCCGGAATAAGGAGCTATTTGAGGGATGAGGCTTTTAGATTTGCTAACAAAATCAATATCATTTTTGTGAATTAATTGCATTCTTTATGCTGTGAATGACATAATATGTAAGACATGTTCATGTTCTTACTCATAAGTGGGAGCTGATCAATGAGAACACATGGACACAGGGAGGGGAACATCACACACCGGGGTCTGTTGGGGGGTAGGGTCTAGGGGAGGGAGAGCATTGGGAGAAATACCTAATGTAGATGACGGGTTGATGATTCAGCAAACAACCATGGCACGTGTATACCTGTGTAACAAACCTGCACCTTCTGCACATGTATCCCAGAACTTAAAGTATAATTAAAAAAAAAAAAAGAAATTGCAATCTCCCTAAAAAGTAAAAAATTAACATATTGGAAATGATTATCAAATGATACAGCACATTTAAAATTTTTCCATGAGATGAGGTCTTTAACATTTTTCAGGTTTACAGGGTGTTTAACAAAGTCGTGCATGCAAAAGGGAAACTGGGCTAGGCAAGGTGGCTCACACCTGTAATCCCAGCACTTTGGGAGGTCAAGGTGGGAGGATCACTTGAGTCTAGGAGTTCGAGACTAGTCTGAGCAATAGCAAGACCCCATCTCTATTTATTTTAAGTAAATATAAAATAAATTTTTTTAAAGGGAAAGTGTTTGTTACTTTTGAGAGTGACAGATTATGACATCCAGAGGCTTACGAGAAAGTAACTTCCCCTCCGTGTGAACCATCATTGGGTGTTTAAATAGCTTACCCCATGGACTCATACCCCAGTCCCTGAACGAGGTGAACTTCTTAATCTTTCTGAACCTCTGAGTTTTCAAGTTATTGAAACGGGATATGGGAGGGCACATATGCGGTGCCTGGTGCACAGACAGAGAGCTGGTGGGTGCCCATTCAATGCTGACTTACTTCCCTTCTCCTCTCAATGCTAGGAATGTGTTTAATCTTTCAAATTAAAGTGTTATGATAAATTAGACCTCAGGTCCACTGTGGCAATAGGGATATTCATGGTCCTCAAACCCCCTTGTACTGTGGGAGCTACAGAAGACGATGAATAGTGTTAAATTAGTGAGGACAGTTAAAGGAAAGAAACTGGGCTGTCCTGAAACCAGAGGCGGGACATGAAGGGAAGGGAAGGAGGTAAGATTCCCAAGACATTCCTGCTATTCCCAGCAGGAGGATGTGCACTTTCCCAGATCCTGGCACAGGGTGAGAAAGGACTGTGCATGCACAGGGACACTAACTACATTGCAGAGGCTGCTGAGTGAGACTGAGAATAAAGATGAAGAGGTGGAGTTGAGGCTGGGCTTCTGTGCTTTCAAGCCCCTGTGCCAGCTAATGTCTCGATTGTACTTATCAGGAAAACATTGCTATCATTAAGCCTTGTCCCCAAGACTCTCTTGAGTGTAATCCCAGTGATGGCCTCTGCAGCTGAACAGGGCCTGGACCAGGCTATCCCGGTTGTGGGATGGAAGGCTGCATTCTAGATTGAAGAAAGACACCCTTTGGACTAATAAGCAATAAAATCTATGATCCATAAAATTCTGTTTGCCCATCTCGTAAGCTGCTTTCTAGGAATTCCACACACTGCTGTAAATTTGATTTTAGATCTTGTGTGGTGGAATAGCTAACAATGCATTCTGTCAAGCTTCAGCAGAGATTTCAGCAGCAAATGCCAGGGATAAGAGATAGATAATATAGATATATTAATCATAAGGATTATATAGCCTCCAGGGAATGATATAGATCTAAGGGTGTATCACAGCCCGCGGGTTCACAGACTAGCCTGCCAGCAGCCATGGCCTAAGTGCTGCTGTTAAAATACCATGTGGTGGCTGCCAACGCAGAGGGACATGACGGGTCTCAGAAGAAACTGCAGGAATTCAGTGTGAACCCGATACAATCAGCAGGTAGCTCCTTGAGCGATGGGTTCTTATATTTTTGGTAATTGAAACACCTAAAGGTATCTTTGCTCTTAAGGCCTGAGTCTCAGAAAGATGACTTCGTGTGAGGGTGAGTGAGGGGTTGAAGCTGCCTGCAGAGAGGCAGGTAGCAAGTTCCAAGAGGGGTCCTGGTGAGGGTTTCTGCCCAGGATGGCAGTGGTGAGGATACAGACGGTGCGTGCCTGCAACGATGCAACATTGTATGGGTGGGATCACAGCGTTGTATGGGTGTTGAATTATTTAACTTTGGTGTTGAACTAGAGTGACTGAGGAGTAGAACATGATTAGAAAGAACCTCAGTACTTGGCGTCACAGTGACTGAAGGGAAGTCAGCCAGAATTAAGGTGAAGGAGCTGCTTTGAGTCTGGGAGGATGGCTGCCAGGTGAAATTTGGGATGCCTCAGTTCACAATGTCACAAAGGGGGTTAGAGGTCAGTGAGGAACTGGCAGATGTAGAAACAGCCTGGAGGGATTCTGTTTGAACGCGACGGCGACATTTGTGGGAATGATTGTGTCCATCCAGGGAAGCAAGGCTGTGCCATGGGGGGCACCTGTACTTGGGTAGTGGGAAGATGTAAGAAGGTCAAGGAGCGCAGAGGCCAGACACCTACGAAAGCTCCAAGTGGAAAGGCCTGAATAGAAGGGCATCAGATCCAGGGCATGAGGGGCAGGGCTGGGCAGTATCCAGCTTTGCTGTTGAGAAACTGTGTGTGTGTACACACGCATGCAGGTGTGTGCACGTGTGTACTTAAGTGTGCACATGTACAGTGGATTATAATTACAAGAAAACCTCTCCTCTGTAATCCCAGCCCCTTTCTCTCCTGCGACCTTCTTCTCCCTCATCTCCCCTTCCCAGCATCTTCTTTTGTCTCAGTCGTTCAGGCGACTGCCCTTGCTGCTCCCCATGTCACCAGCTGCTCTTTTTTTAAAGCAAAGTCCTGGAGAGAATAGTAGTTAAGAGCAGGAGTTTGGCTTTCAGTCCTGGCTTTACCATTTGCTGCCGTGTAACTAAGGTAGACCAGCTATCCTCCCAAGTCACTCAGTGAATTAGGGGTGAAAACATGGACCTTGCTGAGATATTAAAGCAACATCAAGTTATTATTACAGTACCTGGCTCGTTGTGAGTGGAAATCGCTTGTCTTTATTAGAAATTGCCGCCTACATTGACCCTCTATCTTTCTTGCTTCCTTCATTCTCTCATTTCTTTCTTCACTATCCCTGCAACTTCTACCTTTTCTCCCAGATTAGGCTCTGAAAAGAAACTCTGGAATCAGAAGTCTCCGAAGGAGAAATGTCATAATTCCTTTACTTCTTAATAATTAGGCTTGAACATGTGCTAGCTTGACTTTGCTCGGCCACAGCTCACTGTTTTGGCTGGCATCTTGAGCTCACTGGAGATAAGATCACATTCTGTGGAGTTTGTGTCATAAGTATTGTTGATAGAATCTGGGAGGAAGTACAATAATTGAGTGTTTCACAAGAATATTGGGAACTTTCTAACAAACCTTGTGTAGTTTTGAAACTAGAGAAGCAGGAGGGAAATTTTGAACTTATTCCTCCACTGAAACCCTGGAGTTCGAGTTGTTTTCCAGTAACAGTAGAGTTCTTCAGAATATCAACTGGGGCAGTGGGGAACACCTGTTGCAACATCTAAGCTGAGCAGATCTCCGTTAGTTTTACAGTCTATGCATAAGGTACCACATCACGAATAAAAATCCTTCATAAATTGTCTGCTTGCAGGATTTATTATTAATAAATTATTAATTATTGTTTATTAATAATATTTTTCAATCCTATCATGGAGCATATCATCCCCATCAGGAACTGGAAGGTGTGCAATGCTGGAGCAAGTGTAGGAGGTGAGAAGCCAAGGGTGCAGTCGAAAGGAGCCATGAATCAGCAGGTGGCAACCCAGTTGCTTCCTAACAGCAATGGTTTCAGAAATCAAATTGGCTGTTTTCTATCAGTGAGCGGTGACAGCTGCTTGGCAAAGAAATGGTGCAGGAAATTGGAACGTCACTCAAGCCATCAGATAAAACCTAGCCGTAGAGGGCAGTCTGATCTTTCCGTAGACAGTTCCAGGGACTACGTTTCTCACGCCAATCAAGAGCTTTCTCCCTGTGCTCAAAATTCCATGCTCTGGGGTCTCATTTGCTACCATAACCTATTCAGGGGCTGAAGTAACATGTGACTTGGCTCTTCCACTCCAGAGACTCACAGGACCTAGAACTGTGCTGCTTTTACCACCAGTGCAAGTGACAGGGCTGCCTGTGCGTGAGAGGTCTTGAAAGCAGAGATTAGCATGAATCGGGGAGCTGGATGCAAGCGTGAGCAGGTGATGGGGGGTGGTTCTATCAATACAGCCCCCAGCTGCTCACAAAGCCCTTCTGCTTGCTTTATGTCACCGCCCACCTCCCTCCTACCACTACCTCCCAAAATGGGAAAGCCTAAAAAAGTGGACAATTCCCTGTCGATGTGGAGGTAGACAGAAATCGAACATTCTGACGGTGATGGGAGCTGTGGCAGGCTTCACTCTAGCTGGAACACAACTGTCATTCGTGAGGTATTCTTCTCACATACTTAATGTCTCTATCGTCCCCAAGTCTTGGCAATTTAAGCAGGTATTTCTCCCCATTTCACAGATGCAGAAGTTCAGCGAGATTAAATGGCTTTAGTTGAGGCCACTGAGTAGGAAGGAGAGCAGAGACACAGAGGCTGCTGCTGGGGCTCTTTGTTCTGAACCCTCCACATCCCAGCGTCTCCACAGAGGTAAGGAGAATCAAACAGGCCATCACCTGGGGAAGGAAGAGTGGATGCAAGAGGGAGGAAAGCGATCAGTTCCTCTTCTCAGGTATTATTCATTCCGATTTTCTCAATTTGTCACAGGTGCCAGAAAATGCCGCAACATGAAAAGTGACAACCAGAGCTTCTCAGGGGACTCCCCTAAAGCCTTCATCCTTCTGGGTGTGTCTGACAGGCCATGGCTGGAACTCCCTCTCTTTGTGGTCCTCCTGCTGTCCTACGTGCTGGCCATGTTGGGGAATGTCGCCATCATCCTGGCATCCCGGCTGGATCCTCAACTCCACGTCCCCATGTACACCTTCCTCAGCCACCTGTCCTTCCTGGACCTCTGCTACAGCACCACTACGGTCCCTCAGATGCTGGTCAACATGGGCAGTTCCCAGAAGACCATCAGCTACGGAGGCTGCACTGCGCAGTATGCAGTCTTCCACTGGCTGGGATGCACGGAGTGCATCCTCCTGGCCGCCATGGCCCTGGACCGCTACGTGGCCATCTGCGAGCCCCTGCACTACGCCGTTCTCATGCACCGTGCTCTCTGTCAGCAGCTCGTGGCTCTGGCCTGGCTCAGTGGCTTCGGCAACTCCTTCGTGCAGGTGGTCCTGACTGTGCAATTGCCGTTCTGCGGGCGGCAGGTGCTAAACAACTTTTTCTGCGAGGTCCCGGCCATGATCAAGCTGTCGTGTGCCGACACAGCTGTGAATGATGCCACACTGGCTGTGCTGGTGGCCTTCTTCGTGTTGGTGCCCCTGGCTCTCATCCTTCTCTCCTATGGCTTTATTGCCCGCACAGTGCTCAGGATCCAATCCTCCAAGGGACGATACAAGGCCTTTGGTACGTGTTCCTCCCACCTGATGGTCGTCTCCCTCTTCTACCTACCTGCCATTTACATGTATCTTCAGCCCCCTTCCAGCTACTCCCAAGAGCAGGGCAAATTTATTTCTCTCTTCTATTCCATAATCACCCCCACTCTCAATCCCTTCATCTACACCCTGAGAAATAAAGATGTGAAGGAGGCTCTGAGAAGACTCCTGGCCAGGATCTGGAGGCTCTGTGGATGATGAGGACGTGAGATGTAGCGTCTCCATCAATTAAAGAACACTGCACAAGTCTAATGTGCACTCAGAGCATCTTTCACTTAAGGAGTTAATACCCAGAGAGCTCAACAACCCTATCTTCAAACATCTCACTTCCTGTCATAATGCCCCAAATCCCATAGCAACAAAGTTCATTTTAAAAGTGTAATTCTAAGAGGCCATATGTTTTTAAGCATTGTTTAAATAGACTTCAATAAGTATGTGTGGAATTATTTAACTTCCAATTTCCTGATTCTTTTCTCTTTTCCTCTTCCTGTATTTCTTTTATTCTCTCCCCACTTGTCTCTTTTCTATTACTCCTAAGTATACACAAGAGGAAGCTGAAATACAATCTTATTTTACTTATAATGAATATGTGTTTTTCTCCATATACGTAAATCTCCACAAATTTTACATGACTTTTTCAAACAAGTCCAGGAATTAAGTAGATTGCTATCTCTTTCCTGTGATTTTGGATTTTTTTTTCTCTGTAGTTCACATTTTCTTCTACAGAAAGTTTTTCCATGAAATGTAAACTAGTACAAAAACTAGTACAACCACTACGGAAAACAGTGTGAAGATTCCTTAAAGAACTAAAAGTAGATCTACCATTTGATCCAGCAATGCCACTACTGGGTATCTACCCAGAGGAAAATAAGTCATTATATGAAAAAGTTACTTGCTCATGCGTGTTTATAGCAGCACAATTTGCAATTGGAAAAATACGGAACTAGCCCAAATGCCCATCAGTCAACTAGTGAATATAGAAAATGTGAGACAGGCCGGGCGCAGTGGCTCATGCCTATAATCTCAGCACTTTGGGAGGCCAAGGCGGGTGAATCATGAGGTCAGGAGTTCAAGACCAGCCTGGCCAAGATGGTGAAACCCCCGTCTCTACTAAAAATACAAAAATTAGCTGGGCATGGTGGCACACGCCTGTAATCCCAGCTACTCAGGAGGCTGAGGCAGAGAATTACTTGAACCCGGAAGGCGGAGGTTGCAGTGAGCTGAGGTCACGCCACTGCACTCCAGACTGGGCGACACAGTGAGACTCCATCTCAAAAAAAAAAAAAAAAAAGAAAAAGAAAATGTGAGATATATACCATGGAAAAACACTATTCAGTCATAAAAAGGAATGAAATAATGGCATTCTCAGCAACCTGGCCAGTTTTAAAGTCCTAATGCCCAAAAGTTATCTTTCTCTCTTTCAAGCTCAGCTATGTGTTTCTGATTACATTATTTATACAGGTATCAAAGTGTTTGTAGCAGGAAGGCAGTTGGTAATAGTTCACCAAGATGCAGAAACCCAATCTCCAGTTGGTGCTGCTCAGAAATGCTAACAAGACAGAGTTTGCAATAGAATGTAAATCTCACACTGTTTCCCTTATAAAAACAGTCTTAAGGGTTTTTTTAAATGTCAGCTCATCTAAAAGGCATGTTTAATAATGTGATTGTTTTACATTCTTATACAAACTCCTATATTGACAGTTCATAGACCACACTTTGAGTAGCAAAGTGAGGCTACTTTGATGGCTAATTGTATAGAGGAAGTAGTATTTCCATCCTGAGCAATTCCATGCGGTTTAAGAGTTGTCCATGTGTTGAGAAGCAATTAGTAAATATTTCCTTAAAACTTAATGCTCTGTGAAGTATGACAGATGAACTGTTCCTCGGATAGGATAAATCCAAAATAAGCTGTTATCAACTGAAAGCAAGATGCATCTTCTACATAATACTTCTAGTTAGGAGTCAGGCTCTGATACCCTCAAACCTTTCACTCCACGATTTTCAGTCTATCCTAGCAAAGATGAAATTCCACTCATTACAGTTAGAGTGAGGTAATTTTTTAAAAATTATCTACAACAGAACCATTTGCCAAAGTGACTTTTAAAATGCACCAAGCAATTTAATTTACCTTTAGTGCTTTAGAGAAATAATTTTAAAAATGTCTGGATACTCTTTTTTAAAATTAAGAAAAGGAAACAATTTAATTAAATACATACAAAAAAAAGTTTTACATATTCCTGAATTTTCAACTAACTACAAAAAGCATGAATAATTCTTATTAGAAAACAACAGTATTACAAAAATTTTAAATAAATAAATAGCTGCCATAAAATTTTAACATAATATATAGTCAACTAGTTCTGTGTTATGGTCAGTTAATAGAAAGATAGCAGAAATGATGACATGAGCAAAAGTAAACAGAACAAAGAAGAAAAAAATGATAGGAAAAAGAAAGTTAGACAGTGAGAAGAGAAAATAAAGACAAAGAAAGTGCTTTATTGAACGAGCTAATTACATGAGGTCACCAAGAGGAGCATCCTCTAACTAAGGCGCTGTGATGAGAACAACATCCGATGCTGTCATTGCCCTGGTGTCTTCCTCACCCGGGCGCAAAGGAGATGCCCCAGCTCTCCACACGAAGGCATGGTGGGCAAGCGCTCTTCTCCGACACTCCACCGGAACGACCCCAGCGCTGCGCTCTTGGCCTGGATGGATCACAGCTCACTTCACCTGAGGACCCCCAGCTGGAGGGCCCCGAGAACGCTGGCGTCTGGCAGCCCTGCTTCCACCCCTACCACGAAGGCTCAAAGATGATGGTCAGCTCCGGCTTTTCTTCTTGAAGCGTTTCTAACGCCCTTTTGGTCTCATAATTGAAATACATTTCAGACAACCTGTAAAAGCAAACAGAAAGCCTGGGTTGCCCACTTCAGATAACTCTCTCAGAGTCGTTAACCTTAGAAGTCTCATCTCTCCATTTCCCTAAACTCCACACACGTCTAAAATGTTAAAAAAAAAAACAAACAAACAAAAACCGGGGGACCACAACTCCCAGAGGGCTCCGCGTCCTCGCCGCCGCGCCGCCGCCGAGACCAAGATGGCCGCCAGACTCCGCGCCTTCTGCAAGGATGCCCGGGCCGAGGAGCCGGTGCTCGTCGTGTCCTTCGTCATCGGGAGCCTGGCTGTAATTCTGCCCCGTTCAGCCCCTACACCAAGTACTCCGTCACCATCAACAAGGCCACGCCCTACAACTACCCAGTGCCCGTCCGCGATGATGGGAACAGCCTGACGTGCCCAGCCACCCCCAGACCCCAGGGCCCCAGCCTGGAGCGGCTGAAGAAACGGTGAGCACCCCCAATGACAGAGGAGGCCCCTCCCACAGCTCCCAATAAAAATGTGGGGGAAAAAAAGCTCTAAGTGCCCAATGTGCTTCCTGTTATATTTTTAACTATCTAGTTGGGAACTTTTTAAGCATACATAAAAGTATAGAAAATAGTATCATGAACCCCCTGTGTCCATTACCCAAGTTCGATTATTAAACAGGTCATGTCAACTTGTTTCTTCTATTGCCCAGCCACTCCTCCCACCCATGGATTATTTTAAATATTGCATTTAATGCATCTGTCAATAATTCACTTTGTGCCACTAAAATATAATTACAATATCACTGTCACACCAAAACTGTTTAACAATAATTTCTTAGTATCACTGTATGTCCAGTCAGCATTTACACTTCCTTAACTGTCTTGTAAATTTTTTTACCTTATGTTCATTTAGTCATGAATCCAACCAATTCCACACATTGCATTTGCCCAGGATGCCTCTCACATTTTCTTTGATTTAAGTTGTTCCTCCTCTTTAATAAAGTTTCCCTTGCAACTTAACTAATAAATCCGCCCATTTGTCCTGCACCATTTCTAACCATCTCAGTTGGTGGTGTTATATACTGAATGCTTGTCTTCCTTAAAAATTCCCATGATGAAGCCCGAACCCCTAATGTGATGGTACTTAAAGGTGAGGCCCTTGGGAGGTAGGTAGAGTTAGATGAAGTGGTGAGGGTGGGGCCCTCAGGATGGGGTGAGTGCCCTTACAGGAGAGATACCAGAGAGTTTGCTCTTTCTCCCCTGTCTTCTCTCTCTTGCCTCCCCTCACTCCATGCAATCACACAGCAAGAAGGTAGCCATCTGCAAGTCAGGAAGAGGACTCTCGCCAGCAACCAAATTCATCAGAGACTTGATTTTGGACTTTCCAGTCTCCAGTATTGTGAGAAAATAAATCTCCGTGTTTGAGTCACACAGTCTAGAACAGCTTGTTATCGCAGCCTGAGAAAACAGGTTGATTGCATTCATGGATTCTTCAATCTATTTTGAGCCTGTCCCTCAGCCTGGGTCCTGAATGTCCCTCAGGGCTAGGTCAGTGACTCTACATGTAGCAGTGTCGCCAGCTTTGACCTGACCAATCCTTCTTTTCTTCCCCCATCTCTCTTAGCTCTGGGAATGTTGGCTTGTCCTGCAGCAAACGTGCTCAATTACGTCGGCACAAGGATGCAAGGCTGATTCAAACTTGTGTTTATTCAAACCTGCATTCCAACAGGTTCTCAGCCTTGAGATCATTAATATGGACAGAAGTCCCTGGACTAAAGGAATTTATATTTTGGGAGCAGAGATAGATAATAAATAAACAAGAAAACAACATAGTACATAAGATGTGCTTCACTGCAGAGGAGAATGAGAAGAGAAGAAAAAAGCGCTTGCTTCTATTTTCAGTAGAATAGTCAAAGACAGCCTCACAGAGAGGAAGACCTTTAAGAGAGAATTTAAGAATGTACAGAGAATAATGCATGTGGATACTGAAGGGGCGAGAGTTCTAGGCAGGAAGAAAAGCAAGTGCAAAAATCCAGAGATGACAGTGTTCTTGCAAAACAGCAAGGAGACCACTGTACTGGGGTAGAATAAGCAAGGGTTGGAAGAAGCGGAATCTTCGGAAGCAGGAGAGGCTGGATTATGTGGGGCATGGAATCTACCATGAGTTTGTTGCTCTGATGATGAAAGTGATAAGAAGTCACCAGACGATGTTGGCAAGAGTGATATGATCTGAGTTACATTTTAGCTGAATCCCTTGTCTGCTAAAATCAGAATAACAGATGCAGGGTGGTATGTCAGAATGCCACCATGACAATCCAGACACCAGGTGATGGTGGCTTGAGCCAGGGAAGAAGCCATGAAGCTGGCCAGAAGTGGTCAGGGAGTGGCCAAGCTGGGAAGGCAGAGCTCACAGGATGTGCTGACACACTGGACGTGGTTATAAGAAAAAAGAGACAGTGACGACAGAACCAGAAATGTTTTGGCCTGAGCAACTTGGAGGAAGTGACCATTGACTGAGATGGGGAAGAATCAGGTTTCAGGTAGAAGAGAATGGCATGGGTGTGGATCTGGATGTGACGTTTGAGAGGTTTATTAAACCTCCAAGAAGAAAGATCAGACAAGCATGCAGACACAGAATTTACGGATGTATAATCTGGAGGCCACAGCACATATATCATGAATCCAGAAGACCAGGTAATTTAAATGAGGGAGAAAGTGTAGGGAAGAAAAATTAGCCCAGCGACTGAGCTCTGAGGATTCAACACATAGGGGTCAGGACGATGAAGAAAAGGTCAGAAAGGAGACTGAGTAGAAAGAGCTGATGAAATAGGAGAAAACCCAGGAGAATATGTTGGCCTTAAAGCCAAGCAGTGAAAACGTCTTCAGGGAAAAGTGCGATCATCACGGCTGACAGAACCGTGGGATTCGCCAAGAAGCTCTTACTAGAAAGGAGACGACTACCTCAGTGGTATCACAGAGGTGGGTTGGCAATGTCCCGACACACTGTTGAATTTCGTGTAATTTCCAATCTTGCTGTTCCTGGAGCACTCTTTTCCCATTTAGAAATCCTCAGAAACAAAACAACAAGGTCTCCACTATGTAAAGACCCTTCCAATTCGAAGGAACCATAGACGAGTTTTACAAAGTACGGTTCCTTGTGTAGAACACAATCCTCCTTGGCCATGATCGCATTAGGACTTGTGTTTCTTTAGGGAATATGGATGAAATCCAGCTTAACCTTGGTTGTTCTAATGGTCTCAGTGAAGTGGAATGTGTAGTTTAAGCCCCATATTCTCTATTTTTAAAAATCCACACAACTGACCCAGGCCCAACCTAATCCTGAGTGGCTGCAAATGAAGCCAGAGTCATCCTGGATTTTGATAACAGTCAACATTTCCTGAGAACTCAGAGTCCCGCCACAGGCATCTCTGCAGAGCACACTCACCCCAGGTTCTGCAGGAGGCAGCTCTGCTGTTTCAGCACTTCACAGAACATCATGACCCCCAGGTCGCCCAGGTCATTGTTGCCTAGGCTCAGCTTTCGCAGGCTCTGGCTGGAGGTCAGAAGTGTGGAAAGATCCCAGCAGCAGTGTGACGTGAGGCTGCAGTTGTCTAATCTGCAAAAAGGGGGTGATTTAAAGAAAATGTCCCCTTAACCATCCCCCCGGCTCCCCAAGATCTTAGCATCTTAGTCTGTCTTCTTTCAGGTACAAAAAAAAAAAAAAAGAGAGCACAGGACTAACTAGCTTGAAGCAGCCTTGTATGCCAGTAATTATTCTTCTCTCTCCTTTTCAGATAGGAGCATATCTTTCAAATCCACTGCACTGCACAGATCAAATTAGTAACAGTGGTTTGTTCACTGATTTACCAAATTCTGTGCCCTTCCCTACATTTCCATTAAATATAAGTGTCATACTGCGCCCTTGTTTTGTGGTACAGAAAACTGTGATGGAAAGGACTCAAGTTCCTACCTTTCTATCATCTAGAAGGACTCCTCCCAGTCCCACAATCCTGTAACAAGGCAAACTCTAAGAAGACACCTCACTTCTAAGATACAGATTATCTTGTGGCCACTCTGCCTAAACTTCCCTCCACCCTTGGCCACCATGTGTTCTCATCGCTGTAATAAGCGGAAGGACTTACTCCAACACCTGAAGCTTGCAGTCGGGGTGCAAGAGTCCCTCACAGAGTAGCTTGATCCCCTTGTCTCCGAGAGTGTTGCCTCGCAGGTAAAGGTGCGTGAGATTCTGATTAGTGCTGAGTACCGAGGACAAAGCTGAACAACAGACTGACGTAAGGCCAGAATTCACCAACCTGTAGAAGGACGGGGAGAAGAGTCCTCAGTGCCCAGCTCTTCCCCAACACTGTGCAGCTGCTTCGACCCAGTGCCCTGTCCTCTCTCAGCAGCTGCAGCCTTTAGCTCAGAGAGCAGAAGCCAGCATCTCGGATATGATCTGGAGAGAGCATGGCCTGCTGTCTGTGGCTGCCACAGGAGACACAAATGATGCCTCAGCAGACGTTTTGCGGGATCACTCCGACAGAAAGAGAGCCAAGGCAAACTGAGCCGGTTACACCATACTCCTCCTGCTTCTCACACAGCTTTCCTCCAGCCAGGACTGCTCCTCGGCACCACTCCTTCCAGAAACACATCCCAGTGGTTATCCTTGACTAATAGTGGCCGTAACACTGCAGACACCTGTTTTTTTTTTTGTTTGTTTGTTTTTGTTTTTGTTTTGCTTTTGTTTTGTTTTGAAGACAGACAGGAAAAAAAAATCCTCCTCATGGGAAGTTGGTGCGGATTTAAACATCAAAGACAACAGGTGAACGTCCATTGTGACCTTCTAAGCCGTAGCTAGGGCTGGGACAGGAACACTGTGGGGCCCTTAGCAATTGCCACCTCCCACCTTCCTGCTCCCCCAAATGCCCCTTTCACCAGCCCTCAACCACATTGGAGAAGTGGGAGGATCACTTGAGTTCAGGAAGTCAAGGCTGCAGTGAGCCATGATTGGGCTGCCACACTCTAGCCTGGGCGACAGAGTGAGACCCTGCCTAAATAAATAAATAAGGCCAGGTGCAGTGGCTTATGCCTGTAATCCCAGCACTTTGGGAGGCCCAGCACTTTGGGAGGGTGGATCACGAGGTCAGGAGTTCAAGACCAGCCTGGCCAACATGGTGAAACCCCGTCTCCACTAAAAATATAAAAATTAGTCAGGGTGGTGGGCACCTGTAATCCCAACTCGGGGAGGCTGAGGCAGGAGAATTGCTTGAACCCGGGAGGCAGAGGTTGCAGTGAGCCGAGATTGCCAATGCACTTCAGCCTGGGTGACAGAGTGAGACTCTGTCTCAAAAACAAATAAATAAAAGAAAAAGGCTCTTGCTCTGTCACCCAGGCCGAGTGCACAACTCACTGCAGTCTTAAACTCCTGGGCTCAGACAATCCACCCACCTTGGCCTCCCAAAGTGCTGGGATTACAGGCGTGAACCACTGTGCCTGACCCAGAGACCAGTCTTATTTGATTATTATATCAACCTGGCAAGGAAGGAGTGCAGCTAAAACTATTACATACATTTTACAGATTAGAAATCTAAGGCTTATAAAGATTACATGTTTCTCTCAAGGCCACAGAGCAGGTGTGTGGTAAGGAGGGATCCAGATCTGGACTTTCCACGTTTTAGTCTCATCGTCTCCCCACTGCCCTTTCTGTCCACCTCTCTCTTCCTTCTGCACAGCAAAGGGCCTCTTAGAGCATAAAACCCCAGAAATGCATTAATCTCAATGGAATTAAGAGTTTTGATGTACTATTCTTGAGTCAAATTAAGCCCATTCTATCACCCAGGAAGAGCATAAGAGCTCTAAAATCACTAGTGGTGTAATTCCTAGGAGCACAGATGCTCAGAGGGTAGTCTAGTACACAGAAAGCCTCATACTCCAGCCCTTCCACAAAGCCAGGAGTAGCCTCCTTCCTGCCACAGTCCTTGGTAATGGCATGTTTTTTAAGCTCTTTGGTGTCTAAGAGGCAGGAAAAATAGAAATACAGAAAAAGTTTATTCAGACAGCAAAGTGTGAGCAGATGACCAGCAGGAAAAAGCGATTATCCACCCACTGGTTTCTAGCTTCCCAATTAAGGAAGAATCAAATAGAAAAGACACAGTAAGCAGGACTAATGGGGAAATGAAGCCCAAGAGAGACAGACAAAAAAAAGCAAGTTTGGAGTGGCTTCTACTAAGCTCTCACCCCAGGTAAGAATTCTGTCAGAGGGTTGTTGTTAATGACCATGCAGAAGGGATGTGTAGGATTCCTGGCAAAGGCCAGGGACATTCCAGCAGAATGGGGATGGTCTTCAAAGAGGAAAAGAGAAAATATTTTTAAAGTTATGTAGGTAAAGTTATGCAGGCTTTACCACTATTTCCAAAAAGGAGTAGAATGGATTATTCAACAGATGTCTGGGGAGCACTACACAGTAGTAGTAGTAATAGAAGTGGCAACAGACAGTGTAGTTTTGTTAAGAACATGTCATACCCAAATTGTGAAAATGCTGGTAACTATTAAGCAATGGTTACACTGAACACATAATAAAGTGTTTAAAGAATCAAACAACCACGTCCCACCAACCAATCCTTGGATGAGAGGAATGTGATTGACATAACATCTTGATTTGAGCCAATCCACCTAACTGAACTCTACATTTACCAAGCTAGATATCTTGCCGTGTACTGTATTAAGTTAATTTGTTGGGGATTTTTATTTATTAACTACCTGCCTATGTCACAAAAATGTCTCATAATGAAAACTGAATCCCAGTGCTTTGGGAGGCCAAGGTGGGAGGACCACTTGAGGCCAGGAGTTTGAGACAAGCCTGGGCAACATAGCCCTACAAAAAAATTTTTAAACATTTTAAACATTACCCAGGCATGGTGGTACACACCTGTAGTCCGAGCTACTCAGAAGGCTGAGGCAGGAAGATTGCTTGAGCCCAGGAGTTCAAGGCTACGGTGAGCTATGATCCTACCACTGCACTCCAGCCTGAGCCACAGAGAAAAAACCCCATCTTAAAAAAAGAAGGGCAAGAAAGAAAGAGAGAGAAAGAAAGAAAGGGAGAGGGGGAGAGAGAGAGAAAGGGAGAGGGAGAGAGAGAGGAAGGAAGGAAGGCAGGAAACTGAGGAAGAAGATTGAACATTTTTTGAGTATTTATTGTGTGCTTGAATGGATGATGACTTCAAATAGGGTTATCTCATTGAATGATCACAACCTCAAGATGGGAATGTTATTTTTATCCCTACTTTTACATGGACAAAATGAGGATCACAGCAATTAAAAAATAAGTAGGAGCTTCTTACATGGATGGTAGAAAGTGGGAAGTGGGGGTAACCCTCCAGGCAAAAGGAAAAGAGTATGCAAGGATAAGGAAGATTAAAAGAACCACCAAGATGTTTCAAAACTAATTCATAGCTGGGCACAGTGATGTCCACCTATAGTCCCAGCTACTTGGGCATCTGAGACAGGAGGATTGCTTGAACCCAGGAGTTCAGATGAGATTGGGGGCTCTGGGTGGTATGGCTGTAGACAAACCGAGGAGTTCAAATTCAGCCTGAGCAACATAGCAAGTCCGCATCTCTAAAACAGCAAAACAAAACTTATTCAACATGACTCAAAATGGAGTGCAAGGTGTGGTAGGAGAGAGGGCAGTATCAGGGACAGCCTTGTGTGCCAAGCTAAGATGTCACTCTGACTACAGAGAAGAACTTTTGAAAGTTTTTGAACAAACGGTCAATATTTTCAAATTTGCATTTTAAAAAGTTCCCTCTGGTGTAACGATGAGCGGTAGAGGGAACTGAAAGCAGAGCTTTAGGACCGTCCTCCGTTTACTCACTTGGCAGCCTCCTGGAAAGCCTCACCATTCAACGAGGCAGGAGGAAGAGGGCAGGCGCAGGTCAAAGAACAGGGGTGGGAGGTGGGGTATGATAATTAAACCAATGTTGCAAAGGTTCAGCATGTGTGATCTTGAGCAATATTGAGACAGGCAGCACACAATATGCAGCCAGACATGAGGACCTAAAGTTCAAGAAAAAACAAAATGTGGGGGTCGGGCGCGGTGGCTCAAGCCTGTAATCCCAGCACTTTGGGAGGCCGAGACGGGCGGATCACGAGGTCAGGAGATCGAGGCCATCCTGGCTAACACGGTGAAACCCCGTCTCTACTAAAAAATAAAAAAACTAGCCGGGCGAGGTGGCGGGCGCCTGTAGTCCCAGCTACTCGGGAGGCTGAGGCAGGAGAATGGCGTAAACCCGGGAGGCGGAGCTTGCAGTGAGCTGAGATCCAGCCACTGCACTCCAGCCTGGGCGACAGAGCGAGACTCCGTCTCAAAAAAAAAAAAAAAAACAAAATGTGGCTATACCTAACACATAGGCTATACCTAATACACAGCCACATGTATGGCTACACCTAACACATAAAGTGCATAAAAGTTTTGACTGATTAATGCCACTTACAGATATCTATCTCAAAATCAAATGCATAAACTATATATAACATTTATACACATGCATAAAACTATATATAAAAATGTGCTTTTTGCAGAGTTGTTTGTAATAGTGGAAAAGAACAGTTATCCCAAAATGCATTATTTGACTAAATAAATTATGGTAAAGGACACTATGGGATATTATGCCCCAATCAATAGATCTACACAAATCAGTGTGGAAATTTATCCATGATAAATGAAAAAAGAATATCACAGAAAAATATTTATATCATGGTTCTAGTTTCAATAGATATGGTGTTATGGATTGAATTGTTTCCTCCAAGACTTTATATGTGGTAGTCCTAGGCCCCAGTACTTCAGATTGTGACATTATTTGGATATACGGTTACTGAAAATGTAATTAGTTAAGATGAGGTCGTTACTAATCTAACATGACTTGTGTTCTTTCACAGGGAAACATGGGACATGGAGAAAGATGCACAGAGACACAGGGAAGACGCCACGTAGACATAAAGGCAATGGTGTGGGAGAGGCATCGACAGGTCAAGGAATGTCAAAATGTGTCAGCAAGATGACATTCCACCAGACACCAAAGAGAAGCACGAACAGATTCCCCACAGCCCTCAGAAAGACCCAGCCTGCTGGTATCTTAATCTCACACTTCTGGCCTCCAGAACTGAGGGATAATAAATTTCTGTTGTTTAAGCTTCTCTGTTTGTGATACTTTATTACAGCAGCTCTAACAGACTAGGCATTTAAAATACTACGTAACAATGTATTACAAATGCAACATGAAAATCGCATAGGTCTTCATTCACATTACTGATATAAATACCATCCAGATCAGCATATACAAGAAATCCATTTGTCCATAATTAGCAACCAATATATGTTCACAAAGCTCTGATACTCCCTTGGATGGATGGATGGATGGATGGATGGATGGATGGATGGATGGATGGATGGATGGATGGACAGACGGACGGATGGATGGATGGATGGATGGATGGACAGATGGATGGATTATATAACAATCTATTGTATTTTTAAAAGTCTTGATGGTTGCTCATCAGACTATTGTAAATGGCTCTCTCAGAAGACAGCTGAGAAGGAGTTTTCACTTTCCACTTTGTACTATATGTTTACACCAAGCATGTGTTACTTTTCTAATAAAAAGTTTGTGAATGACATCTGGGTTTAAGACCTATTGTTGTTGAAATTGAGAGGTATATGAGAATTCTCAGGGAGTGCAGAAACATTTAGTAACAAACGAACAAACAAAAGGTAAACCAGGCAGGGTGTGTGGCTCACGCCTGTAATCCCAGCACTTCGGGATGCCAAGGCAGGCAGATCACCTGAGGTCAGGAGTTTGAGACCAGCCTAGCAAACAGTGAAATCCCGTATCTACTAAAAACACAAAAAGTAGCCAGGCATGGCAGTGCACACCTGTAGTCCCAGCTACTCAGGAGGCTGAGGCAGGAGAATTGTTGGAACCTAGGAGGCGGAGGTTGCAGTGAGCCAAGATCGCGCCACTACATTTCAGCCCGGGTGACACAGTAAGACTCCATTTCAAAAAAAATAAAACGACAAAACTAAACCAGTGGCAAAATCCCCAGACCACAGGAAGAGAAGCCAATGCAGGATCCAGGAAGGGGGAAGCTATAGGGAAGCTATAACATTAGCAGGAAAGACAGAGCAGTGACCTAAACATTAGAGAGAAGAAGGCTTCCAAAGAGGAAGAGAGAAGTGAATTAAAGGCAGCAGATGTCAACTGAAGTAAGGACTGGGAAGGACCTGTACGACCTACAAGGACCCAGCCTGCTGATGCCTCAGTCTCAGACTCTGGCCTCCAGAACTGAGTGGAATAAACTCTTGTTGTTTAGGCTGCTGTTTGTGGTACTTTATTACAGGAGCTCTACCAGGTTGGGTATTGACTACATAGAGTGTATTACAGATGCAACAGGCACATTTGTAATTGGCTTGTTTGTCATTTGGAATCTGGAACCAGGATCACTGAGAGTCACCTGAGCACCTATAGCTGGGCCCCTTCGGTTCCATCTGCTTTACCTGGAGGGCTCTTCCGACTCCTTCACAGCCCATCCCATACTTCACTTAGCACCTCTCCAATGTCACCTGCTCAGAGAGGCACTCGCCAAGCCTGAGCAGAGAAGCACCCCTCGTCATCACTCTAGTTTTTCTTATAGCTCTTATATACACTGTATACTGTTTAGCTTGTCTATTATCTGTTATCGTTTCCCTAAAATAATGGTTGTGAAAACAGGGTTGTGGTCTGTTTTACTCATGGCTACTGTCAGTGCCCACCACAGAGCCCCCAGAGGGCCTGCAAAATAAAAGGACCCAGTCATGTCTGTTGAACAAACCTAGAGAAGCAGAAGTCAAATTGCTAAGGAAGGGTAATACTCTAGGGCAGTTTGCTAAGGAAGGGTAACGCCCTAAGGCGAGGAAATGAAGGCACTGCAGGAAGACTTCACAGAAAGAGACATGGTCACATCTGAGGATGGGCTGATGGGACAGGCCCAAGGAAGGATCAGAGCTTTGTGACAAGATATTGGTTGTTAATTAAGGATTAGTGGATTACTCCTTTGGGAAGACCTTTCCGGCTCTATTTGGTCTTGAATGCTGATCTGGCTGGTATATATATTAATAATGTGAATGAATGAAGATCTATACAATTTGCTTGTTGTATTTGTAGATATCATTGACAGAATCAAGATTCGAAACTGCCTAGTCAATGGGTCAAAAGACGGGTAAGATGAGGTTTAACAAAGCTAAATTGGAGGTCCCACCCTTAGGCTGAGAGCCAGATGAAGAAGCCCCATAGACAGCCCGTTAGCAGCATCTCCTAAGGCAATGCACTGGGGAATTAAGGCAGTGGCTGAGGGGGTCACAGACGTTTGTCTACACTGAGTTCCACAACCTTCTCTCTGAGTGTCCTTGGACAAAGGTATGAGGCTCCCTGAGTTGCATTTTCTCCTCTTTAAATTGGAGACACAGATACCCAGCTTATAGCATCTTTCTGACGCCAACTGAGAAAATCCATGTAAGAACAGGAAAGAGCAGGTGATACAGGAAAGTGGTACAGGAAAAGTGCATGATTATTAGTGGGTATTCTCTACTACTGTTTACTGCAGAATTCCAACATGAACCAAAAGGCTTATGTAACTGCCAAAAAACTTAAGGAAATCAGAGGCTCCACCAGTGAAACCATAGTTCTCTGCAACAGGAGCTAAAACATCCACCACGTATCATCAGGTCTGGGCACCACATTTCAAAGAGAGACACTAACAAACCAGCCTGTGTACCTGGGAGAGCATGGCTACACAGGTGAAGGTGCTGAGCCATGACACTGTTGAGGATAAAGAGGCTGCAGGGTAAGAGCTCCCTCCTAGTGTAGAGGCTGCAGAGTAAGAGCTCTTTCCTAGTGTAGAGGCTGCACGCACTGTGCGATAACTTGCATGCTTGCAAGCATGCACACGTAAAATGGGTGACTATTCACGTGAGTGCCTTGGAAGCAAGGTTTCCTCTCAATGGGCAACTGGGCTGCACCATCTCTAAGGTTTCTTCCAACACTAAGAAACTCTAATGCCATAATCATAAATTAGCATAAATTATCTCCTTAGCAGTAGTATACATTATATGCATCCAGTCCTTCCAACCATTGCTGATGTTTTTACCTCCTTACTCTACCTTCAACTCTGCCTGACCAGAGTAACCCCCATCCACATTCTCCACATAATTCACCTCTGAAAAGAAGTTACGTTTCTGCTGAGACACCCATGAAGACTTACCCCAGTTTCTGCAGGTTGCATTGTGGATTCTTGGCTTTTTCACATAAAATTGCGACTCCTGTGTCTCCCAGGGCATTCTCCCCCACGTAGAGTCTGGTCAGGGAACAGTTGGTGCTCAATACTGACGCAAGATCCTGACAACACGCTGATGTGAGGCAGCAGCTGACCAGCCTTCCACAAAGATGGCAGAATGTCAGTCATGTCTCTCACCCACGCTCCACCACGAACAAGGAGGCACCCGTACCTGCCACTGCCTCTACTCCAGTTTACACATGGAAAGGGAGTGGACACAAGCTCTACATACACTTCTGATTTCCTCTTCCATCTGGCGGAATAACAAGTAAGCCTTCTCCAAGCTCGCACCAATACTACATCTTCCCAGCTCCCTACATTCAGCTTTATTGTGGTGAAATACGTGTAAAATGAAATTTACCATTTTAACCATTTTTAAGTGCACGATTAATGGCCTTAAGCACATTCACATTGTTGTGCAACTATCATCACCACCGTCTCCAGAACTCCTTTCATCTTGCAGAACTGAAACTCCATAACCACTAAACAATGTCCTCCCATTCCCCGCTCTCCCATTGTCTGCAACCACCTTTCTTTCTGTCTCTATGAATCTGACTATTCTAGGCACCTCCTATAAGGACAATCACAGAGTATTTGCCCTTTGGATCCTAGCTTATCTTACTTAGCACCATGTCCCTGAGGCTCATCCATGTTGTAGTGTGTACTAGAATTCCTTTTAAAGCTGAATGTACATATGTAGCACTTTTCAACACCCTTTATCCGTTGAAGGACGTTTGGGTTATTTCCACCTTTTGGCTATTGCTAATAGTGTTGCTATGGACATGGGTGTACAAATAACATGTTTGAGTTCCTGCCTTTTTTTTTTTTTTAACTCTTCCTCTGTCACCCAGGTGGGAATGCAGTGGCGTGATCTTGACTCACTGCAACCTCCGCCTCCCAGGTTCAAACGATTCTCTTGCCTCCACCCCGAGTAACTGGGATTGCAGGCATGTGCCACCACACCTGGCTAATTTTTGTATTCTTAGTAGAGACAAGGTTTTACTATGTTGGCCAGGCTAGTCTCAAACTCCTGACCTCAAGTGATCCACCTGCCTCGGCCTCCCAAAATGCTGGGATTACAGGTGTGAGCCACTGCGCCTGGCTGAGTTCCTGCTTTGAACTCTTTTGCGGATATACCCAGGAGTGGAAATGCTGGCTTCAATAGTAATTCTATATTGTTTTAGGAATTGCCGTGCTGTCTTCCACACTGGCTGCGTCATTTACTTTCCCACCAGCAATACACAATGGCTTCCATTTCTCCGTATCCACGCCAATACTTGTTGTTTTCTAGTTTTCTTGCTTTTGTTTGATAATAGCCATCCTAATGGGTGAGAATTGGCCCTTCCATTTTTAAGTGTTTTTTTCTCTCCTTCAAAATGCAAGTCTCCCAGAAGCATTCAGGGAAGGGCTGCGTACAACATCGAGTGTCTGCATTGCTTTAGCACCATTTTTCTTATACAACATGAGGACCCAGCGCTTATCATGAAATTCTAAAACTCCTCTAAAGCAATGCATTACACTGGTTTTTTTCTTTTCCTCAGCTAGGCAGTGGGCACCCTACAGGCAGTCATCTTCTTTTTTTATTACTTACGCTCCTTGTCAGGGTTGAGTGTGTGACTTTCCCCACAGCAAACACTCACTGACCGAAATGCTACAGACACCCAGAGACAAGCACAGGCAGCCACCTGAGCTGCCGAGGCCACTGTCACTCAAACTCCAGCCCACCAGGCCTCACTGAAGCCAGAGTGCGAAACACGCCTTGTTGGCAGGGCTTCCTTCGGGGAATGGGCTCAACTCACCAGAGCTTCTTCAGATTGCACAACAGGTGCTTCAGTCCCACACACAGAAGTCTGATCCCGAAGTCCCCAAGGGCGTTGTCGCTCAGGTCCAGCTCCACCAGCTTCTGGTTGCTGCTGAGGACCAAGGAGATGTCGAAGCAGCACTCATGTGAGAGGCCACAGCGCCCCAACCTTCATGCCAAGAACAGAGGCAGAAAGCGTCAGAACACATCTGATCAGAGAGCTCTGGAATACAGCACAAGGCACATTGGGAGGTCAGCCCCCAGGCTCCCCAGTCACAGCAGAGGGAGCACCTGTCAGTGAACTCCCGGCCATAAACAGTGCCGGGTGCATTGCAGTCACCCCCCAGACAAGTGAATGGTGCGCTCCTGGCTTGTAAGTGAAACGGGCGGTGTGGGCCTGTGCACCCCACCGCCTTCCCTCGTGTTCCTAACTGTTGATGAGCCTGCAGTCGGCACTGCCCTCGCCAGCGCTTCACTCAGCGCTTGTCTTTACTAACATTGTCACCCCATTGTGCTTGATGATTTCATCCCAGCCATCCATCTATATTGAAAGGAAAAGCAGCTCTGATTCTTTTTCTCTTTCTTTTTCTTTTCTTTTTTTTTAGAGACAGGGTCTCACTTTGTTGCACAGGCTAGAGTGCAATGGTGAGATCATAGCTCACTGCCACCTAGAACTCCTGTGCTTAAGGGATCCACCTGCCTCAGCCTCCCAAGTGGCTGCAAATACAGGCATGTGCTACCATGCTTAGCTATTTTATTTATTTATTTATTTACTTATTTATTATTTTGTAAAGACAAGGTCTCACCAGCTTGCTCAGGCTGGTTTTGAACTCCTGGGCTTATGATCTGCCCACCTCAGCCTTTCAAAGTGCTAGGGTTCTGCACCCCGCTGCAGCTCTGATTCTTTATTGGTTTCACTGTTACACACATGCACACAAACACACACACGCACATCACTACCACCGTCACCACCACCACCACCAGCAACAAAAAATGTATCCCTGTCGTGGGGGCAAGAACGACATTCTAGTTTCTTTCCAGGGCAATAGCTTATAGGTCCTGGAGCCTGTTAGACCACCTTCCTTTCTGTGCCTATCCTTACACCAACTTCAAGCAAATGGACAAATGGATCTCTACTTATCTGCAAAACATCTCATTGTCACCTACCCTTTCCTGTTTGTGTCTCCCTCTCCAGAAGCATACAGGGGCAATGGCAGTGGGGAGAGAACTTGGGGATGAAGTTGGAGAAATAAGGTTAAGTGTCCCAAAGAGCCAGTCTCCATGGTACGACAATTTGAAATTTTATCAGAAGAGCAAAGATCAAGAGAGTGTGATCTATACACACAATGGAATACTCCGCAGCCATAGAAAAGAAGGAAGTCACACCTTCGAAGCCACATGGATGGAACTGGAGGCCTCAGAAACAAAGTGAAACCTCAGAAACAAAGAGTCAAATACCACATGCTCTCACTTACAAGTGGGAGCTAAACAAAGGGTAACATCCACAGAGCGTGGAACGATAGACACTGGAGCCTCAGAAGGGTGGGAGGTGGGAGCCAGGTGAGGGCTGGAAAATTACTCATTGGGTACAATGTTCACCATTTGGGGTAAGAGTTACACAAAGGCCGGGCGCGGTGGCTCACACCTGTAATCCCAGCACTTTGGGAGGCCAAGGCGGGCAGATCACGAGGTCAGGAGTTTGAGACCAGCCTAACCAATATAGTGAAACTTTGTCTCTACTAAAAATACAAACATTAGCTGGGCATGGTGGCCCACGCCTGCAATCCCAACTACTCGGAGGGCTGAGGCAGAATAATCGCTTGAACCCGGGAGGCGGATGTTGCAGTGAGCCGAGATCGTGCCATTGCACTCCAGCCTGTGCGACAAGGCGATACTCCGTCTCAAAAAACAAAAAAGGCGGGGGGGGTTACAGTAAAAGCCCAGACACTACCACTGTGCAATAATATATCCATGAAGCAACGCTGCGCTTGCGCCCCCTACATCGACAAAAATAAATAAATAAAGTAAAAAATAAGGAGCAGAGCAGAGAGAAAGCATTCAAGCCACGGAACAGCACAATTAAATCAGAATTTTCTAAATGACCATCTTACTTTTGTGTGGAGAATGGTCTGGTGAGGGAGAAAGGCAGACACAGCAAGACGAAAGAGCCAACATTCATTCAGTGTGCATTTCTGACCACTGACAGGGACTAAGATGCCTGTCCAGGCGTGGCAAAGAGGACGGCAAGACAAGCAAACGCAAACCCTATCCCCGGGGAGCCCATGGTCTAGGAGGTCACCGCGTGTCCAGGCAAGTGGTGACGGTTGCTGGACCTGGGCTGGTGGGGTAAGGACGAGGAAAAGTGGAAAAAAGCTCGGGTAGAAGGAAAAATTGGTAAGACTGGTGACAAGGTGAGTGTGCTGAGCCGGAGAGGGAGGTAGGAAAATATCCTAGAATGGCGGGCTTTAACACTGGCTGTGCGGCTCCTCAAAAATGCAGACGCCTGCATGCATCCACAGAGCAGGAAACGAAACAGAGCCAGTGAGACAGCCCAGGCACAGCGCCTGGGGCGTGTGGATCTGAGTCATGGTGTGGGAGGGAGCGAGCACATCATTATTATCATCATTATTATTATTATTATCATTATTTTGAAATGGAATCTCACTCTGTCACCCAGGCTGGAGTGCAATGATGCGATCTCCGCTCACTGCCACCTCTGCCTCCTGGGTATACGCGATTCTCCTGCCTCAGCCTCCTGAGTAGCTGGGACAACAGGCGAGAGCAAGCACCCTGCAACATTTCAACCCATACAAAGCATTCTGACCAGGCTGGGCAACGTGATGAGACCACATCTCCACAAAAAAATACACAAATTAGCCGGCGTGGTGGCGCATGCCTGTAGTCCCAGCTACTCGGGGGAGCCGATGTGGGAGGATTGCTTGAGCCTGGGAGGTTGACGCTGCAGTGAGCCGTGATCACACCACCACACTCCAGCCTGGGTAACAGAGGGAGACCCTGTCTCAAAGAAAAAAAAAAGTGTTTTCATAGTTTTTAGCTGAGGTTACCATTGTGGTAAATGGCAAATTCTCCAATTCTCATCTATGAACATGGTCCATGAGGAAATGGAATATATTGAGCATCACTGGTCTTTTCAAGAAATGACATTTTTTTCAGTTCCTCCTTCATTCTTCCCCACACAAAACTTCCCCAGCTGGCCTCCAATCCATTTTGCCTTCTCACTTGTTCTGGGCTGAATTGCGCCCCCCTTCCCCCCCTCCCAAAATTTACGTGTTGAAACCCTAATCCTCAAGACCTCATAATGTGGCTGTTTTGGGAAATGGGGTCTTAAAAGGGGTGACTAGGTTAACATTAGGTCATGCGTGGGAGCCCTAATCCATCAAGACTGTCCCTGTAAGAAGAGGAGACTAGGCCACTCTTCCCCCAGAGGGAAGACGACGTCAGTACACAGGGAGAAAGGGGCATCTACAAGCCAAGGAGGTGCCTCAGAAGAAACCAACCCTGCTGACACTTTGATCTTAGACTTTCAGCCTCAGAACTGCAAGAAAATAAACTTATGTTGGTGAAGCCGTTCAGTCTGTGGCACTTTGTTACAGCAGAAACCACACCACAGGCCAGGAGCTGTGGCTCACACCTGTAATCCCAGCACTTTGGGAGGCCGAGGCGGGCGGATCACCTGAGGTCAGGAGTTCGAGACCAGCATGGACAACATGATGAAACCCCATCTCTACTAAAAATACAAAAGATTAGCTGGGTGTGGTGGCAGGTGCTTGTAATCCCAGCTACTCAGGAGGCTGAGGCAGGAGAATCACTGAACCCAGGAGACAGAGGTTGCAGTGAGCCAAGATCGCACCACCGCACTCCAGCCTAGGCAATAAGAGCAAAACTCCGCCTCAAAAAAAAAAAAAAAGAAAAGAAAAGGAAGAAACCACACCAGCAATCTGGTCCTGAAGATCTTTTTCCAGTCTGTTTCTCTCTCTCTTTCTCTCTCTCTCTCTCTCTCATATGAACTTGCAGTCACACAGGTCACACGCACGGGGACTCACCACAATCTCCGAATGTTACAGTCAGGATGCTGGAGCGTTTCACACAACACTCTCATCCCTGGGTCCCCCAGAGAATTGTCACTGAGGTCCAATTCAGTTAGACTCTGGCTGGTGCTGAGAACTGAAAAGAGGCCCCGGCAAAAACTGGAAGTGAGATGACTGTTCACCAATCTAGGAATGAGAAGGAAGACAGAGAGAAAAGAAATCAGCCTTGAATAATAACTAACTGGAGCTGGGGGCACCAGTTCAGAGAAATGCCTTCCGGGGATTAAGAAATGGGTCATGAAACCAAAAATTACTCCCAGAGAAATGAAGAGGGCTGGATGAGCCTTGGTAAAAACCAGTTCTGCCTCCTCTCGGATGGACAGCATGAGCCTGTGACTGTGGCTGACTGTGGCACCCTGCAGCCTGCTCCCCAGTGTCCTTCTCTCTCGCCCTTACCAGTCCACTGTCCCAACATGGCCCTGAACGTTCTGTGCTGGGTGACCAGAGGGCAGTCCTCACTCCGGGCTACACAATAGCATCAGGAGTGCTCACAAAAATCCTCAGGCCAGGTTGGGCATGGTGGCTCACACATGTAATCCCAGCACTTTGGGAGTCTGAGGTGCGTGGATCACTTGAGGTCAGGAATTCAAGACCAGCCTGGCCAACATGGTGAAATCCTCTCTCTACTGAAAGTACAAAAATTAATTGGGTGTGGTGGCACGAGCCTGTAATCCCAGCTACTAGGGAGGCTGAGGCAGGATAATCGCTTGAACCTGTGAGGTGGAAGTTGCAGTGAGCCAAGATCGTGCCACTGCACTCCAGCCCGGGCAACAGAGCGAGACTTCATCTCAAAAAAAAAATCCCAAGCCCAGGCCACATCCATGGAAATAAAATCAGAATCTCTAATCTCTGAGGTGCAACCAGACGAATTTTTTAAACTTTTTTTTTAGGTGTAACCCAAGTTGGAATGCAGTGGCATGATCACAGCTCACTGTAGCCTTAAACTCCTGGGCTCAAGCAATCCTCTTGCCTCAGCCTCCCGAGTAGCTGAGGTTACAGGCATGAGTCACTGTGTCCAGCTGTATGGATCTTTTTTAAATGTCCAGGTGACTCCAACATGCAGTCACGTTTTTGCTTTTGTTTTTCTGTAAAGAAGTGCTCTCACTTTGCTGCTCGGGAAGGACTTGAATTCCTGGCTTCAAGCAATCCCCCCATCTTGGCCTCCCAAAAACCTAGGATCACAGGCATGAGCTACTGCACCCACACAGGCAGTCACCTTTGAATCACCTGTAGCTCTCATTCAAATGCAAAGTCTAGCTCCCTAGGTCTAAGATTGGGCCCGTGATCCTGCATTTCTAACAGATGCTCAGGCTTCTGGTTCTCAGAAGGGACTGGAACATACAAAGCAAGCTCCTGCCCTCAGAGGAAGGCAGCTGCCATCTAGAGAGATGGATGCTGAGCCCCCTACCAGGGCTCCAGTCAGAGTCTGTCCTCAGAGGAGGCATCTAGAGGGTGCTCAGCCTCCCACCGGGGCTTCAGTGAGAGTGTGCAAGCCTTCCTCACAGGACTATGATCTTCATAAGGTCTCCCTGCCCTCTCCACCTCACTCTTAATGAGTAGCTCTGCCTACTTTTCTCTCTGTCTTACTCTTCTTCTCCCATTTCTACGGTCTGAATGTTTGTGTGCCCCAAAATCCATATGCTGAAATCCTCACCCTCAACGTGACTGTATTAGGAGATGGGGCCTTTGAGGTGTGATTATGTTATGAGGCTGGAGCCCTCAGGAGTGGGACTGCTGTCCTTAGGAAAGGGACTCCAGAGAGCGGCCTTGGCCCCTTCACCATTGAGGACACAGTGAGAAGGCACCATTGACCAGGAAACAGGCCCTCACCAAACACCAGATCTGCCAGAGCCTGGATCATGGACTTCCCAGCCTCCAGAACTGTAAAGTGAACATTCCTGTCACTTATAAGCCAACTAGCCTGTAGTGTTTTGCTATGGCAGCCTGATGGATGAAGACAACTGTCTTTTTTCCAGTCACTTGGAACTGTTTGCTGCTGTTGAAACCGTACCCTGTTTTCCCATGCCTGCCCTCTCTCTAAACACTGTATACCCCCAGCCTGGCTGCCCCTCGCCTTCTCTCACTCTCTCACTGCCCATCCTCCAGAAGCTGGCTGAGCGGGGATACCCGCGCCCCACTGGTCAACAGGTCCGTCCCCTTGTGCTTTGGATACTCTGCAAGTTTCCTTGTCAGAGTCTGTGACCCCGTCCCCCCGACATCTGCCTTTGTTTCCAGACAGTCCCACAGCCGGACCTCAAGTCCCTGTGACCAGGACCTGGGTCTTCGCCACCACTGGGTCCCGTGGGCAGTCAGTCCTTCATGGCCAAACCATGACTACGAAGGTGGTCCTGGTCGTGGTAATGTCAAGGGATCGAGAAAGCTGAAACTCACTGTTGCCTGTGGAAGGGCCCAGCCTCCTGTTTCCCTTAACTGTGCCCCATGTCTAGTATCTTCTATCCAGGTTAAACTCACACATCACTACAGGGTGGCCACCTTCCTACAACCACTGTGGGTGGTCCTTCTGCAGGAGGCACTGAATGATAAACCCAGAAGGGACTCAGGAGTCAGGTGACTCAACCACTTCATTGCACAGACTTGGCCACTAGCTTCCAACCACCCAGCAAGTGTGTGAACAGCCCCGAAAACGGGCTTTTGGCCACAGCCCAGTGCAGAGCAACATGGGGGCCTCAACGGAGGGTCTCGACGTTTCTGCTGTATTCCCCTTACGTTCATCGTGATTTTTCCCAAGGACACTGTGTCTCTCTCCACTGTCACCTGCACTCACTTTTTCTCAGACTGCATTCATGACTTGGCTCACACCAGTCTTCAGTGCCAGAATTCCTTTAATTTCTTCTCTATGCACCCAGGTTCCACCATTCCTTAAAGGCAGGCTTAGATTGCACGTTTCCAAGAAACCCCCCCTAGCCTCCCGCTCTGAGGCCCTCTATCCCCTGTGCTCCTGGGACACAGGCTCTCTGGCATTGTTCTGCCCCACAGACATTGACTGACTCTTAGGCACTAGCACTCCAAGTAGCTTACAAGCAGTTTCAGTTGACAAACATTTGTAGGCAATCCTACCTTGTGCTAAACTGGCATTTCCCAAACATTTGTTCCTTGTTTTATTGTTTTTGCCTCATCCCATTTATCCACCTACCATACGTCAATCTTTGCTCATCAAGGGGTCTAAAACAGATGGTGGTGGCATTATGTAGCCGTGGCAACTGTTTTGGAAGACAGTTGAAAAGAGATGAGAGGAGGCAAGCGCCAAGAAGAAGCTGGCAAGGAAGCAGGAGGAAGTAGCTGGAAGCCGAGTTTCCTCACCTGTGGGAACAGGCAGCATGAGAGCCTGGGAGGACACACTGTACCATATCAAGGTGTCGGCCTTCCTTTTCCTCCTCCTCTTCCTCCTTGGGCATGTTATGGAGAAACCCCAGGGAAAGTGACTCCACCCGATGACAGTTCTCAATGCAAAAGGAAGAAACCACGTGATCCATTCTGGTGGAGAGATTGATCTCAATCTTGGGGAAATAGTCCATGGCCCTTTGCACGAAGTCCTCCTCCTGCATCTCGTACAAACAGTAGAACAATTCCAGCTGGCTGGGCTGGATCTGCAGCTTCTTGGCTTTGGCTTTCACTTCAATCCATTTCAACAGCTCCAGCCTGATTTGCTGAGAGATCTTGCAACTTAATTTCTTCTCCAAGTAGCAAGTCCTCTCCTGGTTTACCAGGCCAAAGAGGAAACGTACAACAAAAATCAAATACCCCTTTTCGAATTTGCCATAGTTTTCCAGAAGGACTGTCACGTCTCGGCTGGGAAGCTTCAAACGACTCCCTGGAACGTTGGTCCTTCCTTCCTTTTCCTCTTCCAGCAGGTAGTACATGGCGGCAAAGAACTCCTGGAAAGTCATGTGGATGAAGCTGTAGAACTTCTCGCAGTCCACTTCCTTCTGGAACAGGTTCATCCTCAGGAAAGCAGACACATCCGCCTTCTGCAGCCCATGATTCCTGAGGTCAGACTCCTCAAATAGGATTTTCTGGTTCCAGATTCCATCTGCAGCCAAAGAGCAGAGCCCCCAGAGGTGGGAGCAGAGGCGGTGCTCCTGGCTCCCTCCCCGGGGCTGCAGCAAACTGGAAAGGAAGAAGGTATACACCGCAGTGGTGGTCTTGGATGTCTGGGCAAGGCTCTTGCCACTCTCCATCTGCTGTTTCAGTCCAGTGCACACGATCCAGCAGACCAGGGGGATGAAGCACATGGTGAAGAGGACCTCGTTCTCCTGAATCAGACTGAAGGCTGCCCTGGCTTGGGCCTCATCAGAGAAGTACTTGAAGAAGTATTCTTTCCTTTTGGCCTCGGAGAAACCCAGGATCTCCACATGCCGAGGATGGTCCAGCAAGTGCTGCAGTTTCTCCAGGGCCACAGGTCTCGTGGTGATGAGCAGAGAGGCCTCAGGAAGGAGCTTCTTTCTGATGAGGCTGCTCAGGAGAATGTCTCCCCGCTCGGCCTTCTGCCAGTCAGTGCAGAGCGGTCCTATGTGCTCGTCAAAGGCACCCTGCAGCTCGTCAAAGCCGTCCATGAGGAAGAGGATTCTGGAGGGCTTGCTCACGATCTTGCGGATGGGTGGGTTTGGGTCAGGGCAGCAGCTCATGATCAGGTCCCCCAGGCTCCTCTGTGTCACAAGGCTTACCTCCCGACAGTGGATATAGAACAGATAGTCAAACCTGTCTTGGTAGAGTGTTCCCGACGCCCAGTCCAACATAATCTTCCTGGCCAGGATTGTTTTCCCAATCCCTGCCGCTCCCTGGAACACCACGGTGTGCACAGGCTCAGAGTGCTCATCATCGGGGTCAAACAGCAACTCCATCTTAATGGGACTCACGGGGCTCTCCCACGTCTTGGTCTTGCCGATGGCCAGAAGCTCGTGCTCCCTCTCCTGCTGGCTCCGGTGTTCCTTGATGAGGCGCAGTGGTGTGTAGCGTTTGTTGAGGCTCACACTTTCACCCAGACGGGCATTCCTGTCTTCAATGCACTGGAATCTGCTTCTCATGTACTTTCTGTACTTCTTACAGTAATCTACAGCAAAGACAGGAAGTTAGGGGGAAAGGCCACACACATGTACCTGAGATGCGCTCTCAACAGGGGCCTGTCGTCGGAAGCAAGTGGCAACCGGAATAGAGAAATGGAAGGTGCAGCTTCTCTCCACTGGGTGGGAAAGCTGCCAAGAATCTCTGTTGTCAAGTTTTTCAGATACACAGTTGAGCAGAAGGCCTGTCTGTATGTGTAGCCATCAGCCCAAAGATTCTTTGAATCAATCTTATTCCTTTAAATAATCTACATCCCATGCCTTATCAAACTTGAAATGCCTAATCACCCCTGCTGGCTCTGGGACTGCAAGAGCCACACAAACATGAATGTGTTTCTTCAACTGACAATGGATTTCCTGAGACAGGCCTTTGCATCCTAAAGAGCAGGAACCTATAGTGTGGCCAAGTTACCCAGCTGCTCAGCTTCGCAGAGCCTCCTGAACCAGGCCTTAAAGCTCAACTAGAAGCACCACCCCAGGTGCTTACCTTTCTTCTTTTTACAAATAGAGATTCTCGAAAGGTACTCCAGTAAACCCATCCACTCCTCTTCAATGCTGTCTTCCTGGCATATCACGGTGGAATTAGAAACACGTGCATTATCTGAACCTAAAAGGGAAAAAAAGGTGTCAAAACCCAGAACTATTATCACAGAGGATGCAACTGAAACCTGGCCTAATATTTGGCATGAGAGAAGAGACCCCAAACATCCCCCAAATCAAAACACGGCTCTGAGTTGCAGAGGACAGGCGTTCAGTCAAAAGTCTAGTTGGGAGCATTTCTGCACTCCTAGTCTCAAAACAACTTCTGCTGTCCACCTGCCAAGCATGCATCCCCACTGTCCCCAGTCTCAGAATCTCTTCCTCAGGCCTGGAAATCAATCAGCAAACATGTGAAGCAGGCTAAGTTTCTTTTACCCTCGTTTGCTTTTGCCTGACCCTGGCAGCCTGATTGTGAGGGCATCTCCAAGCTCTCCTATATCCCCAGGGCAGCCGTGGACTAAGAAAGGTCACCCTTCCCTGACCCCAGTTCCCTGCGATCCATTTCACACACATCTTCTATTGTCAAGTCTAGATGTCTGGTTCTTCAAGAGTGAGAATGACCAGTCTGTTTCATGCCTAATCTGGTGGTTGGGAATCCTGGCTGACTTTAGAATCACCCAGGAAGCTTTAAAAATACGGACTCCAGGACTCCATTCCCAGAGGTTCTTTTTTTCAGTCCCTCTGAGGTGAAGCCCAGGAACCATTACATACTAAAAGCTCCCAGGTGATTCCAACATGCATCTGTGTTGAGAATCACAAATCCAAACAGTCACTAGATAGCACATCCTAAGAAGGCATTCTATAGGAGAAATTCAGGTTAGGTAAAACAAGAGTTAGTCACTAGGGGAAATATACAAGACAGATAACTTCAGGTGGGCAGGAATCTATGAGGAACATAAATGATTTTGTTTTTCGTTTTTTTTTTTTTTTGAGACAGGGCCTCACTCTATTGCCCAGGCTGGTGTACAATGACACAATCACGGCTCACTGCAGCCTCAACCTCCTGGGCTCAAGTGAGCCTCCCACCTCAGCCTCCGGAACAGCTGAGACTATTGACACATGCCACCACGCCCAATTAATTTTTGCATTTTTTGTAGATACAGGTTCTCACTATGTTGCCCAGGCTGGTCTCAAACTCTTGGGCTCAAGCAATCCTCCCACCTTGGCCTCCTGAAGTGCTGGGATTACAGGCATGAGCTACTGTGCCCAGCCCATAAAGACCTCTGACAGCTGCCTACTTATTCTGAAAGTAAAGAAAGGTATTGGTAACCATGTCACAAAACAAAATCCAAACAATCTAAGCCAAAACCAAAACCTTATTCTTTTTATTTATTTTTTTTTAAGAGACAGAGTCTTGCTTTGTCCCCTAGGCTGGAGGGCAGTGGCACAGTCACAGCTCACTCCAGCCTGGAACTCCTGAGCTCAAGTGATCCACCTACTTCAGCACCTGAGTAACTGGGACTTGGGTATGAGCCATCACAGTAGATTAGCCAAAGTCTATTACCTGAAACCTAACCCCACCCCAGGAAACAAACAAACAAACTTCTGACCCTAGTTATAACTTCTCTGCCTCAAAATCCAGACATGGAAGCTAAGATGGTATAGTGGTTAAGAGCTGGGCTTTGATCAAAGACACGCTCTGCTTTTTGCCCCAGCTCTGGGTATGGCTAGAAAGAAGGCCTGGGCCAGTCAGAATCTCTTCCAGGTTCACTTCATTCACTTGCAGGAGGGATAAAACCAGAAGCTATTTCATGGGGTTCTTGAATGTGCCACAAAATTCATAAAAACTGCTTAGCAAAGTACTTCTACAGTTGTGATTATGACACTTTCCTTTGGGTATGTGAGTATATAAGTACTAACGCAATGATAATTGCTTTATTTATTTATTCAGAGATGAGGTCTCACTATGTTGCTCAGGCCGGGTTTGAACTCCTGGGCTCAAGCGATCCTCCCGCCTTAGCCTCCTGAGTAGCTGGGACTACAGGTGAGAGTCATTGCGGAAGTCGGTTTCTGATCTCCCCCGGCTGCACACGCCTGTCTGTTTCCTCAGTGTCATTACACCCACACTGCTGCCCTGCCTTAACATGTGTCTCCCTATCCACTGACTCATTTTTATTCCTCCTTCCCATCACTACCGGCTCCACATCATCATCCTGCAATACCCTGCCCTTCTCTGAGCCCTGCCTTTGCCTAGAACACAAGACAAAAGAAAGAATCTTATCCTCAATGTGTACATGGGGATTAAGAGAATTTCTTTCACATTCCAATTTCCAAAGTGATGGTGAAAGGAAAGGCTTCTGCCACAAACTCCACGGTTCTTCGAGGAGAGAGGCTGCCCTCTGGGCCATAGGAAGCAGAGGCCCAAGCCTGTTGACCACACAGCATACACTGGACAAAACATGTGATCTGAGGAGCTGGATGGAGGACTGGAGGCGGGTCCAGGCACTGCTGAGATTCGGATAAAGAGGAACTAATCATGGCAGGTGCCCAGGGGGTAGGTACACTCTGCACTGGCTTTTTAAAGGAGTTAGAGAAAACAGTTTGCCTCCACCTTCTCATAGCACTACCATGAGAGGGGAAAAGAGGAAGAAACCAAGACAATACAAGAGATTTTTATTTTTTGAAACGGAGTCTTGCTCTTTAGCCCAGGCTGGAGTGCAGTGGTGCAATCTCAGCTCACTGCAACCTCCACTCCTCGGGTTCAAGCGATTCTCCTACCTCAGGCCAGCCTCCTGAGTAGCTGGGATTACAGGCTCCCACCACCACGCCCGGCTAATTGTTTTTGTATTTTTAGTAGAGATGGGGTTTTGCCATGTTGGCCAGGCTGGTGTTGAACTCCTGACCTCAGGTGATCCACCCACTTTAGCCTCACAAAGTGCTGGAATTACAGGCATGAGCCACCATGCCCGGCCAAGAAATTATTAAAAAAAAAAAATACTAACTTCTGTGCATCAAAGGACACAGTTAACAGAATGAAAAGACAACCCACAGAATGGGAGAAAATATTTGTAAATCATATATCTAACATGGGGTTAATATCTAGAATATATAAAGAACTCCTACAAGGCAACAACAAAAACCAAATCTGATCTGAAAATGAGAAAAGAACTTGAACAGAACTTTCTCTGAAGAAGCTCTAAAAATGGCCAACAAGCACACAAAAAGGTGCTCAGCATCACCTACCATTAGGGGGATGGAAATCAAAACTACAGTGAGATACCACCTCACGCTCATTAGGATGGCTACTATAAAAAGGAAAAATAAATAAAAATAACGTGTCTTCTTAGGATATGAAGACATTGGAACCCTTGTGTGCTACTGGTGGGAAATGGCACAGATGGTATCTAAAACAGTAGAGCAGTTCCTCAAAATATCAAACAGAATTACCACATGATTCAGAAATTTCACTTCTGAGTATACACCCCAAATAATTCAAAGCAGGGTCTTGAAGAGATATTTGTGCACCGACACTCATAACAGCATTAACAATAACAAAAACGTAGAAGTAATCCAGGTGTCCATCAACAGATAACTAAGCAAAATTTGGTATATGCATACCATGGAGTATTTATACAGTCTTTTTTAAAGGAAGGGAATTCTGACACGTGATACAACATAGTTGAACCCTGAGGACATTATGCTGAGTGAAATAAACTACTCATAAAGGAAAAAAATGCTGTATGTTTCTCCACTTACATGAGGTACCCAGAGTAGTAAGATTCACAGAGGTGGCAAATAGAAAGGTGGTTACCAGGGCTGGGAGAATGAGGCAAGGGGGAGTTACTGTCCAACGGGTGAGGAGTTTCAGTTTTGCAAGACGAAAACAGTTCTGGAGATTGGTTGCACAATTTGAGTGTACCTAACACTACTGAACTGTACATTTAAATATTATTAAGGCCAGGCACGGTGGCTCACACCTATAATCCCAACATTTTGCGAGGCCAAGGCAGGCGGATCACCTGAGGTCGGGAGTTTGAGACCAGCCTGAGCAACATGGAGAAACCCCATCTCTATTAAAAATACAAAATTAGCCGGGCGTGGAGGCGCAACGCCTGTAGTCCCAGCTACACGTGGGAGGCTGAGGCAGGAGAATCGCTTGAACCCGGGAGGTGGAGGTTGCAGTGAGCCAAGATCGCGCCACTGCACTCCAGCCTGGGCAACAAGAGCAACTCCGTCTCAAAAAAAAAAAAAAAATTAAGGTGGAAAATTGTACGTGATGTGCACTTCGCCACAATTTTTTTTAAAGTCTTCCTTCCACTCACCCCACTTCGGCTCATCTCTTTTTGCTTTCTCATAAAGGTCTCTCCTGTTGATGGCAGCAAAGATCCACACGGCCATGGCCCACGCCTTCTCCTCCCCATTGAAGTCAATCATTAGCGTGGCTAGATCCACATGATCTGCCTTCTCTGTCTGACCCCTCGGGAGGGAGATGCAGCCCTTCTGAGGAGGATAGTCCTCTAAGTGCATCTTGAATTTCTTCAAGTCCACATCCTCCAGGTCCTCCAGGTACCTGGCCAGCTTGCAGCGGGTGCTTTCCATCTTCATCTGCAGCCGTTCTCAGGGTCCTTAGGCTTCGGTCCTCACTAAGATACCAGGCAGTGAACACGGCATACGGATGAGTCTTTTTTAAAGTCTCCACTTTGAGAGAGATAAATTATCAAAAACTCAGCAAACAGACAGAAAAAAAAAGTTCACATGACTGTAACAAGTCATAATCGTTAATTTTGAAAAGTTAGCCAAGGCCAGGCACAGTGGCTCACACCTGTAATCCCAGCACTTTGGGAGGCTGAGGTAGGCAGATCACCTGAGCTGAGGAGTTCAAGACCAGCCTGGCCAACATGGCGAAACTGCGTCTCTACTAAAAATACAAAAATTAGCTGGGTGTGGTGGTGGGTGCCTGTAATCCCAGCTACGCAGGAAGTTGAGGTACAACAACTGATTGAACCCGGGAAGTGGAGGTTACAGTAAGCCAAGATCACGCCACTGCACTCCAGCCTGGGTGACACAGGGAGACTCCACCTCAAAAAAAAAAAAAAAAAATCAGCCAAATGCTTACCAGAAAGTTCTCCTGTTGGCTCGATCTAGGAGTGTGTTCTGAGCTATGGAAGAAAGGCTTCCCTATGCAGGGAAAAATATGTAAACACGTCCATAAACAGGATTGTATTACAGTTTACAGTGAACAACCAGTTCATGATGCCATCTTGACACATCAGCAAGAAAACTTTTGTCCCGTTGATTACGGGGCTACAACGTTGGATGAGCTCTTCACTATTCCTCCACTTCAGTTTCCTCATCTATAAAATGAGAAAGCAGAAGAGAATGTTCTCAGTTCCTCCAAACCGAAGGCTCTAGCTCTTTGCTTCTGTTTTCATGAGGGAAGAGGGATGCGAGACAATAGAAGGAGAAGGCCAGGAGGTGAGTAACTGTGTTGATAGCAGAGCAGGACATGGCTAGGGAGAGAGGAGAGAGAACATAAAAGCTTGCAGAGGAGGGGATGGTCTTTGACTGCACTTCTATCAACCAGTGGTTTGAAGTAAGATGAAGCTGGGAGTGCATAACGGAGAATAATAAAAACATGCATCCCTGTAATCCCAGCACTGGGAGGCCGACGTGGGTGGATCACCTGAGGTCAGGAGTTGGACATCAGCCTGACCAACATGGAGAAACCCTGTCTCTACTAAAAATACAAAAATTAGCTGGGCGTGGTACCAGGCACCTATAATCCCAGCTACTCGGGAGGCTGAGGCAGGAGAATTGCTTGAATCTGGGAGGCTGAGGTTGCGATGAGCCAAGATCACGCCACTGCACTCCAGCCTGGGCATTAAGAGCAAAACTCTGTCTCAAAAAATAAAATAAAATAAATAAAAACATACATCTATCTAATGTCTCCTTGCAAAATCTGCAATTATCATTATAATTCACATTAATTTAGACCTTTCCACAGGCTAGGCGCTCACTGTTTTTCCCCATCTAACCTGCACAGAGCTCTATGAGGTGCATCTAATCCTAGCCCATTTTATAGATGCATAAACTGAGTCTTAGGGGGACTAAGAAGCCCGCCGAGGGGCTTGGAGCCAGGAAGGAGCAGAGCCAGGATTTTGACTAGAGCTGTGAGACCATGTCTTCCATCACTTGTTTCAGTCAGACAAAGACAAAGACAACAAAATAGATGACTAAAAGACACACTTTCCCAGCATTTATCACAGGTATTTCACTGCAGCATTCACCAACATAGTCTTCCCAACTAGACTTTGAGTTCCACAAAAACTAGCAATCACCTGCTGTATCTTTAGATCTTCCATATCTCCTAGAGCCTGGCTGGACAAACAAGCTGGCTTTGTTTGGAATTGCTCCCTCCTTGATCCCTTGATTATACTGTATTTGGCAAAGCACCTCAACCCAAAGCCATAAATAACACTCAAGGGAGGGAGAGAACCTGGAAAACAGTGGAGCTCTCCAAACTGGAATTTCTGTGACTGTAGTTCAATGTCAAGACGCCCCAGACTCACTCATCTCTCCCGTCCCATCTCCATTCCTGCCTATCTACTCCTCACCTCCTGAGCCCCGCAAACCCAGCCCTGTGCATCCTGAGGTGACTGCTCTCCAGACAGCCCTATGAGCTCTGCATACCCTCCCAGCTCCTGCCCCATCAGTCCTTCAATCCGCATCAGGATTCTGCCTTTCTTCTGTGCTCCTTCCACCCGAACACCAGCACAATATCTGCTGCCCTTTGGTTTTTAAGGAGGTTTGTTTCCTTCTATGTATCCCATGCATCTTCTCCCCTGGGAGGGAGACTGGGCAAATCTGCTGAAGTCATGGGTGTAAACTATGCTTGCTGCCCCGTCCTCTCCCCTTTCCCCCACCACATACACACACATGCACTTGCACACGTAGAGCCCAAATGATGATAAAAGAACATTCCAGAAATGTTGTTGAAGCACAAACTTGGAGCTAGCAGAAGAAATTGCTAGTGCATTAACCAAGACAAGTTCTGCCCTCTCAACACAACCTCCCCCACTGCTCTCCCAGTCCTGTCGCCTACCCTGCCCCACGGAGTTGGACTTACCCAGATGCCAGCCTCAGGAACAGCTAGAGAGGAAATGCAATGAATTTATAGCAGTCACAGCCCCAGAAGGGGCAGGAAGGATGTGGTCCCCACTTACATCATAGCAGAGGCAGAGAAACTAATGGTTACTCACATAGCTGGATTTTCCAAACGGGATCAACAGTATTGTCAAAGCCGTGTCTCGGTTCCATAGTTGGGTTCACCTTGCTCTCCTCTGAGGCACCCCACAGAAGCAGGGTGGCAGGCCAGTATAAGATGGGGCTAGGGGTTGAATTGGCAGTGCTAAACGGATGTTGCCTCTGACACTGCCCGCTGCAACAGCTCCAATGACAGCGAGGGAAGTGAAACTAAGGACATGCCATGTGAGCGAGTAAAGAATCCAGAGCATGACCTGACCCAGCCTTCAAACTCCAGAGCCCATGCCCTGTCCACTCACAGCAAGGTGGCTGGAAGGCAGTACAAGTTCTCTCCGTCATGTTCTACTTTTAAAGCACAAATTTTACTCCCTGACTTATTGACTCACCTGTTCCACTAACACTTACGGAATGGCTGGTGTGTGCCAGGCATGCACACAAAGCCTCACCTTGAGTAGCTTGAGGAGAGACACACACAGACCTACTCTGCAGCTCCATGAGACAGCCACAGGATCACAGCCTGGCAAAGGCACAAGTTCAACAGAGCTTGGTGGGTGAGAGGCACTTGCTCAGCCTCTGGGTGAGTGACAAGGACGAGCGCCCAGTTCAGTGGAGGGATGTCAGCAAATGACTGGGTCTCTCTGTGCCTCTATCTGTAAAATGGTGACAATAATCGCCTGCTACTTCTTTAGATCTTCCCAATCTCCTAGACTCAGGATGGGTGAACAAGTGGCTTCGCTTGGAATTCTTCCCTCCTTGATCCCTTCATTATGCTGCATTTGACCAAGCACTACATCAACCCAAATAATGGCACCTATCCTAGAAGGCTGTCAGAAAACACTGAGTGACTGGCTAAACGTGAGGCCTTTAAAACAGAGCCTGGCACAGAGAAGCTAAAAGAAGCAGTTGGTTCCGATGACCACCACCTTTCTACAGAATTGCAGAGAGAATGCTCTACAAGATGAGAGACGCATCTAGTCCTGCTCAGGGGCATGAGAGCAGACCTGAGTCTCCGTGAACCAGACGAAGGTGTCATTCAGGGCCGGGCCCGGGGCAGCAGCGGCAAAAACTTCAGGTGCTGAAGCTAGAGAGAAAGCAGACCAAATATGCTCCAAAAGAAAGGAGCTCAGGCTGGGCGCAGTGGCTCATGCCTATAATCCCAACGCAAAATGGATTAAAGATCTAAACATAAGATCTAAAACTGTAAAACTCCTAGAAGAAAACACAGAAGAAGCCAGGCATGGTGGCTCATGCCTGTAATCCCAGCACTCTTGGAGGCTGAAGCAGGAGGATCACTATAGGCCAGAAGTTCACGATCAGCCTGGGCAACATAGTGAGACTTTGTCTCTACAAAATAAAAACAAAATTAGCCAGGCATGGTGGTGTGCACCTGTAGCCCAGCTACTCAGGAGGCCAAGGCAAGAAGATCACTTGAGCCCAGGAATTTGAGGTAACAGTGAGCTGTAATGACTCTACTGCATTCCAGCCTGGGTGACAGAATGAGAGCCAATCTCTAAACAAATTAAAAACTAAAAATAAAAAATAGATAACAGAGGAGAAAAACTTCTTGATATTAGCCTTGGCATGGATATTTTTAATGTCTCACCAAAAGCAAAGGAACAAAAGTAAAGATAAATAAGTGGGAATACATCAAACTAAAAAGTTCCTGTATAGCAAAAGAAACAATCAACAGAGTGAAAAGGCAGCCAACAAATTGGAAGAAAATATTTTTAAGCCATATATCAGATAAGTAGTTAATATCCAAAATATGTAAGCAATTCACACAACTCAATAGCATAAAACAAATAATCTGATTTTTAAAATGAAGAAATGACCTGAATAGACATTTCTCCAAAGAAACAAAAATGGCCAACATGTATACGAAAAAGTGCTCAACATCACTAATCATCAGGGATATGCAAACCAAACCCACAATGAGGTACCACCTCAAACCTGTTAGGATAGCTATTATCAAAACGACAAGAGACAAACGTTGACTCGGGCATGAAGAACAGGGAACCCTTGCACGCTGCTGCTGAGAATGCAGACTGGTGCAGCCATTGCAGAAAACAATAAGGAGGCTCCTAAAGAAATTAAAAATAGAACTGCCATATGACCCAGTAATCCTTCTTCTGAGTGTATATCCAAAGGAAATAAAATCACCACCTCACAAAGACATCTGTGCACCCATGTTCATAGCAGCATTATTCACCATGGTCCAGATAGGCACACAACCCAGGTGTCTGTTGACAGATTAATAAATAAAGAGTTTAGGGCATATATACACAATACAATATTAGTTAGTATTAAAAATTGAGGCCGGGCACGGTGGCTCAAGCCTGTAATCCCAGCACTTTGGGAGGCCGAGACGGGCGGATCACGAGGTCAGGAGATCGAGACCATCCTGGCTAACATGGTGAAACCCCGTCTCTACTAAAAATACAAAAAACTAGCCGGGCGAGGTGGCGGGCGCCTGTAGTCCCAGCTACTCGGGAGGCTGAGGCAGGAGAATGGCGTGAACCCGGGAGGCGGAGCTTGCAGTGAGCCGAGATCAGGCCACTGCACTCCAGCCTGGGCGACAGAGCGAGACTCCGCCTCAAAAAAAAAAAAAAAAAAAAAAAATTGAGACTCTGCCATTTGCCACAACATGAATGAACCCGGTGGACATTACACAAAGCATAACAAGACAGGCACAGAAAGACAAACACTATATGATCTCATTTACATGTGGAATCTTAAAAAAAAAAAAAAAAAAGTTAGGCCAGGAGTGGTGCCTCACACCCGTAATCCCAACAATTTGGGAGGCTGAGGTGGGTGGATCAGTTG